>NC_080771.1:30347803-30650834 GCF_020826845.1 Diceros bicornis minor | reverse complement strand
CTGTATCACTAGCAGGTCAAGAAGTCCTACCGGGGTCTCCCTCACCAGCCTCCGCTCTAACCACTTGCCACTGCCTCGCTCTCTGTACCACAGGCATCCTGCTCTCCTCACAGCACCAAGCTGACTGCCCGCTAAAGGCCTTCCCACATGCTGGTCCTTTAATCTAGAATGTTCTTTTTCCTCTCTTCGCTTGGCCAATTCCTACTCGGCCTTTAGTCTTGGCTGAAGCATCCCTTCCTCAAGGGAGCAGCCCAACACCCCAGCCCACAGTAGCGTCTCCAGCCACACGATCTTGAGCCCCTGAGCTTCTCTGTCTTTGCTTTCACACTGCTTGCTGCCAGATCATGAACTGTGTGACCAGTTGTTTCAAGTCTGCACTGTCCTTCCTGGAATGTGAGCTCCGTGAGGGGGAAGCTATCTGACCGTCTCATCTCCATTGTTTCCCCAGTGCCTGGTCCACACAACACATAGAAAGCACGCCACAAACATGCGTGGGATGACCTCGGCATAGGAGGTCATGATGGAATGCACAAAGCAAAAGGGCGTGTTCTTCCGTAGGTAGCGAGAAGAGCACTGGCCAACTTGATAACCTGGGCCACTCAGAAGAACCATCTCTGGGTACTGGCTCTGCCACTGACGGGCTGTGTGACCTTGGACAGGTTACTTCAGTTCTCTGTGCCTCAGTTTTTTTTTTCTGTAAATTGTTGGGGGATGCAAAGTCAAACCAGATCAGTTTCCACATGTGTAGGGCAGGACACAAGATGATGGACAGGGCAGTAAAGAACATTAAATCGCAGAGTGAAAACGTGACTCCTTTCTCCATTCTCTTCTAATCCTTCTAATTAAGTCAAGGATAAAGTCTCATTTTGGTACCGCTGTGTCTTTAACACCTCTCCAACACTTGTCAGTCTCTCTGCAGACAGATAGTGGCCTCAAACTCAGAGCCTTTTGAAACAATATTCAGCCAGAATTTAGTAGCATTGTTTCATTTTTATTAAGTTCTAGGTATGACATTATTCTGGTTTGAAATAGTCTCTCTGACTGCCCTCTTGCACCTTTTTTATCCATCTTCTACTCAGATCAATGTTCCCAGTGTTCACACCAGGCCATCCAATAGAACTTCCTACAGTGATAAAAATGTTCTACATCTGCGCTGTCCAATACGGCAGCCACTGGCAAGAGGTAGCTACTGAGCACTTGAAATGTAGCTAGTGTGACTAACTGAGTTTTTAATTTTAATTTTAATTAATTTTAATTTAAACAGCCACATGTGGCTAGTGGCTGCCATTTTGGATGGTGTGGGTTAAGAATGCTGCCGTTTTTAACACACAAGGCTAGCCACTGTCTAAACCTTGTTTAGTACACAAAAGTGGGGTCTACAGAATGAGGAATTTGAATTCATAATTCTTGGCCCCATCTCTGATACAGCGAATTAAATTTTCTAGGGTAAGGCCGGGAATCTGCATTTTTAATCAATTACTTTGGTGACTTATGCACACTAAATGTTGAGAATGCATACTGAATGTTTGCCCTCAAGATAAAGGCCCAGGGCCGGCCCCGTGGCTTAGCGGTTAAGTGCGCACGCTCTGCTACTGGCGGCCCGGGTTCGGATCCCGGGCGCGCACCGACGCACCCCTTCTCCGGCCATGCTGAGGCCGCGTCCCACATACAGCAACTAGAAGGATGTGCAGCTATGACATACAACTATGTACTGGGGCTTTGGGGAAAAAAAAGGAGGAGGATTGGCAATAGATGTTAGCTCAGAGCCGGTCTTCCTCAGCAAAAAGAGGAGGATTAGCATGGATGTTAGCTCAGGGCTGATCTTCCTCACAAAAAAAAAAAAAAAGACAAAGGCCCAGCTTCTTACTGCAGCACTCCAGGCCCTCCTGGCCAGGCCTATGCTGAGCCCGTGGTCCGCCCCACCCTGACCTCCCACCCCCGTGCTCAGCTCCCCTGGAGGATTTGCCCCAGAGAGCAGGACTTGGGCTGCCCGAGAAGGTTGGCCCTGCAGGAGCTCTGCAGATGTCCACACTGGACACTCGGCCCTGAGTTCAGGGGCTTTGGCATTCATGGCATGCGCCTCAGAACAAGGACTCTGGAGTCAGCCAGACCCTGGGACTATCCCAGCTGCAATAGCAGCTGTGCAACTTTGGCCAAGTTGCTCAACCTCTCTGAGACTCAGTGTCCTCCCCTATAAAATGGAAGTGTTGATCCACCTGGCTCCTTGGCTTACTGCAAGGACTGAGTGAGATCATAAGACACATGAAACCCTTAGAGCCCAGCCTGACACAAAGCAGGTATTCAGTAAGTGGTGTTAAGATTGGGAGTGATGGTATCTTCGGAAACATTGCCAGAAGCTTGCAACACAAAGGCTGTTGATGCTGGAACCTTTAGCTGAGGCTTCAGTGAGGGAGGAGGCTTGAGTCAGAGGGAGGCGGAGTCACCCCAGGCCTTTACCAGCATCCTGATCTAGTCTGAGCTGTCCTTGGCCCTCTTCACAATCACGTGTTATTTTTTCATAGGCTTCTCCCTGGTGATCGGGGAGGGATTATGGGGCAGGGGCACTCCATTTTGCCATCTCTCATATCCAATTTCACATACCCCTTGTGAAGACAAACAGTGATCCAGACCCAGCCCCTTACAGCCCCAGGAGAATGTGCCCCTGGGCACCAGCCTCTCAACTCAGGGCTCAGGGACCGAGGCCTGGCTCTGCCTGGAGAGGCCGAGTTTGAATTTGCCTTTTTCTTGCAATGAATATGTACTACTTCTGTAATTTAAAACAAAAAACACTTTTTAAAAATAAATTTTTTTAGGAAGCTGAAATCTGAACAAACCAGCTGTAGAAAAACATTCACGAGATAATCTGGGGGGAAACTTGACCTCTGACTGCATCTTTCATGCTATTAAAGGACTATTGTTAATCAATTTAAAGATTGATAATGACATCGTGGCTTTGTTTTTAAAGACTCCTTATCTTCTATAGAAACATATTAAAATATTTAGTGACAGGAGGTTTGGAATTTCCTTCAAAATAACCCATGTGGAGAGAATGGGGGGGGGTGTAGGTGACACACAACTGGCTTGTGTTGTAATTTTGAACAATGGGTATGTGCCAGTTCATCTCATCATTCTCTCTTTTGTAGGTTTTAAATTTTTCATAAAAAAAGTTAAAATTAAAAGGTTAAAACTTACACTATCTTTGGCACCAGGCAAACCTGGGTTCAAATTCAAATCTTGTACATATTAAAATATTTGTAGGGCGGGCCCCGTAGCTTAGCGGTTAAGTGTGTGCGCTCTGCTGCTGGCAGCCCGCTGCTGGCGGCCCGGGTTCGATCCCAGGCGCGCACCGATGCACCGCTTCTTCGGCCATGCTGAGGCCGCGTCCCACATACAGCAACTAGAAGGATGTGCAGCTATGACATACAACTATCTACTGGGGCTTTGGGGGAAAAAATAAATAAATAAAATTATTAAAATATTTGCAGATGAGATAATACTATCTGTAGGATGTGCTTTAAGGTACTCCAGAAAAAAAACTTGGGGGGCAGAGATGAGACCAGATTGGCAAAATCTTGGTAATTGTCGCAGCAGGGTGACGGGTGTATTATTCTCTTCTCTCCTCTCTATGTGTAAGGAAATTTTGAGAATGCCCTTGATATATTTAAATCCTAACTGGCCATGTGAGCCTAGGACCCCATCTTCCTGAACCTCAGATTTCTCATGGCTTGGCACATAGTAAGTGCTTTAACAAGAATGCTGTTACTCATACTATTGTTTTTATCGCAGGCGGTCTGCTCTGTCAACAGCACCAGCTCATGCTCTTTCCCTCCCTTGTCCTCCAGAAAAAATGCAACGCCCAACACCCACCGAGGGCCCAAGTGACCTTGGGAAGGGCAGTGCCTACAGGCAGTGTCTCTACCTTCAGCTGGAGCACATGGAAAAAGAGCTGCTGCTGGTGGGGCCTCTGGGCTTCCCCCAGTGCCAGAGCCATGCCCGGGCCCTCAGGCAGCTGCACACCCTGAAGGGCTGGCTGGGGGCACAGGGGGGCACCTCGCCCCCAGCACCAACCAGGTAATCACTCCCCTGGGTGCTGAGTGGCATCTGCCCCCCAGCCAGGGGCCTGCAGGGAGAAGGCAACTGGGGCAACCTTGGAAGGATGCTTACCCAGAACTTTCTAAGCAGAAGCGATTCAGGATTCTGCACAAGTCAGGGAGGAGGGCTTTGAACAGGGTTATTTGCCAGAAGATAGTTATAGCCCTTTATACAGCATTTTACAGCTTATAACCGTTCTTGTTACTGCTCAAGGGGGGTCGTCTGCCCCCCGCAAGACATGCCAATAGTCAAGAGGCAAGGTGGTAGTAGAGAAAGGGTGTTATTACAGCTTGCTAGCAAGAGGGAATATGGCCGACTAATGTCTGAAAGAACCATCTTACAGAACAAAGACTACAGGCCTGTTAATAGGGGGTTGGTCTCCAGGTGGGGGAGGCATCTCGTCTCCAGGTGGGGGCAGACATCTGGTCTTAGTTCCTGATAGTCTTTTGTTTTACTGGATAAGCATCAGAGACCAGAGCAACGCCCTGATGACGGCTATCAGCATGGACTCTCTGCCTGAGGGTCATCACATTCCTAAGGAACAAGAGAATAAAGTCATCAATTTATAGCAGCTGGGAGGGCCCATACAATCCACAGAGCAGGTCTGGGTTAGTTAGAGGTCAGAGTTACAATATGGTTTCTTTTCTACAATATGGCTTCCCTTATGTCAACCTTGTGCTGCGCCAGTATCATTTTCATGTGGGCTGTTTTCTAGCTGTGTGCCCTTGGACAAATCCCTCGACCTCTCTGAGCCACAGTTTCCTCATCTGTAAAATGGGAGTGATAATACCTATCTCCTGATTTAAACTTAAAACAAAATACATTTTTTAAGGTAGCCCGTATTTGAATACAGACAGATTATTAGATGACATTAAGGAATTATTGTTAATTTTGTTAGGTGTGACAACAGCACTATAATTCAGGAAGGAAATGACCGTTTTTGAGATGCATTCTGAATTAGGGATAATTTTATATTATGTCTGGAATTTATTTTTAAATATTCTAGCAAAAAAAAAGAGGTTGAGGATAGATGAAACGAGTATAATAAGGAAGTGATAGTTGTTGAAACTAGTTGATGGGGGTTTGTTGTGCTCGCTGATTCTTGTATGATAAGGACTTTTCATAATGAAAACTTTTAAAAAATTATGTAGTGCCGGACTTCTAGGCTTGTCATGAGCAATAACTGAGCAAATCTGTGTAAAGCACTTCACCTGGGGACTGGCTCCTGGTAAGCACTGAATAGATGTGACCTCAATAGAATATAAACGTACACTGGATAGAATGTAGAATAGCCCTTTGAAGTGGGTACGAATTAGAAGAGAAAACTGAGGGTCTGAGAGGTCAAGGAGCTTGGCCAAGGGGGTGGAGTGGGATTTGAACTTGACCCGGGTGGGGTGCAACCCTGACTATATCCACCCTCCTTTGCAGCTCTCTGCGGGTGAGCAGGCCCCCTCGCGGCCTGCCGTGGTGGTGTGTCCTGGTGGGCTGGCTCCTGGTGGCGGCCACCAGCGGCGTGGCAGCCTTCTTCACCATGCTCTACGGCCTGCACTACGGGCGAGCCAGCTCCCTCAAGTGGCTCATCTCCATGGCCGTCTCCTTTGTGGAGAGCGCGTTTGTCACCCAGCCCCTGAAGGTCAGGACCTCAGCCCTGTGTGGCTGCCCTCCCCTTTGGCCATGTTTTCCTTCCTGCCAGCTGCCCTGTCCTTAGGCTTGGGCCGTTCCTTTATCTATTCATTCAGCAAACCCACACAGAGCACCACCGATGTGCAGGTCCTGGGGCAGGAACCCTAATGAAGATAGTTGCCATGACAACTGAAGCTCTTAACACTCACTCTGGGCCAGGCCTAGTGGTTTTCCTAGATGCTGGTATTTCACCATCACAATCACCCTCAAGAGGATCCTCGCCTCCTTTCTATAGATGAGAAAACCTGAAGTGAAGAAGTTAAAGTCACAAACATCTTGCCCTAAGCCACATGTGTCAATAGGAATAATACCATATTTCCTTATGTCTAAGATGCTTTTGATTGTGAAATAGGCCAACAATTTGTAGGAACTTTACCTTCAGAAAAAAATCACCAAGTCATTAACTGTGTGCATCAGTTGGAAGATACCCT
This sequence comes from Diceros bicornis minor, assembly GCF_020826845.1. Classification (NCBI taxonomy): domain Eukaryota; kingdom Metazoa; phylum Chordata; class Mammalia; order Perissodactyla; family Rhinocerotidae; genus Diceros; species Diceros bicornis. The sequence goes on along the minus strand of NC_080771.1, from coordinate 30,644,628 downwards.
CCTGTTTCTGAAACTGTACAATTACAAAGAGAGCCCGTCAGAGTCAAGAAATACTGGAGCTCGGGGCCTCAGCTCCCCTGGGAGGAGTCAGGGGGTAAGAACACTGTGTGGGGGGTGGGGAAGCTGCAGAAACAAGGGGACATTTACAGTGAATCTATGAGACGTCCAGTACACAAATGTGGCCCCAATCCTACCCCCTCTGAGGCCAGGAGTTGATAGCGAGTTTCCAATGCAGGCTTTGGGTTCATGGCAGGTGTTTTCCAGGTGCTGGGGTTTGCTGCTTTCTTTGCACTGGTCTTGAAGAGAGTGGAGGATGAGGAGGAGCCTGTGGCCCCTCTCCCGGGACATCTGTCCGTCCCAGGTAATGGCGCATGGGTGGAGGCAGGGGCCTGGAACCTGATGAGGCTGAGATGGCCATATGGAGCCCAGCCAGCCGATGGAGTGGTCCTGGCCTCAGACTTTCACTCCCCATCAGCTCTTCATCCCTGACTGGTGAACCATGCCCAGAAACAAGCGACTCCTTTGTTGTCTCTTGAGCAACACTGTTTCTTCCCTACCCGGGCCTTTCTCTCTGACCCCTAGCATGACCCCTCAGCTAGAAGAGGCACCTTGGGGGCCACGCTCGGCATTGGCCGTCATTGTCTGTGGAATCCCAAGCAAGCAGCTTTCTTCTCCAAGGCTCAAGTCTCTGGTCTTTCAAATGAAACCCAAACTAGAACAAGTTTGCAGGTGGGCTGCAAAGAGTCACTGTGAGTTAGAGTTCTAGGGCAAGGGTCTGCACACTACAGACAGGGGGCCAAATCTAGCCCAACGCCTGTTTTGTAAACAAAATTTTATTGGGACACGGCCATGCTGACCCTTGTTGGAGGAGGCCACTGATCAGTCCCTTCCCCCCACCTGATGTTTCACTTCCCAACCCAAACTCCTGAGGGTGCCGACAATGAAAGAATTACAAAAACAAACAAGCAAACAGAACAGAATCAACACTCTGATAGTCTATGCAGAGATCTTGACTTTCAGGGAAAATAAAACAGGAATGAACAAAAGCCCGGGTACCTACATCATTATGCAATGTGGTCACCCCCTCATGGGCGTGTATTCCTCTACTCTAGGGTAGGGTTTTGGCTTTGCAGATCCAAAAGGTCCATTAACATCTTCTTCTCAAGACAAAAGAGTAATTTTTCTCCAAAGAGATGCCAGCCTCCAGACCAATTAAATATTCATTCAGCCATTCCTTCAGCAATGATTCAGGGAGTACTTGCTGTGTGCCAGGCAGTGTGGTGACTTGAGAACACGATTTACACAAATCCACTCATTGTAAGTGTATAATTCATTTCTTTGCGTAAATTTATAGAGTTGTGCAACCATCACAACAATTCAGATTTGGAACAGCTTCCTCATCCCCAAAAGGCTCCCTCTTGCCCATTTGAAGTCAATCCCCACTCCCACCTCCAGGCAACACAGCACTGACTGGAAGGAACAGGTTGCTGCCCTTGGAATGAATGCCCCATTTAGCGAGACATGTTAAATAAGTAAATGCACAAGTAGACATATAAGTGTGAATTGTGATGAGAACTGGGGGAGAGAACAGGAGAGTGCAGGCCTCTCTGCTGAGGGGTACCTGAGGTGGCTCCTGGAGGACAGGCCAAGAGAGGGATTGCACACCGGGCATGTGCAAAGGCCTTGAGGTGGGACAGAGCTTGCCATTTTAGAACAAATACTGATAGTGTGGCCAAAGCATGGCGAGTCAGGATGGGGGGAATAGTTCAAGATGAGGACAGAGAGGTGGGTGGGGAGCAGGTGATGCAGGGTCTTGTAGGTTTTGAGTCAATACTGGGGTTTTGAAGTGTTTTAAATAGGAGAGCAGGGGGCCCGCCTGCTGGCATAACTGTTAAGCTCACACGCTCCACTTTGGTGGCCTGGGGTTCGTGGGTTCAGATCCCGGATGCAGACCTACACACTGCTCATCAAGCCATGCTGTGGTGGCATCCCACATACAAAATAGAGGAAGATTGGCACAGATGTTAGCTCAGGGCCAATCTTCCTCACCAAATAAATAAATAAATAGGAGAGCAACATGCTCTATTTTGTGATTTTGGAAAGATTACTGTGGCTGCTCTTGGAGACCAGAGGTATTAGGTCAATAATGGAAATGGGGAGTCTAGTGGGAAGACTATTGCAATTACCCAGGGAAGAGATGGCATGTGCTCCCAGTGGGGTTGAACAGAAGGGCATAGATCCAAAAGATAACTGGGTCAATACACCCCATCAGAATGGCTCAAGTGAAAAATAGTGATAACACCAAATGCTGACAAGGATGCGGAGAAACTGGAGCATTTGTACATTGCTGGTGGGAATGTAAAATGGTGCAGCCACTCTGGAAAACAGTTTGGCAATTCCTTTCAAAACTAAAAATGGACTAACTATATGTCCCAGCAATTGTACTCCTGGGCATTTATCCCAGAGAAATGAAGACTTATTTTCATGTAGGAACTTGTACACAAATTTTCATAGCAGCTTCATTTGTAATAGCCAAAAGATATATGGTAACTCTTGGAATCTACCCAAGAGAAATGAAGATATATGTCTACACAAACATGTGCACATGAATGTTCATAGCAGCATTACTCATAATAGCCAAAACTAGAAACAATCCAAATGTCCATCGATGTGTGAATGGATAAACAAAATGTAGTATATCCATACAATGGAATATGTCAACAATAAAGAGAAAATAACTACTAATATACACAAGAACATGGATGAACTCCAAAACATTATGCTAAGTTAAAGAAGCCAGATACAAGAAACTACGTATGTATGATTCCACTTATATGAACTATCCATAAAAGGAAAATCTATAGAGACAGAAGGCAGATTAATGGGGCTGAGGGTGGAGATAGAGTGGGAGTGGGGACTGACTTCAACAGGACATGAGGGAACCTTTTGGGGTGACGAAAATGTTCTAAAACTGGGTTATGGTGATGGTTGTACAACTCTATAGTACTAAAATCATTGAATTGTAGAATGGTGAATTCGATGGGTGAATTTATGAAAATTATAACTCAGTAAAGTGGTTTGAAAAAGAAGATACTTGGAATTAGATACGACAGGACTTTGAAATATTAGTTACCCTCATCCTTCCATCGTCCAAGTTTCAGAAATGTTGGGGTCCGTCTTGGAGTCCAGGAGTATAGGAAAGCAGCATCCAGGAGGCAGGAAGACTTCAGGGAGGGGATGGCATTTGTGCTTCCAGTATGAGGAGAATTCTCCAGATGCACAAGAAGCGAGGGGAATCCGGGCACTGTGATAGCAGGGAGAGGCACGGAGGATAGCCTTGAGCAAAGGCTCCTAAGGAGAAGGAACGGTAGGTCCCATTGTAGCTGCTGAGAGGGGAGCCATCTGGTTGCAAACGTAGAGCCTGGTTCCACTGCCCGTTTGGCAGACTGTCCTCATGTCCTTGCTTTCACAGACCCCTCTGCCTTGTTCCGAGCACGAAGAAACAGCAGAAAGGACGTCTACCATCCACCTCTGGCTGCCGACGTTGAGAAGATGAAAACCACCCACCTCAAGGAGCAGAAAGCATTTGCCCTAATCAGAGAAATCTTGGGTAGGCAGCCAAGATTACTCCGAGCAATCTTCCACTCGCTGACTCTCAACACAGACTTGAACATGGTGCAATCTTTCATGAGCCCCACACTGCTCCTGGGCCTGTTTTCCTAGATATCAACTCTCCCCAGCCTCTCGCCTGTACTTAAATCCTGCAGTGGCTCCTCATGGCCCTTAGGATAAAGTCCAAACTCCATACTGTGGCTCCACCCACCCCAGGTCACCTCTCTTGGCCCCTTGTGCCCTGAGCCCCGGTGACACCGCGTCCTGCAGCTCCTGGGATGCCGTACCCTCTCCTGACCCCGGGCCTTTGCCCAGGCTATTCCTTCTAGTCTGCCTGGAATGTGCTCATCCCACCTCCCCTTTTCTTCTGGCTACATCCTCTTGTTCCTTCATTCTCAGCCCAAAGGCTGTGTCTTCAGACAGGCTTCCCCTGGCCCTCTGGCCAGGAAATTTCAAACCTCAGTTGCTGTCTTAGTCTGAGATCCCCCACAAGCAGATTTGGGGATAAGTACTTGGTTTGGGAGGCAGCCCTGGGAAGTAGTCGTAGGGAAAGGGAAAGTACAGGGAGAGAGAAGGAAGCCAATGGAAGGCACGGTGATGAGAGAGTTCCATGTAGGCAATGGGGGCTCAGTCCCGCTGGGGACCTCTGGGGGGGGGCATGTAGTACGTGCCCCCAAGTTGTCACCCACCACATCACTGGTGAGGGCTGCTCCCGAGGAGGGCGCTGACTCTGCAGTATTCCTAGCCTGCCCTCCCACTGGCCGAACATGATCCTTGTGAAAGCAGGGAGGGGTAGATGAAGAGCACCGAGGGGTGTGGGGAGAGCCCTAACAACTCAGCCAGGGGAGGGGTTGCCCGAATGCAGATTCCCAGGCCCTGGGGCCAGAGATTCTAGTTCAGTAAGGATCTGCCTCCCCCACGCGATTCTGATGTCTGGCCTCCTAAACTAAATCTGTGCATCTTATGGGCCCTTGTCTCCCACACTACCGGTGAGCTCCATGAGGGCAGGGGACATGTCTGTCATCTTTATTGCTCTATCCTCAGCATTGCAACATGGCAGATGCCCTACTTTTAAAAAATTCTAATTAAGAAACATTTATATAGCACGAACTCTGTGCAGGCACTGTTTTAAGTACTTTATAAATATTAATTTGTTGACTTCCTCATCACAACTCTGTGTAAGAGAATTATCATCACCATTTCACAGATGAGAGTGAGGCCCAGAGGGGTTAAGTCACTTGCGAAGGGCACATGGATAGGAAGTGGCAAAGCTGGGATGTACACCCAGGCAGAAGGTCCCTGGTCTGTGGACTTCACTTCTTTCCCCAGTCTCTATAAGGATTGGTTCCATTGTCACCAGAGGGGCGAGTGGCTGGTCTATGAGACCTCAACTGTTCTGAGCCCATGCTCAGAACACGGGCCCATGCTCAACCATTCCATTTCCGGCCCTGGGCTTGGTGGGAGTCGGGCACCCCGCCTGACTAGGAACCGTGCCTCCTTCTCAGTTTACCTGGGCTTCCTGTGGATGCTGCTGCTGGTGGCCTATGGGCAGAGGGACCCCAACGCCTACCACTTCAACAGACACCTTGAACACAGCTTCACTCAAGGCTTTTCAGCTGTCCTGGGCTTCCAGGAGTTCTTCACATGGGCCAATACCACCCTCGTGAGCAACCTGTACAGTCATCACTCAGGTACTGTCCCCTCACCCTGGGGGGTCAGCCCCCTAGTGCACGATCCTTTCTACCAACAGGTGTAGGTCACTGTCAACATCAGCCTCATAGGAAACCAACAGCCACAGAACCATATGCTTTCAAGGAGAGACCCTCAGAATGCTGTGCATGCACAAGGGAGGGGCCCTAACCCCTCCTTGATGCAGAGTGGAGAACTTCCTAAATGAGAGATAACTGAGCATGAATCGGCTAGGCAAAAATGGCGTACCAGGCAGCAGGGACAACATGAGAAAAAGCAAGCCTGAAACACCATGGCATGTTCTTGGAACTACAAAGCATTGAGTATGGCTGCAGTATAAGGTATGAGCCGAGGACCAGTGAGAAGAAAAGCAGGAGAGAGACACAGGGGCCAGATCATGAAGAGTCTTGGAAGTTCATGTTTTATGCTCAAGGAAATGAGGAGCCACTGGTGATTTCTACATCAGGGAGTAATATAATCAAACTTGTGGTATAAGAAAGATCATTCTGGAAGCATGTAGAAGTTGGAGTATAGGGTGGATATGTTAGGAGGCTGGGGAGAAGTGATGGAGCTGATGCAGGGATGAGAGGCAGGGGTAATAAAGAGAAGGAGATGGGTGCAGACAACACTGAAGAGGTAGAATTGATGGGCCTCATTGACCATTAGGATGTGGGCATTGAGGGAAAGGGCACAGATTGTCTCCAGGTTGATGACTGGGTGGTGGGGGTAACATTCCCCAAGAGAAGTTATGAAGGAGGTAGACCAGGTCCAAGGTGGGGAGATGGTGATGAATGTAGCCTACGGTTGGCCATAAACTTCTCTTGGCCGTCTCTATAATGGGTACGCTGAAGTTCACGTTAGCATCTGGGCCAGGGAGTTTGGAATGTGTTGATTTTGATGGCTAGATTTACCCACCTGTTTTCCATCTTCAGGCTTTATCACTGATGGGAACTCCAAGCTGGTTGGCAGTGCCCAGATTCGCCAAGTGAGGGTCCGGGAAAGCTCCTGCCCTCTTGCCCCGCAGCTGCAGACTTCTCTCGATGGGTGCCAGGCACCATATTCTATGGATGTTGAAGACTTGTCAGACTATGGAGAAGGCTAGAATGCCTCTGTCCTCAATAACAGCAATGGCTTTTCCCAGGCGTGGCAGTACCAGAGCCAGAGCCAGCGCCAAGGGTATCCCATCTGGGGCAAACTCACTGTGTACCGGGGAGGAGGTTATGTGGTCCCCTTGGGGACTGATCGCCAAAGCACGTCAAGGTAAGGCTGACTTGACTCACGTGCAGCTGAGGAAAGTCATTTGCTAGAGTTAGATCTGATTGGCAGGCTTCAGGCTTCAACACATGGCTGAATGGAGCCCATTTTGTCATTGTTGGGGATTCAGAATCATTCAGGTTGTGTTTTCAGGCTCCTGGAAACTGTGCAATCTCTGAGTTGGAAGGGAAGTCCCTCTTCGGCATTCTCAGCCTGGTGGTCTGAGTTTGGTGGCCTCTGCTAGAGCCAGTGCAGGTATAGGGAGCCCACTACCACACAAAGCCATCCATCACCAGGCAAGTGGGGAGTAGTAAAGGCCTAACCTTATCAAGAATCATGCAGAGTCTGAGGCATTACCCTACTTGTACACTAATAAGCGAGGCTGTTACTGTTTCATAAATGTTGGCAGAAAACAGGAGACTCCTGGGTCAGAGACAAAGGGCTTTATTACAGCAAAAGCAGTAGCAGAGCTTCACGGTGGTTTGAGTCAAATCTCCACAAAGGGCCATGATAGACGCTTGCATTACAGCGAGTTACAGTACCAAAAAGGAACACTGAGCTTGGAGCATTTGCTGCTTTGATAGTGGCAGAAGCAAGCCTACTCTTTGTCCAAAGGAAGATGTCACCTCTTCCTTCAACGTTGCTAACTGCAAACACAGCCCTGAGAATTGGCCTGGATTAAGCCCAACCAAGGCCTTGCATTCTTAGAATACCCAGCAAAAATGTGCAGGGACGCTCAGGGCCCCTGCAGACTGCGTCTCCTAGCATGCTCTAGAGTCAGAGAGCTCTAGGTTTGAAAACCTGGCACTGCTCCTGTTAGCTGTGTAGCCCCAGGCAAGTTAGTGAGCCCGTGTGGACCTGTCTCCCCCATTGTACTATTACAACATGGAGGTTATTTCTGACAGCAGGGCCCCACCCTGCCTACAACACAGAGTAACACACCCCCAAGGAGAACAACTGGCCAGGGGTCCCCTGGGATTCAGGACAGGCCAGGAACAGTCTATTTCAGAACAAGAGGTCTTTTCCTGCCATACGGAACGACTGATACTCTCTCTCTGCTTCTATGTATCAAGCAGGATGCAGACCCAGGGTAACAGGGCATATTTTAAAACATGCCCATCATTATTGCTCTAAACAATAACAGCTATCATTACCCGACACACACACACACACACACCATTCCATTTTTTCTTCACAATGATCCTGAGGTGCTGGTGTTAACAGCATTGTAGATGGGGAAACTGAGGCCTGGAGAAGTTATTAGCTTGCCACTGGGGCAGCCAGGGTTTGAACCCAGGTCCCTTTTTCCACCACGCCAGTGGGCAGATCACCAGGAACTGGTCTCATGTGAGCTGCCAGCCCAAGAGGGACCTTGGCAGCTGCAGCTGCTGCCTGCCTAAGCCCCTGGTGTTTTATGTGGCTCCTCTGACACTGTGGTCCTCGAACTTTAAAAAGCATCATAATCCCCTGGAGGGCTCATCAAAGCACAGATCCCCAGGCCCCACCCCCAGAGTTTCTGATTCGGGAGATCTAGGGTGGGGCGTGAGAATCTGCATTTCTAACAAGTTTCCAGATGATGCTGATGCTGCCAGTCTGGGGATCACAACTTGAGAACCTCTGCTCTTATGGCCAGGAGACCATGGGTGCCAAGACGTTGCACCATAAGATGGAAGACTGTGACCACTCCCAGGAGCAGCCCCAAGGCCCTGTGGCCCAGGGAGTAGAGCAGAGGCAGAGGGAGAAGTTTAGACAGGAAGCCCTGCCTCCTCCCTGGGATGAGGGGGCAGGGAGCCACTATGGATGGAGATGCCCCTAAACACCCCTCTTCCCACAGAATTCTCCAGTATCTCTTTGACAACACCTGGCTGGACAGCCTGACCAGAGCTGTGTTTGTGGAGTTCACTGTCTACAATGCCAACATCAACCTGTTCTGCATCATCACTCTGATCCTGGAGACCAGCGCCCTGGGTGGGCAGCCTTGCCTGTGAACATAGCTGCAATGTTATGGAAGATAAACACTCCTCGCTCTGAGCTAGGGCTCCTGACCCAGCTGGGCCCAGCCGTCCCAGGGCCAGAGCACCAGGGCAAATGGTTGTTTGGGAAACTCGGGGGTGGGTCTTGGCTCTCCCTGGGGACCCAAAGGCAAGGCTTCAGGGCTGCTCCAGCCTTTTTCCCAGCTCCCTTTCTATTCTCGGGCCTTGTCTCCCAAGTTATCCTAAGGGAACCCAGCTGGGATCTGAAGGCAGCTCATATTTCCCACTCTACTGAGCTGAGTGGGTGGGGGGCTGGCAGTGAGGGGCTAGGGTGGGGGTGACCTGGTAACAGATACCTTCACCTAAAACAATATCTTACAACTTGTACCTCAATCTACAGTGTGAAGGACATGTTATATCATAATCCAACACACATACACAAATATACACAACAGATAAAAGCTTCAAAAATAACATTTCTCTCAACTACATGTGACGTGCTCTGATATTTTGTGCCCCAGTCTAGTTCTTTCTCTCCGTTCCCCTACTCTCCACTCTCTTTTAACGCTAATCACCATCTATTGAAAACACTGACCTAAGGCCTCTTCAGCTAATAATCAATTTACCTAAAACTCAACCACCTCTTCTGTAAACATGAAACTTTTAAACATTAAATTACATTTTTATAAAATATGTTTGTAATTTTTAAAAAATTTCAGAACTGTGTAAAGTGAAAAGTAAAAGGCCTTCAACTTCCGTAATCATTCCCCACTGTCCAAATTCCTTTCAAATCCTTTTCTGGGGGTTGTTTGCATGTCTTCTGTTCTCCTATTTCTTTCTGTCATCTTTTTGGCTTTTTAAGGACCTCTTAAACAACTTGTCCCAAAACACATCTGATTAAATTATGTATTTCTACAAATGAAAGGTGTGGGGTAGATTTCAGGCCTGGTTGATCAGCAGCCCATCGACGTCGGCAAGAACTCAGGTTTACAGCTCTCCACACAGCCATTCTTGGGGTTGGCTTTGTCTTTGTAGGCAGTAGCCTTATCAGTTAAACTGGTTTAAAAAATCATTACAATACCAAAAGAAAAACAAAGGAAAAGACACACAAATGGATGAAAGATGATTCAAAAGAAGGTTGAATTTTTGGCATATTGGTCAATAGATGAATTGATCTTCAATGAAGTGCCTTTAGACGAAATGGTTTACATGAGCCAGGTTGGAGTAAACTGATGTCAAGTGGGTGGGTGTGCTTTGGCTGCAGGGGACTGAGCGCACAAATGGCCGACACCAAATGCAGAGTAGGGGTGAGTCTTCCACTGCAGCTTCCTTTGTCCCTTCTGATCTGTCCATCATCTCTGGTGTCCACCATGTGTCCCCGTTCAGTCCCTCAGGTCTGTGGGTCTGAAGGACCTTTATCTTCTCTTCTGCCCCTGGTCAGCCCTCAGAAGGCCTTGACCTTGAGTCATCTCGGTGATGACTTCCGGTCAGAAGCGTGGGCTCTGAGTGGGTGAGTGGCCAGGGGTGAAAGGAATGCACTCTGCTTCCCAGGAACCTTCTTTGCGCATGCAGACCTGCAGAGCCTACGCCTGTACCCCTTCACCGATGGCTGGCATCCCTTCGTAGTGGCGGCAGAGGTCGTCTACCTCCTGTTCCTCCTCTACTACATGACTGTGCAGGTGAGGGGTGGCCTTGTGGCTCCACGGGTAAGGGATGGAGGTGGCGGTGTGTCCTGTCCCCTCTCCCACCCCTCCCCTCTTCCCTGGGGTGGGGCCTGAAGAAGGGAGAGAGAAAGGATCTTACTTGTTTGCCATGGCAACCTTTTGGGGTCCTCCTGCTGGTCCTGAGGGCTGACCTGGCTCGAGACCCAACTTCGGCACTTCTCAGGAACTAAGAACTCGGGAGGTGGTCCTTCCTGGGTGGGGAAGGGAGAGGAGCAAGGCTCCTGTTTCTGCTGAACTGAGACCATCCAAAAATGCCCGAGGTGGGGAGGGGGAGGGGTGGCCATCCTCACAGCTGGCCGTTCTCTGAACTTAGATTGTGGGGGTTCTTAGCACTTTTGTTCTCACATGTGGCCTTGGGAATTAGGAAGAATCCCCTTTGCCACCTTTACCACCATGTTGCACAATGAAGGTGCAGATGTTGATGATGCCTTGAGGATTCTGGGAACGCACCTGAAGCTCTTTATATGCCCCAGCCCCTCCCCCGACCAAAAATGGAAACCAGATACCTTAAAGGGGCCCATCGCCTGCTCCAACAAGCACTTTAAAGTAAGGATGATACTTTGAGTGCTTACTAGAAGGTAGGCATTGTGCTAAGAACCTTGTGTGGATTTTCTCCCTTAAAAATACCAGGAGAAAGGTCCTATTGGCTCCATTTCACAGAGCAGCAAGCTAAAGCCAGAGATGTGGAGTATTTATCCAAGGTCAGAAGTGAATCCAGAGAGTCTGACGCCTGATCTTGGCACTCAACCCCTACGCCACACCATCAGCCTCATAAACCGGGAGCCCACATGGCCTCTGAGTGTCACCAATTCAAACCCAACAGCCAACAGTTATCAATTAGCAACTTAAGTCCTTGCATTTCTCTAAGAACATCAAAGGAGGCCCATTTACCACCCCCTCCAAGCTTCATTTCTCTCTTCTTTATTGCCCTCACACTCTGCCTCCGGCTGTTTCAGAAACCTTTCTCCAAAACCCTTAAATCTTTCTCAAAATGCTACTTGAGCAGTTTTAAAAATCTCCCTCTCATTCCATCCCTTTAAAATGGAGGCGAACTTAGCCTCTTACCAGCCAAACACCGGTCCTTCCTCTGTAAGAGTGGGTAGGAGGAGGGAAAGGGAACAGATAGCAGAAGATTCTCTTGAGTGGAAGGGAAAAGAAGGGACGGGAGAGAGGCCGAGAACATGCACAGGATAATTTTTTTTGACTTGTGACACCTGTTGGGGAAATGGAATTAAAAACTGTCTCCTGCCAATCCAGAAAACTCTCCACAAAGGTAAGAAAAAAAAAAGAAAACTACTTTAACAAAATTATTTATTTTTAATTGTGGTAAATGTATATAACATAAAATCTACCATTTTAACCATTTTTAAATGTACAGTTCAGCGGCATTAAGTACATTCACATTGTTGTGCAACCATCACCACCATCCATCTCCAGAACTTTTCTCCTCTTGCAAAACTGAAATTGTACCTATTCAACAATAACTCCCCACTTCCCCCTAAGAAAACAACTTTTATTATTGAACAAGTGCTAAACCAGATTGTGACGCCCATCCCAGGCAATCCACTAAAGAGATTGCAGAGACAGAAAGAAATCTCACCCTTGCATATCGCCAGACAGATAACCCATCACATACACGTTCTTAAGATAAATGCTAATTAATCCCTAAGAAGACTTACAGCACCATTTGTCCTACTAGTCCGTCCTAAATTCACCTGGTGATTGGGGTGGCCACCTGAGCTTGCTAAATGCCTTTATCAAAAGGAAAAATAAACTTCTATGTTTACAACAGGAAATAGTTTCACAGCTTGGAGCCAGGTGCCTGCTATTTGGCTCCTATCCTCTCAGCGAAACTGGGAAGACAGGGTCGCTATCTTCCTTGATGATTACATTTCAAAGAGATGGCTCCCAGTCCCTGAGAACAACATTCGAGCTGTAAAACTGGCAAGGGGCTTATTTAGCTTTCACATCTCAATGATGGTCTAGTAGTCAAGATTTGATGCTCTTACCACCACAGCCCAGGTTCCTTTCCTGGTCAGGGACCACACCACCCATCCACTGGTTGTCACACTGTGGCGGCTGTGATGCTGAAAGCTATGCTGCCGGTATTTCAAATACCAGTAGGTCCGCCTCTGGTGGACAGGTTTCAGCAGAGTCTTCCAGACCAAGACAGACCAGGAAGAAGGACCTGGCCACCAACTTCCGAAAAAATTGGCCATGAAGAAGGGTAGAGTTCAGCTCTGCCGTACACAGGATCTTGAGGAGTCAGAATTGATTTGAAGGCACTAACAACAACAAAATACATCTCCAAGGGGCAGAGAAAGAATTCACAATTACAAGTTTTCTAAAGTAAAATGCTTTATGGGGAGGGGGTGTTTTTCCCCATTTTTGGCATCAGAGACAAGTGAATGTTTTTCTTACTAGGTTCTGTATTTACTCTCACACACCCTCAAACCTTGCAGCTTGGATTGTGATGGGAGCAGATGGGGTCTGTGAACAAGGTGGGGCAGAGGCCCCCGGCACTCTATGCATGTGGGGCCAGGGCTCTGAGGAACCTCCAAGGATCCAGTAACCCCCTCCCAGAGGGTCATCCTGGGTGGTACGGGGAGCCACCTTGCGGGGGGAGGAAGGGCACAGTTCTGGCCACAACTTTTGGCAGAACCTCTGGTCATTTCTCAGGGCAAGCTCATGAGGACGCAGAAGTGGCGCTATTTCCGCAGCAAGTGGAACCTTCTGGAGCTGGCCATCATCCTGGCAAGCTGGAGCGCCCTGGCGGTGTTTGTGAAGAGGGCCATCCTGGCGGAGCGGGACATCCAGCGCTACCGGAAACACGGGGAGGAGTAAGTGGCTCTGCCTCAGCCCCAGCGCCCACACTGGCCCTGCCTCCTCCCACTCTCGGAGGCCCAGGGGTCACAGGGAGGCTTCTGAAACCTTGTTGACCCTCAGAGGATCAAGGGTCACTCTTTAAAAAATAACTACAGCTACCACTTAGATGCAGGTTTGGGGCCTGAAGCACATACAATTGGAGGGGACTCTTTAAGACAAAAGAGAACATCTTCTGCAAATCTTACCAAAACACAGGCCCATGTGACACCCTGTTAGGGTCACTCCCAGCCTTTCGGGTCTTCGCAAGTATTAGCCCCCAGTCAACCCACGTCTGCTACCGTTGACCAAGTGTCCACTCTGTGTTAGGCAGGATGCACTAACCCATCGGATCCTAACGTGAGAACTGACAGAGGTAAACGTTATCATTACCCCATTTTACAAATAAAGAAATTGAGGCTCAGAGAGGTACTGTGACTTCCCTAAGACCACATAGCTAAAAAGTGGCAGAGGGGGCCGGCCCGTGGCTTAGTGGTTACGTGCGCGTGCTCCGCTACTGGCGGCCCTGGTTCGGATCCCGGGCGCGCACCAACGAACCACTTGTCTGGCCATGCTGAGGCCGGCGTCCCACATACAGCAACTAGAAGGATGTGCATCTATGATGTATAACTATCCACTAGGGCTTTGGGCAGAAAAAGGGAAAAAAAAGGAGGAGGATTGGCAATAGATATTAGCTCAGGGCCGGTCTTCCTCAGCAAAAAGAGGAGGATTGGCATGGATGTTAGCTCAGGGCTGATCTTCCTCACAAAAAAAAAAAGTGGCAGAGAAGTAATTTAAACCTAGCTTGTGTGTCTCCAGGATCCCAGGCCTTACTGTTAACCATTGTGTTTCTTGACTCACTCACTGATTTTCTAGATATAGCCAACATTTATTGAGTTATTGCTGGATGCCATACACTGTCAGAAAAATACCACTTTAAAAGCATTATCTCATCTACTTTAATCTTCCCAAAACTTCTAAGGGATGATATGATATTATCATCATCTCTTTTTTACCGATGAGGAAATTGAGGCTCAGAGAGGTTAAGGTTACACAGCAAGGAAAGGCAGGAGCTAGAATTTGAACTCTGCACTCCTAACCTCCACTCTAGACTGTCTCATTCATTCAACAAACCCGCATCAAGCTCTTTTTCGTGCCACACTCATGACAAATATATGACAAAAACTCCACCGTCTCTAGAGGCTCTATTTCGTAGAAATGTCTCAGTATCAACTGAGTTCTTTGAGTTCAGAAATTATCAGAAGTACTTTTATTTTTATTTAAGCTGATTGTAAACCTTATGCAGAACAGTTATTTTAAAAACTTAAAGATGTTTTAGCTCTTGAAGGGGTTTGCAAAAGATGACCTGGGGGCCAAATCCAGCCCACCACCTGTTTTTGTAAATAAAGTTTTATTGGAACACTGCCTCACTCGCTTGTTCCTTTCCATTTTGTCTATGGCTGCTTTTCTGCTACAACTATAGAGCTGAATCATTGGGACAGAAACTGTCTGGCCCACAGAGCCTCAAATATGTACCATCCAGCCTTTTACAGAAAAACTCGGTAACTCCTGCTTAGAGGAAAAAGCCTGAGTTCTAAGAAGGACCAATGGTGAGTTTGTTTTAGGTCTACATGACTGAGATTACTGACAGCCAGTGTGATTTTTGAACCATTGCTGCCCCCACACTAGCCATGCTTTGTGATTCCTTACAATGATCTAAAACATGTCTGATTCTTTTTTTTTTATAATTTTTATGTATTTATTTATTTTTCCCCAAAGCCCCAGTAGATAGTTCTATGTCATAGTTGCACATCCTTCTAGCTGCTGTATGTGGGACACGGCCTCAGCATGGCCGGAGAAGCGGTGCGTCGGTGTGTGCCTGGGATCCGAACCCAGGCCGCCAGCAGCAGAGCGCACTTAACTGCTAAGCCACGGGGTCGGCCCTAAAACATGTCTGATTCTTGACATCCACACAGACAGGTTTCTTGCTTAGATGGGTTAGAAAACAATTTTACAGCAAGAGTTCTCTCTCTCTTTTTTTTTTATTTTTGGCTGAGGAAGAGTTGCCCTGAGCTAACATCTGTTGCCAATCTTCCTCTTTTTGCTTGAGGAAGATTGGCCCTGAGCTAACATCTGTGCCAATCGTCCTCTATCTTGTATGTGGGTTGCCTCCACAGCATGTCTGATGAGTGGTGTAGGTCCGCAACCAGGAACCCATCCTGAGCCACTGAAGCGGAGTGCACCGAACTTAACCACTAGGCCATGGGGCCAGCCCCCAAGAGTTCCCTTTTTACACTGACTGTCAGAAAACATAAAAGAAAATCTGCCACTTTTGATAGAAACCTGAGTATAGTTAAGTTTGGTATTACCTGAAATCCTCAGTTGAAATTGATTAATCAATTAGCCAAAATTTTGTGTTTATTTCAGAAACTTGTATATTTTGTTTTCTTGTTGGAATAGATAAGCCATTTTATAGCCAGATCCTGAATTTTAAGAGTACTTTTTAAGATCAAGTGATTTGCTTCACAGTCTTCCTTTAATCTAGTGGTTCTCGGGCCTGGCTCCTCAGCAAGGTCACCCAGGGAGATGCTCAAACCCTGATGCCACATCCCAGACCACATCCCAGACCTACGAACAGGATGTCTGGGTATGGGGCACCGGCACCAGTAGTTTTACTTTTCCCCTGGTTATTCTAACATGCAGCCGAGGTTGAGAATCGTGCTTTAATTAGAGCTAATTGCCATCATAAAGGACGGCTTACATACTTATTATTTCCACATATATAAGCAATTAAATGGATGAGGGGGGTTAGGTATTTTAAAAGAGGCAGGAAAAAGGAGCTGCAGAAGGAAGCAACCATCCATACCAGCAGCCCCAGTCTGCTCAAAGGGGAGGAAGATTCTGGAAGGCAAGAGATTAGGTAGAAGGATGGCTTTCACTCGGCATTATATACGTATACTAAGTGCTTTTACAAACTTGAGGTCATATAACTTTGTTCTGTAACCTGTCCTTCATCCATGTCAATAGTATAGGTCTATGCTGTTTTTAATGACACACCAACATTAAGACAGAATTTAAATACAAAGGCATGAGAGGGGAATGAAGGGCAGGGTGGGATGGCGGAAGAACCTGGACTCTGGAATCAGACACACTTGGATTCCAACTTTCATTCTTCCATCACTAGTTATATCACTAACTATGTCACTAGCTGTGTGACCTTGTGCCAACTCTCTATCCTTATCTGTACTATGGAGGTAGCAATGCTTACCTCATCCAGTAGTCTTGAAGGTCAAATGAGACAATGAAATTGAGGTTTGTTAGGTTCTCACTTAGCACAACAACTGTGCTTAGCACTTCCATCCTTCATTCACCATCTTCCTTCAAGTGTAAGAGCAGTGTGGACATACAAGTGTGCAAGAGGATGTGGCATCTAGTGGCCCCCAAACTGGGACGGGAGGCTTATAGAACTCCCTCCCTCTGTCCTTTCTCTTTCTTTGAGGAAGATCAGCCCTGAGCTAACATCCGATGCCAATCCTCCTCTTTTTGCTGAGGAAGACTGGCTAACATCTGTGCCCATCTTCCTCTACTTTATATGGGATGCCACCACAGCATGGCTTGACAAGGTGTATGTCGGCGCGCACCCGGGATCCGAACCTGAGAATCCTGGGCCGCCGCAATGGGGCACACACTTAGCCGCTGTGCCACCGGGCTGGCCCCCCTCCCTCTATCCTTTTGACCCTGGGAGAATTCCTCCTTTGCCATTCTTCCATAGCTCTGCAGTTTTAACCAAGACTGTTAGGTAATGGCCCCTTGACCACCATCACCATCATCCTCCTTATCATAACTACTGTTTTCACCATCACCATCATTGTCACTGGCATCTCCATCATCAGCATCATCACCATCGTCACTATCATAACCATCATCTGCACCATCACCATCATCGTTACTGTCATCATTATCATCATCCCTATCATAACCATCATCCTCACCATCACCATCATCATCACTCTCGTGTCCATCACCATCATCACCTAGCTGGGGAAATTGGGACAGCTCTGTCTCCCAGACCTGTCATGGGAAGTGATGGCCTCTGGGATCATGATAAGTCTAATCCTGCATCCTGGGCTGAACTGAGCTCAGATGAGCTCTAGCTGGGGTGCTCTCTGTCTCTAAGATTCAGTCTCCCCTTTTGGTCCCGCAGGGGCATCAGTTTCAGTGAAACAGCAGCGGCTGATGCTGCCCTTGGCTACATCATTGCCTTCCTGGTACTCCTGTCCACAGAGTGAAGCTTTGGCATCTGCTCAGGTTGAACCCAAAATGAACATGATCACATCAGCCCTGCGTCGTGCCTGGGGGGACATTTCGTGCTTTATCATCGTCATCTTTATCATGCTCCTGGCTTACTCCATTGCGGTGAGTGTCTCCTTTGGGAAAACCTTCAGGGCAGGTTTCCTTGGAAGCAAAGGCTTCTCGGTGGTGGGGGGTTGGGAGTTAGGGTTAGGAAGACCCTGGGAACCTGAGGGAGATGTTGGATCTTCTGAGTCTGGGCCTTTTAGCTGGGAGCTCATGAACCCGTCACCCCAAATGGCAAAGGCTGGAGACCTCAGTTGGGCAAGAGTGAGGAGGTATACTTTCTAAGACTGAAAGGGCAACTATCGCCAACAAAGGATTCCTTTCTTCATCCAGCCCTGCCTGGATATGCTGGTTCTCCTGACCTCTCAATTGCTCAGACATGCACAGAGCACTCCCTCTGTGCTGGGGGGTGCGGAGAAGAATTGGGCAGTCCCTGTCCTTGGGGCAGAGATGGGGAAGTGAGGATGGACACGTCTGCAGGCCATGTCAATGCTTGATGCCCTACACAGGAGGCCATGAACTTAGTAGGGCCAAAACCATTTCATTCCGCCCTTTAAGACTGAGAGCATTTTGACAATCACATCTCTTTTGTGACAAAAAAAAATTTTGAACTAACAACTCTTTTTTATTAGCAAGTAATGTGAGAAACAAAGACCCTCTGCCACATCCTGATCTCCATCTAAATATGCCCCCCATCCTCTACAAGTCCATGATTCCCACTGTAACCCTGGCTCCCACTCCTCTGTGACCCTTCACCCCATCCTGACCCACTCCCACCCCAACCCCTTTCCCAGTTCTCACCCTGGCCCCATCTAGTCTCTCGCCTTCCACCATCCCCCTGATCTCCACACCACCTGGTAGTCCATCTTATCCACTCCCCACCAACTCTCTCCCCATTCCTGATCCTTCTTTCCCTGTCTCTATCACCTCAACCCTGACCCCTCCACTCCATCCCAGACCCCACTCCATCTTCCTCTCTCACCCTCAGAAATGGGGTGAGGTACACAGATGGAGTGATGGACAGTATATGCTGAGAAGTTGGAGTCTGGTTTTGTCAAAAGTACCCTGCCTGACCCTTTAATTCATGTGGATTTATTCAGTCCTCTGTCTATAGTGCATAGATCGCAGGGACATTGTAGTGTCCTCTGGGACCAGAAGTCACCAACTCAGAGCGAAGGGAGTGCTGGGCCTCCCTCTGACACAACAGCCCCGGCGAAATCTTTGTGGGGGGTGCTATGGTGATGGGAGAAATACGGTGGGGGGAAGGCCCTGCTTGGGCAGAAGATCTCTGTCGTCCATCCAACCCAAGTTCCCCAGAGAGCCAGTTTCATTACTGAGTCTTAGAGCAGCCATCTGGGTGAACGCAGCAGGGGCCTAGTGGGTGGTGCCTGAGCCCCAGAAGTGCACAGGCATCACTTACAGAATTGGGTGTGTGCACGCACCCTCTGCATGACCCTGTGGGTACAGGCAGCCTTGCCAGGCCAAGGATGTGGCTGACCTGGACCACCAACTCTACTGTCAAACAACAAGCTTTGGGGGGTTGCACGGTTTCCTTCCCTGTTCATGAGGACTCTTTCCGTTAACAGTTGAACTTAATATTTGGTTGGAAGCTCCGTTCCTACAAAACCCTCTTTGATGCAGCAGAAACGATGATCAGCCTTCAGTTAGGAATCTTCAACTACGAGGAGGTGATGGGGTGGGGTGGGAAGACATGGACATGGCCATTTACACTAAGCCTTTATGAAAATTAGAAAAAGCACCCCCCTCAAATGCGTCCCCAGTGGATGTCACCCCTTGGGTCCAAGGCCTGGCAAGCACAGGGCAACTCCAGACAAATAAAAAGGTCCCCCTTTCTCCAGGCAGATGGCCCCATGCTAGGGCCCACAGCTTGCCCTGGGGACCCCTGCTTACAGAAGAACATCAGGCACTGCTTACTCAGGGAGGTCTGTGCTGGGGGCCCTCCAGGAGGGACTGCACCTGCCCTAGCCAGAAATAGTGTCCATATTTGCAAATGGCAGCAGTGGGGAGTAGGGGTGCTGCCCTTTCCCTCTCCCTGCAGCTCTTGAGAGCACTGCCCACACTCTCAGCCCCCTGGCAGAAGGGGACCTTCCTGGCTCCAGGCTCTGCCGAGCTCTCGGGACCAGTTTCCCTCTGAGGGTGCCTAGCTAGGGAGGGGGCCACTAGGACATGGGGCCCCCGGGGACGACTCTGGCTTTCTTCCTTACAGGTCCTGGACTACAGCCCAGTGCTCGGCTCCTTCCTAATTGGGTCCTGCATCATTTTCATGACATTTGTGGTGCTGAACCTATTTATCTCTGTCATCCTGGTGGCCTTCAATGAGGAGCAAGAACACTATCAGGTGAGTCCCTTTGGCCTGTTCTTCAACAGTCATTGACCTTGAACTAGGAAGAGGCTGGCTGAGCAGCTTTAGACATTAGGGAGGCTTGAGAAACCATTGTAGCTCAAGCCCTTATTTCATGGGAGGGGAAACTGAGGCCCAGGAGGAGGAAATTACTTCCCCAAGATCACAAGCAAACGAAGGGCAGACTAGAGTCGGGTCTCCTGCTCCCAGCGTGGGACTGTGTCCGTCACACCCGTGATCCTCAGCCCTGACTGCACACTAAAGTCACCAGTCGGCTTTTAGAAACGACAGCTGCTGGACCCGAGACCCATAAAAACAGAGCCCCTGGGTGACTGATCCAAGCATTGGTATTTATGAAATCAGCGACCCACATACAAAATAGAGGAAGACTGACACAGATGTCAGCTCAGGGCAAATCCTCCTCAGCACACACACACACACACACACACACACACACACACACACACAAAAGTGATTAAAGAAAACAATTTAGGTAATATAAATAAACTTTAGCACTTCATAAAGTGGACAGTCTCCATTCAGAAAGCTGAAAAATGGGGTAGAAGGCAGGAAGCTTTTATAATAGAATAAAGAACAAGGAAGAGAAAAACAGAAAATATCTGATTGGCTGGGGTCACAGAGTCAACTTTGGGGTGAGAAGGAAAAAAGTATAGAGCCCAGAGTTGGCTTGGTGTTTGGGGACTGACCGGATATACTGCATTTCTCATTTACAGGGACACAAAAGTTATCTAAGTTTCAGTTTGCCGACATGGCACCCTGAGCTGGAGTGGCTCCATCTTGGGCCTAGAAATTTATTTCAACAAGTCATATGGTAACTTTGGTTTAAATTTTGAGAAACCATCAAACTGTTTTCCAAAGCGGCTGCACCATTTCACGTTCCCAGCAGCAATGCATGGGAGTCTTTGTACATAAATTCCTAACAGCCCCTGTTGGGGGTGGTGGAGGGCATTCTGGCATTCTCATCAGAGGGGAAGAAGGAACCCTCTGGGGATAAAGGCGGGAGCACACACCCTTGGGATTCTCAGAAGGCGGTGAATCCTGAAACAAAAGCAACTCTAAACAGTGAAGTGACTTTGGCAGGACCAAACTGGACCATAGAACCATTGTTTCCCCTTAGAAAGAAAAGCCCCAAAGAGGATGGTTCTATATATGTCGCCTGGTTCTTTCTCCCTCTGCAGCTGTCGGAGGAAGGAGAGATCGTTGATTTGCTGCTGATGAAAATACTCAGTTTCCTGGGCATTAAATGTAAAAGACGGGAGCTTGGAAGTAGCAGTGAGCAGCCAGCGTTGCTGTCAGAGGCCCGGCCGCCTCAACCTGCACCAGCTGTGCCCCAGGTTTAAGCTGTTCATCCACAACGGTCATCTGTAGAGGAGGGGAAGGCCAGAACCCCTGCCTAAACTTATCAGTGATGCTATAACCTCTCCAGGTCTGTGTTTTCCTGTGTCCATAGAAGAGTTACCAAGCCTGGCAAGTAAAAAACATAAGAAAAATACATACATGGACACATACATACAATTGCCACTACCGTCACAGACTGTTTGTTCAAATGTATTTCCTCCTAGAAATAAAACAAATACTCCCTGGAATTCGGGGGAAAAAAAATCTCCTCTACAGACTAATTATTTCATCTTCTTGGTCGGTCAGGGGTTGCCTTTGAATGATTCTAGTTCAGGGTTTCTCAAACTGTGTCCAAGAGATGCTAATGGGCGTCATATTAGTTTGCTAGGGCTGCTGGAACAAAGTACCATAAACTGTATAGCTTAAAACAACAGACATTTAGACATTTATTGTCTCATAGTTCTGGAGGACAGAAGTCTAAAATTAAGGTGTCAACAGGGCCATGCTCCCTTGGAACGCTTTCCAGAGGAATCCTCTCTTCTAGTTTCTAGCATTTGCTAGCATCCTTGGCTTTCCTTGGCTTGTAGACGATGCATCACTCTAGTCTCTGCCTCTGTCATCACATGGCCTTCTCCCCAGTATGTCTGTCTCTGTGTCCCTTTTCCTCTTCTTGTAAGGACATTAGTCATACTGGATTAACGGCTCACCCTACTCCATTATGACCTCATCCTAATTAATTACATCTGCAACAATGCTATTTCCAAATTCAGTCACATTCTGAGGTACTAGGGGTCAGGACTTCAACGTATCTCTTTAGGGGACACAATTCAACCCATAACAGGTGTCATCCCCCAAAAATGTTTCTGGATCAAATGAATGTAGGAAACACTGGATTATAAATGGTTACACAAGGTCTTCAGCATGGGAATTGTCAGGGCTTTTAATATACTAACTGTGCACTGTGAGTCTCCTGGGCTGAGAAGAGCATGAGAGAGAAAGTGTGTAATGAACCCCAAACCTCTTTGACCACGGCATCCTGTACCGCAGCACCTCAGTCAGGGCTAGTGTTCCTTAGACGATGTTCTGAGAATTGCTGATCTACACCAGGGGTTTTCAACCTTGGCTGCATGCTGGAACCCCCAAACTTCATCCCAATACATCAGAATCTCCAGGCTGGGACCCAGGCATCAGTATTTTTTAAGCCCTCCAGGCGATTCCAACGTGCAGTCAGATTTGATAACCATGCTCTAAATTCTGAGAATTTAGAGAGATCTAGATAACAAAAAGCTTCCAGGTGTCTGTGTGGATAAGTGCACATTTCCTGTCCCCCATGCAGGGTGTCGGGGGAAGAGGGAGAATCTCCCTCTGCCCTTTCCCTTAAGGTTCTTCTGGCTGGCCAAATAATCAACAAGACAGGTTAGCAGGAGAAAATAATACCAAGTTTAACAACATGTATACATGGGAGAAACTCAGAAATGAGCAACTCGTCCCTCTGTCTAAGCTGCTTGCTTAAGTATTGCAGCTAAAGGCGAGGAATGTGTTGGGGGTGGGTAGTGGCCTGGGACTTCAGAGGGCAGGAGGACAATTCTTTTCAGGGTCATCTATAGATAATGTGGTCAGGGAGAGACAAAGTTTTTTGATAAAAGAGGCTTGGTGCCTTTCCTATTGTAACCTCTATCCTACATTATCTTTACAGCCATCATGATAGAAGATCTGTTCCAGGAAGGAGCCACCATGTCAAATTCTTTAGGCAGTTAGTGGCGGAGGTCAAATGTCCTTCAGAGAAAACAATCAAGGTAAAGAGATATATTTCAGGGTGGCCAAATCTTGATCTCCCACAAGGGCAAACCCCTCACATTTCCTCTGCAGGTCACCCTGTCTTATCCCTCCTCCTCACACTACTTCACACACCACGGTAGCAGATATTCTAGGTGCCTGCCCCAAATCCATCACACACTCTCTCCTCCTTGCTATCAGAATCCCGACTGGTTCAGATAGCCACCTACCCCTCCCCCACATGACTCATGGGAAGCTGACCCTGTAGCCACTTCAAGGTAAATCCTTGTCTTAGTAGTGGTAATCCATTTCCCTTGACAGTGAGTGCTTTAGGGTGGCCATATGACCCAGTCTGGCCAACAAAAAATGAGAAGAGGTCTCTAGGACACTTCTGGGAAAGGTCTGCTTACTAATAAAAAGAGACACATAGAGACAGGCTCTTATGCTGCTGGACATTGTCTGGTCCTGGAATTTTGGCAGTTACCTCGAGACCACAGGCAACAATCTGAAGATGGCAGAGTAGAAAGACAAGAGGAACACGCGTGCTTGATAAGGTCTTTACACAGCTGAGTTAATCAACCCTGGAGCTGAACTACTGCCAGCCATTCATCTGATTGAGACCTTAAATTTTTTTATGATGGTGAAATCAGGATCCTACCCCACTATCCTGACAATCAAAACCCAGGATCCTTTATAAACAGAGAGCTACATAACATGCAATATACATAAAACCTAGGGGATTGCATCATCTTCTATTCACTCAAAAGCCCATCATCCATTCTTTATCACGTCAGGTATGACCATGAGCTATATATGCAGAGATGCTCATCAAATAACCCATAGCAAGGTATACACATCTTCTGATAAACTGGTACAGAAACCTAAACCAGATAGATACAGTCAGTTTGTTTTAAGTAGGACAAGTTCTAAGATCTGGAGAAGTTGTAAGTTCTTCCTTTCTCTTTCTCATCTTGCCCATCTACTCTCCATTTCTCTGTTGTCTGTAAACATCAAACTGGCAACTCCTTCGACAGTACTGTTATGAGAGAAAAAAAAAATACATCTGCTCAAAGACATGGGAGGGCCCTTCTGAGACACCTGAAAGAAATGACCACTTTCAATTTTCAGATGCCTGTACCAAATGTGCAATGAGATGACTTTTCAAATCTCAAGCCATGGATGTCACAAAGATCACCAATTGAAAAAAATAATTTTATTATTATCCTCAATGTTTGTTAGACAAGAAAAACAAAAAAAGACACACTTCCTATTGTTGTGGTGGAAGGGCCTGTGATGTAGCCCACACATTGACATGTCATCTTGTTCTTCCCACCCAATGAGTTAGTGGAGCTGGGAATAAATATTTCAGGGCATAGCTTGCATTATGCAGCACTGGCTTGTAACAAAACAATAAAAACAGAATGCTGACATTATAGATGCCAGCCAAGATCTCAAGTTTAGAGCAGACCACCATGAGCCAGTCAGCATCCCAAACGGAGGAAAGTAGGACAGTGCTTAAGAGCAGCTGATTGCACATCAGAATGGAGGTCAAGTCCTGCTACTACCACCTAGTAGCTGCTTAAGCTATAAAATGCCTTCCCGTTCCCCTCCTGGGCAAGTTAGTCAACCTTTCTGAGCCTCCAGCTCCTCTTCTATGAAATGAGTGTGATACCTACCAGAAAGGGGTTTGGAGAGGATTAGAAAGATAATGTTTACCTAGTCCCAGGCACATAGCAAGGGCTCAATAAACGACCATTACTTACTCAGAGGAAAATGGAGCGTGACAGCCCTTGCAGGCCACTGCACAGATGTGCTGAAATCTCAATTTTTTAAGTGAGGCAGAAGCTCAGTGCAACAACAAATGGGCCTCCCGAACACACATACAAACACACACTCTTCAAGGTGCCCACCCTGTAATATGGAAGGTGTAGAGCTTGAGGTGTTTTTCACTCCAGTGTTTCTTTGCTGATTCACACCCACTCCATAAAATTTGTGTAGAAGGTGAGGTCCCTCCAGGAACTGAATGATTTTCTGTCTCCTTGGACAGGGACATGTCTTGCACATTTCTCAGAAGGCCTTGGGCAGGCCGGCTGCTTAAGCAAGGAACCGACCATGCTGGGTCTCAACTCCCTGCCTTTTGATTGCTCCTGCATGAGCTCACTGGCTCCAGTCCAGTCTCTACCAAGAGGCCACCCCCGACCCTTAGACAAGTCCTTGCCGCTCCATGAGCTTGGTGATTCTGTCTGACCTCTGTTTGGGGACCCTAGGCCTTTCAGGATCTGTAAAGGAATAAAGTGGGTTCCTAGATTGTTTTCAACATTTCGAAAAGTCAAAGAGAAACTGCATTTGCGTCAGCGCACCTTTGGCCAATGGCCAACAACCATCCTCGGCTGGAATGATTCTGTTTGCACCTGGCTATGAATCCCGCTCTGGGTGACCTTCATGCTCCGCAGAAGGGCGGGACCATACCCTTTAACAAGACTGGGAGCACCTCGCCTTCCCGAGGACCCCAGGGCCCAGTGGCACGGGAATGCACTAGCCAGGCAGAGCCAACCCGGCCCACAGCGCTGCTCACCGTCCCCGGCGCCCCCCGCGCCCTCCCCGGGGGGGTCGAGGAGCCGGGAGATACCGACCCACCGCTTCATTCGCCCGGAAACGACGCCCAGAGGCTAGGCCACGCCCATCTCGGGGAGGCCCCGCCCCGCCCCTCTGCAGGACGACCCAGCCCGGCCCCTGCCTGCCGCACTAGTCCCCGCCCCTCGCCCACCGCCCCTTCCGGGCCTCCGGCACTTACTAGTGTCCCAGCCCCCCGCGCGCCGCCCTATCAGAGGCCGCGCCCGGCCTGGAGTCCCCGCCCCTCCGCGCCCCGCGCCACCAGGCCCCGCCCCCGCGCCCGGGACCAGCCGGCTGGCTCCGGCTCGCTCCAGCCCGGGACCGTCCCGGGCCCCGCCCCCGCCCCCGCCGGCCGGGGCGCCTGTGGCGCTGCAGCGCGACCCCCGCACCTCTGCGAACATGGCGCTGCGAGCGGCGCGGAGTGCGCGGGCCGCGGCCTGCAGCCTGCGCGCCGCCTGGGCCCCCCCTCTGCCCTGCCCGCCGCGGCTCTGGGGGCTGAGGGCAGGCGCCGTCCGGACGCTGCGCACGGGCCCCGCTCTGCTCTCGGGTAAGCGCGGGCGGGCACGTGGGGCGAGCCGGGCCGCCCGGGGGAAGGGGTGGGCGCCCCGCTCCCCGCCTCGCCTCCCGCTGCCGACCGTCCCCGGTCAGGCGAGGCGACCCCTGCGCACGCCTCTTCTTGCTGGGGTGCCGAGTTGCGCGTCGCTGCTGCCGTCCCTGCGCCGCGCGGACGACGCGCAGCCTTTGTCCTGCGGGCTGGGCGCCCGACGGGGGCGGGGAGGAGGCCTGGGCGCGCGGCCGCCGTGTCCGCGCCGGTTCCCGCGGCGCCGGGGGACCGGGCAGGCGTCCCCAAGCGCCTTCGTAACCTTCGGTTACCTCGCGCGTGTGAGCATCTGGACCCTGAGAGTGGAGACAGATAATAGGCTTTAGCTTGCTGCCCGGACCATCACTGAGAACTCGGGAGTAGGAGTCAAGCAAGAGCAGTTACTGAAAGCAAAGCACTGCGGCTAGTGTCTTCCTAGCCAAAGCGAGCCTAACTTGGAAGACTCGGCTGTTTCCTAGATACAGGGAAACAGAGTCTTCTGCATTCTTCACAGAGACGTTTTGCTCAGGTCGATATTGAGTCATGGACGTGTGTTGGTGCTGAAATGAGGCCTAACTTAACGGACTTGGATAACTGCGAGACCTGCCCATAAATGTGGCCATCTCTGCTGCTTTAGCACAGTTATCGCAGCGGGAACACAGTTTTCTTACTTAGTGCGCAAGTGCTCGAGACACCAACTGCGCTTCCAAAATCTCAGGCTTCTTACTTAGGGAGCGTAGGTCTGTGATGGCTGTTGTCTCATTAAGCTCACTGTTTTAGAAACATGTTTGGGACTGGAAGAGTTGATAAGCTTATTTATTCCAAAGTCTGAAACATAAAGATGTTTATCCTCCTCCTTGCTAATGTAATCCCTCAGCTCTGTCGGTGCCACATATCAATACATTACCCATCTGAAAATCAGGGAAAAAGGCATTTCTCAGATAAGAATTGAATTTCAAGTCTATGTTTTTTTGTTATTCAGTGTTACACTATCGCTAGCTTTTTGTATTTTCCAGTTTCCTAGTTAAATATTGCCCAAAATATCAATACCCATGATCTGATTGAACACCTAGGTTTTTAATAACAGAGGCCTCAGTTCCAATTTTAGTTCCACCACTTGTGAGCTGTGTGATCTTGGGCGGAGTCACTTAATTTCTCTGAGTCTATTTTCCTCATCAGGAAAATGGAAATGATAATCCGGACCTAAGGACCTCACGGAGTTATCGGCAGGATCAAGTGAAATAATGTAACTGCTGTACATACAGCCTGACATGTAGCACTCGATAAATGTTACTTGTTATTAAATATTAGTGTACAGAATCAAACAGCAAAATATTGACCAATATTAATATATTTTATCTGATGACTCTGAAAAGAGGAACATGCAAACTTTTCATGAATTACTCAAAATGCCTAATTTTCTGAGGCCAAAAACCATGTTTTTCAAGGCTCAGTAAGAAAGTAATTATTTACCTAATCTCCTGTCTACTCTTTTCCTGTTGGGCCAAGGGTTAAAGGAGAATTGTCCTAATCATTGTCTTTAGCCTAAATAGCATGGCCTAGTAAAAAGACTTAGACTTTGAAGTGAAGTGGACCTAGGAGCATTTAGCTTAGTAATGTTGCTGCCTTTTCCTCTAAACTAGTGATTGCTCAGTTGCTAAACTGAACGTGAGAGCAGTCTTACTCCTAAGATTATCTTTACAATTAAGCAAGATGGCAAGGCCAAAATCAGGACAGTAGTCTCAGAGAAGTCATGTATTTATAGTTGTCCAGCGCTTATTTAAAAAGGCTTATCAAACTGCCAGTTCTAGAGTTGTAAGAGAATCATAGGGAGAATTGAATGTTGTAGCCAAATAACTATATATATTAGATATTTTGCTCAGAATCCCCTTTACTTTAAAAAATTACTTTACTCCAACTTTTGAGTGCTTCCTGTATGCCAAGCACTGTGTTGAGAACTGGGAATACAAAAGAGATCAACCCTGCTCTTGCTTGCTTTGTATTTACAGTTTACTTCCTGGGGGAAACTGAAAAATAGCCTGTGTCTGTAGCATGTTAAGTGCTGTGAGTATGTGTGTGGTGGGGGTCAGGGTGGGAGGAGAGCGGTGCACAGTGCTGTGGGAGCATGTTGGATGGCCCAGGAACCCAGGCTTGGAGGGCTATACAAGGCTTCTGGCAGGAAAGAGCTTCTAAGTTGAGTTCTGAAATAGTCAAGAAAAAACAGTTGGGAGAGTGTTGCAGTCAGAACACCAAGTACAAACCTTAAACCTTTCTTAGGGAAAGATCAGATTGACCTGAAGCGAGTATAAAATTAAGAAAGATTTTTAGTGATTGGGAGGAAAAAAGTACTAAGTCATACTCTTTATTTACATTGTGCTATGTAGCAGAGCTGTGTAATCAAAGCAGTTTGATGCTGTTTTAAGTACAACTATCTTTTGGGTAATGGGTAAGAGCGAACTAGCAAGGCTTACTTTAAAACAGTATTGGAGGGCTGGCCCCGTGGCTTGGCGGTTGGGTGCGTGCGCTCCGCTGCTGGCGGCCCCGGTTCGGGTCCCTGGCGCGCACAGACGTGCCGCTTCTCCAGCCATGCTGGGGCCACACCCCACATGCAGCAGCTGGAAGGATGTGCAACTATGACATACAGCTATCTACTGGGGCTTTGCGGGAGGGGGGGGGGGAATTAAAAAAAAATACATTAAAACAGTATTGGAATTAAGGAACCATTTTCCTATTAACTTGATTCATTATTTTTGGAAAAATACTTTGCTTCAGAATGTGATATATATATATAAGATGATAGCATATGCTTTTTAAAAAATTATTTATTCTTTAAAGCAAATTCTTTTAACATTAAATCCTCAATATTTTTTTCACATCTCTTGGACTTTGGTCAGTCTTTCTTCCAGGAACCCTTGAATAGTTCGACCATGTCTTTGAAGAGAAGAAGCTCATAAAGCCAGGGGCTAACCTGTCCAATGAATGTCGAGCAGAGCTTGACTTTCCCCCAGTTGATGGCTTAGCTATGAGGTGACTGTTGAGTTCTGATCTTATAGTTTGCTTCTTTAAGTGATGGTAGCCACTTTCTTCAAGGGCAGGCTTGAATTCGAGTAAAGTGGAATTTTAAGAACTTAGTCAAGTTATAATTGTTCCAGGTCACTTTCATTCCTGTAAGATTCCACTTTATAACCAAGTTGCAGTGGAGCTCTTTAGGTCTACCTAAAGAGGCATGTTATTTTTTTTTTAGGTTAATAACTTATGAGCAGTCCTTATGCTCCTTCCAAAACCTCATCACTCCAAGTCTGTCTTCAGAAGGACAGACTTCTTTCTGCAAGACAGACCAGTAATAGATAAGTATACATTTGAAGTGTGCTCCAAAAGGTCTTTTTTTTTTTTTTGTAATTTACACTAAGTGTTAGAGCAGATAATCAGATCTCCAAAAGATGCACAAGGTGTTCACATCAAGCCTTCTTTGCCTAAATGAGACGACTGTTGAGAAGATGGGCCATCTTTTCACACGATCTGCTTTTCCTTGGGCAGTGTACTATTGAAAGGCAATGTCAGTAAGTCAAACACAAATGCTGGGAAAGTCTTGCCTTTTGACAGCATTGATATGAAAAGTGCTTTTTAAGAAGTGATGCCACTGCTTTTCTGAAATATTGGTCTTCTATTTTAGTGCGTAAATTCACAGACAAACATGAATGGATAACAACAGAAAATGGTATTGGAACAGTGGGAATCAGCAATTTTGCACAGGTATTGGATTGTCTTGAAATATTTAAAACAGTCTGCTCTCGCCTAAATTGGATTGTCTCGACCTGTTACAAATTGTTTATTCTGCCCCTTAGTATTTTGCACCCTTTAAAGGCCCTTAGAAGAACATCAGTCAGAGGTAAAACATTAGTTAGGGCAGTATATAGTGTTATAAGAGATATTGAAAAGTAGAAAGTAAAAGTAGAAAGCATACCTTATTGAAGAAAGAAATATGTTTGTTTTATATTGGGGCAGTTAAGGAAAGATGCAGCAGCCGCAGAACAAGCAGAGGCTGGCGTGTTGCCAGTGTTTTGTGGCTGCAGTGATATACATGCAGCCAGGGGAACATGAAGAAGAGGGAAAAGCTAGATTGGCACAGATGACACAAAGGGAAACCTTTTATTTAGCCTGTCTTTTTCTTGATTAATTCCCCTATTCCCACTGATCCCATATTGAGATATTGTGTAAAAGAAGTTGAGACGCCAAGTAGCAGCATGGGTCAGTCATTTTCAACTGGATCTGTGGGCAGTGGGGCAGGAGGGAGAGAGGGGATGTTAACTAATGGGAGTATATAATATTCTTCAGAAATGTTGAAGTCTCAGGTATTGAGAATCAATGACAACTGTATCCTCAGCGGCATATCTGTGTACCTGCTGAGGCCCAGGACAGGGTGCTTTGTGAAATACTGCATGAGTGTTGTCCTCACCTCCTGGAGTTATCTATGAGGGGAACTACCTACATGGAAAACGACATACAAAATGTTGCATGATGGATGACCTGCGTGCTACAAGGGGTTGTAACCTACTCAGCTGAGGCGCAGTGATCACTTCTTGGGGAGGTCTTCAGGGAGTACAAGGCTTTAGGACTGTGGTCTGCAGAGTCAGTGGGTAGGAGTTCAGCAAATGCCGGGAGCGGAAATGGCTTAAGTGAAACTGCAGAGGAGGAAGAGCACAGTGTGTGTGTTCTCAGAGGAGCTGGTAATCTTTGGGGGCACAGGGTTTGTGACGGGGGTCACTGCTGCCTGTGGGAAATCCAGCTGGTGGCCCGTTTTCTTGCAGGTCCTGAGCTAAGAATAGTTGCGTTTTTAAAGGGTTGTAAGAAAAACCAAAGAATGTGTCCCCTCGGGTGTAAAATAGGTACCATCTGAATAACAGGGGATTTAGTGTTTGTGGCTTGTTCCTATCTAGTAGGAGGTTTAATTTGATTTCTTACAGGTTGGTTTGTTTGTCTTTTAGGAAGCTTTGGGGGATGTTGTTTACTGTAGTCTGCCTGAAGTTGGGACAAAATTGAACAAACAAGGTGAGTGTTTTTCTCATCTTGGTATGTCATGATTCGTGCCATGAATTTTCTTTACCTGATGTTCACCTTGAATAATAACTTGTTTGCACCCAGGATCAATTAGACAGCTTTTTACTCAAGTAATAGAAATCGCAAGTAAAAGTGGATTAAACAACAGGGGTTTATTATATCTTACACAAGCAGTCTGGAGATAGGTGGATATGGGATTGGCTTAGTGAAGGTCATCAAGGACACGACTTCTTTTGGTACTTTTTCTGCCTCAGTGTGTCAGACGTCACAAAATGGCAGCAAAATCTTCAGGCATCACATTCTCAAATGACAATATCCAAAAGTAGAAAGAGAAGGACAGGCTCTCTTCTTTGTCTCTTTATCAGGGAAGAACATCTCAACCAGAAATCCCTCAACACACACAGTTTTCTTATATCTCATTAGCTAGGTCTGGGTTGTATTGCCACCCCTAGCTGTAAGGGATGACAGTAATGAGAATAACAAGCGTTTTCCGACTTTATAATGGAAGGTAAGAAGTAGTAGGGGGACTGGCTCTTAGCACTCTCTGCCCGCTCCACACACACACTGATGCAGTGTAATATAGCTGAAGTCTATTAACTTGAAGAAGTAAAATCTGCTTTTCTTTGGAGGGACTAAAGAATATCAGGAAAGGACATGGGCTCTGGAGTCAGAACCTGGTTTTAAATCCTGGCCCCACAATGTAACAGCTGTGTGATTTGGGGAAATTACTTAATTTAGGTCTCATCTATAAGTTAGGATAATAATACCTACCTCATAGAGTTGTAAGGATTAAATGAAATTAGCATAATGTTCAGCATAAGATTAATGCTAGATAAATGTTAGCCAGTAGTACCATGTATATTAATCATGAGTTCCTTGACATATATAAGACTGCCCTACAGAATTAAAGTATGTATTTTCTAAATATCTTTGATAGTATTAGCCATGTCTTTTTCTGTTTAAACTTTCTCTATCATTTATCTTGTTTGAACTTTTTCCACTTCCTGGCTCTCGATATCCTGGCTGGCCATTATATTATATAGGTCATATTCCTCTTTTTGAAGGTCTTCCTAGAAACCTTTTCTGATGTCATAATAAGACCACTGTTGGGATTGATAATCTTCATCTGTTTTTCTTTTTTCTGTACAACAGAGAACGGTTCCTGTTTTCTCTTCTCATGTTGTTTTATTTACTATGTACCCAACTCTGCTAGCCAGCCCTGGTGGTCTAGTGGTTCACATTTAGTGGCCCAGGTTCATTTCTGGACAGGGAAACACACCACCCATCTGTCATACGTAGCAGCTGTGTGTTGCTATGATGCTGAAAGCTATGCCACCAGTATTTCAAATACTAGTAGGGTCACCAATGGTGGACAGATTTCAGTGGAGCTTCCAGGCTACACAGACTAGGAAGAAAGACCTAGCCACCCACTTCTGAAAAAATTGGCATGAAAATCCTATGAATAGCAGCAGAGCATTGTCTGATATAGTGCCGGAAGATGAGAGGATGGGGCAAAATGGACTGGGCAGGGTTCCACTCTACTGTACACAGGGTCATTAGGAGTCAGAATCGACTTGACAGCACTAACAACAAATTTTGTGAATGTTTTGTCATAGTTTGTGGTTTTGCTGTTGCATTTTTGTAACAGTATTTTTTGAGGAGAAGCCTTTAAATTTTAACAAGTCCAAGTTATTAATATTTTTTTTATGTACAGAACATGGTGTCTTCTCTAAGAAATCTTTGTCTATCTCCATGATTCCAAAACTATATTCCCCAGTGCCCTGGGATGCTCTGAGATATTAATTTTCAACATCTGTTGGACACCACACAAACTAACAGCTCAATGGAGTTAACAGTTACAATATTAGATCTCACTGTATGTCTTTGGGTAATACATCTTTGAAGCAAGTACTGCACAAAGATCAGTGTGGAACATCAAACAGGGCAGGGGCTGGTGTTCAGTTGGATTCCCTGAGGAAGAATTTGTACGGTATGCAATAGACACACGTATATCAGTAAATAATTGTAGTTAAGAATGAGAAATATTTTTAAATTTATGTGTATTAATTTTTCAAACTCAATTGTTAGAATGTAAAAACTTACTAAGTAGTTTGGACCTAACCTCTTAATAAATTGAACCGTTAGGTATTTGTTTTGGTCAAGGGATCACCATAAAAAGTTACTGAGACACTAAGGGCACCATGAACCGAGAAAGTTTGAGCAACACTGGCCTATACCAAGTTTGCAAAGATATTCTCCATGTTTCTTGAAACTTCATATAGTTTTAGCTTTCATGTTGAGGCCTTATTAAATTCACTGATTCTAATAGTTTTATACATTCCTTTGGATCTTCTATGTAAACAGTAATATAATCTATAAAGAGATTTATTTCTTCCTTTCAATCTTTTTTTTTTTTTTTTTTTTTGGTGAGGAAGGTCAGCCCTGAGCTAACATCCGATGCCAATCCTTTTTTGGTGAGGAAGATTGGCCCTGGGCTAACATCCGTGCCCATATTCCTCTACTTTATATGGGACGCTGGCACAGCATGGCTTGACAAGTGGTGCATTGGTGCGCGCCCGGGATCTGAACCTGTGAACCCTGGGCCGCCGCAGTGGAGCACGCCCACTTAACTGCTATGCCAGTGGGCCATCCCCTCTTCCTTTCAATCTTTGTGCGTTTTATTTCTTTTCCTTGCCTTCCTGGCCAAGGCTCTCAGTATACTGTTGAATAGAAGTGGCGAGAGTAGACATCATTGCCGTGTTCCTGATCTTAGGAGAAGGCAGTTAACATTTCATCATTAGGCATGATATTCAGCTGTGGAGTTTTTCATAGATGCCCATTATCAGATGAAGAGGTTCCTTTCTATAACTAGTTTGTTGAGAGTTATTATTCATGTGTGTTGAATTTTGTCAAATTTCTCTATCTATTCACATGATCATAGGGGTTTTCTCCTTTATTCTGTTAATGTGATGAGTAAGATTGATTTATTTTTGAATGTATAACCAACCTTGCATTCCTCGTAGTCATGATGCAAAAATTATCTTTTTAATATATTGCTTGATTTGATTTGATAATTTTTGCATTATGTTCATGAGAGATATTGGTCTTTTCTTATAACGGCTTGTCATATTTTGGAATCAGTCATACTTGGCCTCAGAATAAGTTTAGAAATGTTCCCACCTCCTCTTTTTCTGAAAGAATGCAAAATTGTTATTTCTTCCTTAAATGTTTGATAGAATTAACCAATGAAGTCTGGGCCAGGAGATGCTTTGTGGGAAGGTTTTTGATACAAATTTAATTTTTTTGTTAGATATCAAAGCTATTCATATTTTCTGTTATCTTACATTGGTTTTGTTAGTTATGTTTTCTGAGGAATTTTTCCATTTCATGTTGTCAAATCCAGCATAAAGTTGCTCATATTTTTTCATTTATTATCCTTTTATATCCATAGGATCTATAGTCATGATTCCTTTTTCATTCCTTCATATTTGTGGTAATTTGTGTTTTCTCTTTTTTTTCTTGATCAGTCTTGCTAGCTCTTTATCAATTTTATTAATCTCTTGAAAGAACCAAATTTTTACTCTGTTAATTTTCTCTCTTTTTGTATTTCATTAGTTCTGCTCATATCTTTCCTGTTTTCTTCCTTCAACTTAGATTTAATTTGCTGTTCTTCTAGCTTAAGGTGGAAACTTGGGGGTTTGTTGGTTTTAGTAAGGATTTTTTTACTTGACTTTTTTTTACTCATACTGTAAAACACTGTCTGCTTTGTGGTGGGTGGCATCTTCTTTTAGCCTTTGCTGGGATACTTCAAGTCTGCCCTGTGCATGCATGATTCAGGGATTATTCAGAGACCTAGGCAGAGTTTATACATAGAATTTGGGGCTCTCCCTTTTAGTCTCTCTCCTTTTTGGGATTTCCCACCTCACTTTCCAGTAGCTTTGGTGGCCCCAAACTCTTGTCTTCTGGTCCTTTAAGCCAATAAGGCCGAGATTTTCTTTCAGAATTTTGGCTGCCCTGCGTGGCACAGATTGGTGCCCCTCCTCAGGCTGAAGGCCAGTTAAAAAAATAATAAATCACCAGTATCATTCCTTTTTTCAAGTATCGCTTCCCCTCCATAAACTGACTGCTTTTGTTCGTAGTCTAGTGTCTTTAAAACCCAGGTCATTGATTTTAAGATGTTCTTTTTAAATAAAACCGAAAGATATTAATTTCCTTCTAAGCGCTATTTTAACTATATCCCACAAATTTTGGTATGTTGTATTCTCATTATCATTCAGTTCAGATCACTTGATATTATCCTACAGGTGACTAAGGCTCTGTTAATTTTTCAGTCTTATTATTTTTTTTTTTTAACTCTCTGTTCTTTAGATTTAATTTCAGATGATCTTTCTTCCTGTTCACTGGCCCTTTCTTCTGCTGTGTTCAGTCTCTTGTTAATGCCATCCAGTGAGTTTTTTATTTCAGATACTATATTTCCAGTTCTAGAATGTCCATTTTTAAAATTTCCATTTATCTGCAAGTATTCCCCCATATGTTCATGCATTGTGATGATCTTTTTTTTAAGTCTTTGAACATATTTATAACAGCTACTTTAAGGTTCTCTGCTAATTCTAACATGTGGGTCTGTGGGTCATTGTGGGCTCTTTCTGTGGACTATTTTTTCTCTTCACCATGGCTCCCTTCTTTCTAGGATTTGAACCCTCAATTTCCAGCCCCCTTGGCAGCCACACACTCTACCCTCTGACCCCTCAAACAGATAGACTGTGGTTTTCTCCTTGTGTTCTAGTTACACTGTGCTCTTTGGAGGAGGCAGTGTTGTCAGGGTACAAACTGTACAAATGAAGACCTCACCCAGTTTGGGTCCCTTCTTTCAAAGACTGACTCCCCTTGTGGTCACTCCTCAGGCTTCATATAATTATTTTTTATGTTTTGTTCAGAGTTTATAATTGGTATCTGCAGGAAGGTTGGTCTGTTAGGAGGTACTTGACCATCACTGGAATCTCCTAAAATTTTCATTTTGTTTCATTTTGTTTTTTTCTGAGCCATAGGAAATTGAAAGAAGGTTGAGTTTTACTGAACTTAAGCACATCTGGTATTCAGGTGCATCAACATTTTGTTCACTCTGTCTAGACAGGTCCACTTTATTGAGGATATTTAATACCCTTCTCAAAGGTGATGTGAGCATGACAAAACCTATGGTTTTATTTTTAATTCAAGATATTTAGAATTTTTTATCATGACTGTATTATAGGTGACCATTTCTCCATATTTTGTATTTTCAGGTCATTAACTTGGACATTTAATGTTTTCTTTAACTCTCTCAATTTAGATGAGTTTGGTGCTTTGGAAAGTGTGAAAGCTGCTAGTGAACTCTATTCTCCTCTATCAGGAGAAGTAACTGAAATTAATGAAGCTCTTGCAGAAAATCCAGGACTTGTCAACAAATCTTGTTATGAAGATGGTAAGTTGTTGCTAGAAATTTATCAAAGGATTATTGCTGCAGTTAACATTTAATTGAGAGTCTACAGCAAGCTTTAGCTGATTATGACTTCATCATTTTGCACTTCTTGGTACCAAACAGAGATGTTCTGCTTTAAAAAAGAAACACAGGGGCTGGCCCGGTTGTGCACACTCCGCTTTGGCGGCCCGGGGTTCGCGGGTTCGGATCCTGGGTGCGCACTGACACACCTCTTGTCACGCTGTGTCATGCTGTGGCGGCTCCCATATAAAGTAGAGGAAGATGGGCACAGATGTTAGCTCAGGGCCAGTCTTTCTCCGCAAAAAAGAGGAGGATTGGCATCGAATGTTAGCTCAGGGCTGATCTTCCTGACAAAAATAAAAAATAAAAAAGGAAAACACAGAGTAGCTGAATAATAAAATTATGTTTAAGATCTCTGTTGATAAAAGCATTGCTTTATTTTACAGGGTTCTTAGTATCATAGTTGTGGACTCCTTGTAAACACAGAGTATTTACATCTTCAGACATAAAGCATCCAGTCATATTGTGTGATGAAGGTAGTAATAGAATAACACTTACTGTATTAAGTTTCAGTTGTCTCACATTTTCATCTTAATAACCCAGTGAAGGGGCAGGCCCGGTGGCGCAAGTGGTTAAGTGTGCGTGCTCCCCCGCGGTGGCCTGTGGTTCGCCGGTTTGGATCCCAGGCGCGCACTGACACACTGCTTGTCAGGCCTTGCTGTGGCAGCATCCCATATAAAGTGGAGGAAGATGGGCATGGATGTTGGCCCAGGGCCAGTCTTCCTCAGCAAAAGGAGGAGGATTGGCAGATGTTAGCTCAGGGCCAATCTTCCTCACGCACACACACAAAAAATAACCCAGTGAGGTTGGGTACCAGCAATTTTCTCCATCTTGTTGATGAATTTAGGCCCCAAAGGATTATCTGTTAAGGTCACACAGCCAACAAATGGCAAAATTAGGATTAGGTTTTAGTTTTCTGTTGCCTATCACCTAGCCCTTCTAACTCTCTACCACTGCTTTTTAATGCCCTTAACTTCAGTAGTTACACTGTTGGTGGTTGGTGTTCCTTTTGTTACAGAAAGATACCTGGTCTTGTATATTTGGTTCTGTGTGTAAAGTCTTCAGTATCAGTTATTGATGCGTATTACAGCCTAAATTCTTAATCCATTATTGTAGAGTCTGTTTATTCTGGCTGTAATCTTTTCAGTTGTGATATGCAAGGATATTAATTTAATTCTTAAGGCTAAAATTTAAAGCTCCGTGAACAAATAATGAGTGATTTATGTAAAGAATACTAGATTAATTTTGAGGAACTCAAAAATTTACATTTTGAATGAATGTGACTTTTTCCTATTTTTTAAAAAGGTAATTGGAATATAAGATACTTTTTTTTGGTTGCAGGTTGGCTGATCAAGATGACACTGAGTAACCCTTCAGAACTAGATGAACTAATGAGTGAAGAAGCATATGAGAAATACATAAAATCTATTGAGGAGTGAAAATGGAACCCCTAAATAAACTAGTATGAAACAAACTTAATCTAGCATAGTTGTCTTAAATTAGTGGTGGACAAAAGATTTAAAATAGCAACTTTTAGCAATATCAATGGCAAAAGAAACTACTTGCAACCATGCTGCTGGAAGAAAATACCCCTTAACTTTTTAATGATTGCAGATAAACACAATATGCATCTGTTTCACACCACCTTATGATTTTTAGGCTAGGATCCAGTTATAATATTCAGAATTCCTGAAATTACCCGTGGTAAAAACTAATTATAAGTAATTCAAGGATAACATTGTTATCTTAAGCCTTAATTGTAACTTGCTTACATCCATCTCTGATTTGGATCAAAATACTTAATGATCTTTCCATTGGAAATAACTGGCAATGGAGAAAAGTTTTTGTTGTACAGTGTCAGATGAAGAACAAGACTATCTTAATTTTGCAATATACTGTGTTTGCTGGTGCTATTTTTATACAGCGAAGCAACAGCATTGCAGGAAAATAAGAAACAGTTTAATAATAAAACATTCAACTTCTTCATTAATCATGTTTTTTGTTTTGCTGTAAATATTTCATTTAGTGACTCTGATAGTATTTGTGAAGATACTAATTTTAACTTATGGAAAGTAATTTTTTAAAAGGAAATTTAAGCCATAACAATGAACGGTTCCAAGAAAATGTTTCCTTTTAGTCACAAATCTGGTTTAAGCAAAGATCTAATTGCCTGATAGCATAATGGACTGTCATCTTTAATGTAATGAAAAAGTAATACTGACTTTGTTTTTCTATGATGCTAAGTTAGAAGAGAGAAGGAGGAAAAACAAGGAAAGGTGCAAGTTTGATCAGCATAGCACATGCATCCTTAAGAAAGTTAAAACATGTACAGACTTCCACTTAATGGGAACAGAAGTAGACACAGTGAAACTTTATGAGCTCAGACACTGACTTAGTGAATATACTTTGCAGCTTAAGCATATTTAGAGTGCCAAATGGTATTTTTAAGTGGCTAATACAGTATACTTTCTAATTAAGCCAACTGTAGTATGCTGATATTTTGAGTGGGGATGTTATACATACGTATATAAATATGTGTAAATACATAAACACACAGCAAAAACAGACAAGCTCCTCTCTCAATTTTTCCAGTTACTACAGGAAAAGGGAAGTATTCAGACACTACCACCGTTCTGATGGTGAATAAACAGCAAATAAAAGAACCTATTTCTACTTTGGAAATAAAAAGGGATGAGTAATAATTATATAGATTTACTCTTGTTTTGAAGGTACTCTCATATATGACCTTTGATCTTCACAACAATAGCCAGAGCTAGGTAGGATATATGTGTAACTACCACCATTTCATAGACAAGAAAGATGATGGAAAGGATGAGAGACTGTTCACCAGTGAGGCAGTCATAGTTAGGATTTTCACATTTCCTGATCGACTCTTCGTCAGTTCCTTAGCAAACATTACTATAAAAAATACTAAAATATTTAAATGGGTATCTTGGAGGTGGAGAGGATGAATGTTCTAAAGGTGGGTGAGGATGAATGTTCTAAACCCGGGCTGCCAGCAGCAGAAATGGCCATTCCAGATGGAAATACATCAGTGATTGTAGTCTGAAAGAGATGGTTAGATTTTTATTCTCCCATCCTTTCCCCAAGACACACACACACTTGCTCTGTTATATCCACTCCATGATTTTTCAAAGAACAGAACATTATGGCAACTTGCTCTTTCACTAGTTAGAATATAGAGTCAGTTCAACCCTCATTTCTATTATGGTGCTGCCAAAAATAATAGGCATTGAATGGCCCTCCAAAAGGACTAAATCAACAGAGAATTTAATTTCTCAGACCTCATATTCCTTTTGAATGGTTTTGGTCTTAACGGAGCAGCTTAATAAAGGTTTTGAATGATACTTTCTAATAATTAAAACTCAAGAAATGCAACAGGTTACCCTGGAAGTGTTAAAAAAATTTTTTTATATCACCTCCCAGGTAGCTTAACGAAGTTGACTGTATTAATAAAGAAACCACTAGGGGGCTCTGCATAGGCATGCTAGTATGAAAATGAGGCTGATCTTTTTTTTTTTTTTATAAATTTATTTATTTATTTATTTTCCCCCCAAAGCCCCAGTAGATAGTTGTATGTCATAGCCGCACATCCCCCCAGTTGCTGCATGTGGGACACGGCCCCAGCATGGCCAGAGAAGCAGTGCGTCGGTGCGAGCCCGGGATCCGAACCCGGGCTGCCAGCAGCAGAGCGCACACACTTAACCACTAAGCCACGGGGCCGGCCCTGCTATTACTTTAATTTTATTTATTTATTTATTTTTCCCCCCAAAGCCCCAGTAGATAGTTGTATGTCATAGCTGCACATCCTTCTAGTTGCTGTACATGGGACACGGCCTCAGCATGGCTGGAGAAGCGGTGCGTTGGTGCGCGCCCGGGATCCGAACCCGGGCCGCCAGCAGCGGAGCGCGCGCACTTAACCGCTAAGCCACGGGGCCGGCCCCAAGGCTGATATTTCAAAGCAACTCTCAGCAACAGAATTTCTGAATTTTTCTAAATTTCTGCACTTTTTCTGGGGCTACTGAAATGTCAGAGTACCACCCACCTTTAGTTAAAAAATTATGCTAACTAGGACTACCCTCATTACTGCTCAACAGTCACTATTATTTCAGACCTAATCACACATCTGCCTTCCTCAGAGAGGACCCTCACTTTACATGGAGATTAAATTCTTTTTCCTTCCCTGCAACCTGGCTTTACTACTGACCACCTCCCTGCATCAGTCTTTTTGTTTTTTCCTTTCAAATTAGACTTTACTTTTTAGAGCAGAGCAGATTTAGGTTCAAAATTGAGCAAAAAGTAGTTTCTTCCTGCCCCCATCTTTCTGTTTTTGAAACATTCCTTTGCCAACCCTGAGACCTTATTCTAGTAGAGCTCCTGATATCTTGGTTCAGTCTCTATATTGGCTTTTATAAACATGAGTAACCAAACACACCTGTCCCTTGACATTTCTGCTCAGTCATGTTGTCGGGCTTTTACCTGCTAAACTTCAGCAGTATTAGTAGCCCATTTAAAGTGGGTAAGCAGGCACGATTAGCGTGAAGGAATGTTAGCAGATCTTCCAACTTCCACATGTACTTATGAGAATGTGCTTTGAGTCAAGAAGTTTAACAGTCATTTAGTAAATCTTAGTTAAGACTTTTGGTGTACTTCCCACAAACTGAGAAAAGTAGCTTTAATAATTGGGTAACAAATCCTTCTGCTAGTTAGGTGATTTCAAATTTTCTGTTTTCAGCTGAACTGAAGGAGGACCTAACCAAAACTGTCAGTTGACAGATAATTAAAAAATGTTTTGTTGATTACTATATGATTTCTGGTGTGGAAAGGAGTTAAAAGAAAAAGTTGAGTCACTGCTATAACAAAACCCCTTTTATGTGCATCTTCATATGAACAAGGTCTCTCAGCTTACATCTGTGGAAAAAAACTGGAATAAAACGGGCTGAATCTGTCTCATGCTAGCAATATGTAATATTTATCCATAGATACATGAATTGGGAGAGGGGAGGAACAGCCCCGTCCATTTCTTTCTATACACTTCCAGTAAGTCTTTTGTTTAATATTTATCAACATGTGGAATATTCCTGTTTTCTGCCAACTGAGTAAGAATAAAGGTAATTCTGAATCTGGAAAAAAAATTGAACTGTTTTAGCCTTATGGTCTTATGAAAAGTTTTTAGATTTCATTTGCAAATTACATTTTTTGTTGCAGAAAAATAGACTGCAAAAGTCTTTGACCATAAATATATGTTAGAACAAAATTCTGTGGAGGAAATAGAATAAAAATACAATTATGAATTTAAGGAGAAAAAGCAAAAGAAAAATTTCTATTAATTTATTCATGTATTTTTAAATAGATGATGGGTATCAAATTGCCATTAAATTTAGATTTCTTTCAATACTTTTAAAAGAGTGATTAATATATTTAAAATGCCAACATTTATGATACTCTGGATGTTACATCCTTTGCTACTAAAATTTATGATTAAAATTTTAACAAAAAAATGTGCGATGAGGTATGCAATTTTGTACAATTCTTTTAGAAGTATGCAGGCATACCATTACTTTCAGGCTGTGAAATACAAAGGATCCAAATATGTGTTATTTTAGGTAATGACATAATACCTTAAAAAGTAGTTATGTTCTAGAAAAGTACCTTGTTCTAACATGTTAGCATAGTGTAATATATACATCACATAAAATAGTCTTTCCATAGACTTTACAGGCTTTCTAATTAATACTGTATGTGTAAAAAAGGAGTTAAATACACAGCTATCTTTACAAATGTCTTTTAATCACAGTGGTATAAAGGACTTATATTCTAATACTTTTCTACAGCAGAAATATTCACATTTTTAAAACCAGAAAGCAAAGGGTTTTGGAATCATACCTGAGTTGGGTCCAGGCTCTAGCACTCAATGCCTGACTTGGGGCATAGGTTCCCACCCCTGGCTCCAAAGTACCAGCACCAAAGGTGGGAGAGGCAGGGGTGCCCTTCAGTGTCTTCTAGGAGCTCCTCAGTTGATTTAAGGACACGGAGCTACTTTTCTTCATCTGTGTAAAAGATGGCAATGCCCACTTCACAGGGTTCTTCTGCTACACGACAGAGTTCAGCGCATGCTAGTTGGTACTGCCAAGTGGATTCAAACTAGTACTGCCCAGACACGTGAGCAGGTGCCGAAAGGTACAAGACAATAGATTCCTTTATGGAGTTTTTGGCTTGCATCACCTTAGCACAGTCGTTCTCACGGGGAAGGGGCGACTTGCGGGACAGATGGCAAAGTTGGAGACATTTTTGGTTGTCCGGCAGCTTGCGGGTGGAGGTCAGGGACGCTGCTAACCATCCTACCACGCGCAGGACTACCCCGCCCAGAACCATCGGCGCAACGGCAACACGGCCGAGGGTGACAGGTCCTGGGTCTCTGAGGGGAAGCCGGTCCCAGGGGTCTCGCTTTCTAATTCCACAAGCCGGCGGGGAGCCATCTTCTCCGTCTACTTCCCTGACCGGCGCTTCAGGCTACATACCGCCCCTCGCAACGCGGCCCAGGCCCTCTCAGCGGCCGGCGGGCTGCTCCCCCGCCAGCCGAAGGTGCGGGCCGCGCACAGCCTGCCGGGAGCACGCGCCCGCCGCCGGCCGTCAGCGTCGCCTCCCGCCCTCAGCTTTGTTGCGCGAGGTGGGCCCTACGTCACTTCCGCTGCGCACCCCCGCGGGCCCGCCCCAGCCCCGCCCCCAGCGCGTCCGTAACCCGGGGCAACTGTCGCCCTCGATCGCTGGAGGGGACTAAGTTGTCCCGGGGCCTTCCACCCTGCTGGCCCCACAAAAGGGTGCGAGCGGCCGCGGCCGCTTCCCCGCCTCCGGGGCAAGGCCCCAGACCAGTACCCGGGCGGCAGAGCCAGAAGCCCTGCCAGTTCGAAAGGAAGCTGCCCTCTGGGGCGGGGAGGCCAAAGGAGGAGGTAGTGCCGGCCCGGGCTGGAATAAGAGTGGGCGGGACCTGGGGAGGAGCGGCGCGGAGTGGGTGGGGCAGTGGGCGGAGCCTGGTGAGGGAGGAGCCAACGGAGGAAGGGGAGGACGTTTGGCTGGCGGGGGATAGCTATGGAAGGAAGGGAAGGCGTCTCTTGTGGCGCGGTAGGAACTGCTGGAGGAAGGGGAGGAGCTAGATGAGGAAAAAAGAGGGATCGTGGGAGAAGGGGCGGAGCCTGTGGGAAGGAGAGGGGCCATTAGAGGAAAGGGAGGAGCCAGGTGTGAAGTGCCTGGGCTTTAGGAGCCACAGGGGGAGTGTGTTTGATGACTTGTGCTTTTGTGTAGAGTGTAAGGTGTGTAAGAGCTGGGATGACGGGCGTTGCTTTATCATTTAATTCCTAGTGCTAGGCATCTTAGAGGCACTTAGTGAGTGAATGAATACGAGTGGAAAAAGCGGAAGAGCTGGGGATTGGGATTGGAGTAGAAATGGTCTGATCCGGAGGGGTGGTTGTAGAAACTGGCTCCTAGGAATCATTCTATGAATACTCAAAGCTTCTGTGTTCTTTGGGTATTAATAAGCATAAGGCACCGATAGTTAACACGGGAAGATAAGATTTATATTCTTGAATGTGTGAACAAATTGTGCAAGTTCAGTGCTGCAGATGCTTAACTTAGCGATAAATTTCGACTCCCTGAGAGCTGTCTGTGTCCCAAAACTGTAAATTAGATTGGAATCCCAATGTAATTTTCCCTTAGAACTATGTTACCAGTGATCAGCATGCCCAGGCCAATCTTCAAGACCTATTTAACCAGTTCATATGCGTGAAGCTTAGCTCTGTATTAAGAAACTTAATTTCCACCATAGCTAACAGTGTTTCTGTTCATTGATTTCTTCATTCGACACATGTTGATAAGGATCCACAGACACATCCATTCAGAATTCTGAGTGAGGCTGCGACCCATCTTTCCCTGGCTGAAATTCTGACATAGATTCAAGATTCCTTTAAACCTGAAACATCTAGGAAGATGGGGGTA
Organism: Diceros bicornis minor; assembly: GCF_020826845.1. Classification (NCBI taxonomy): domain Eukaryota; kingdom Metazoa; phylum Chordata; class Mammalia; order Perissodactyla; family Rhinocerotidae; genus Diceros; species Diceros bicornis. The sequence goes on along the minus strand of NC_080771.1, from coordinate 30,599,858 downwards.
GGTGTAGGGGCATGGTGTAGAGCCAGGGACGGGGTAAGGAGTTTTGAGGGATTACAGCCTGCTTTTGACTTAAACACTTTGTTTTTCACCTCTCCTGTTGCATCAACATTACCCCACCATTACTTGATTAGGAATGTGCCAACCAGGTGTAGGAATCTACAGTAAGGCATTTGTACTCTGACTGTATAGACAGGCAACAGCAAATATGTGGCACATATACTACCACTGTTCCTTCTTTATTCTGTGGCAGACATCATTAATCAATCACAGAACTCTTTCCTGCCGTGGCCAAGTCTTAAGATCCTTCTCAACATAACACTCTAGCTAGCCACTAGTTGTTTGGAACTGACAATTTGGAACCTATTCTTCATCCCTAATATTGACAATAAAAAAAATTAATAGACATCAATATAAATGTAAACTTTCAGAACTCTTGGTAAGATTCCTTTTTTTTTTTCATTAGGATTACCTAAATTGATGGATCAGGAATCCTGTAAATGAGATTTAGAAATGTAGGCCAGATAATTGTATAGTGAGGTGAATTTGCAGCTGGTTAGATAATTAGTAAACACCCAAGTACAAGGGCTATCCACAGGGCATTGGCCTTTACTGCTCCTCGTCAACATTTATATCAGTGATTTAGAGGCAGTTACAGAAGGTATGTCCATTGAATTAATGGAGTCTTAAAGTGGGAAGAAAGGGCCAAACCACAGGATGTCAGATTCAGAATTATCTAAGCAGGTTGTAATAATGGTCCAACACCAAGAAGAGGACATTTTGAAGGATCTGATACATTTGGATGTCTACATCTAGCTAAAAAGAAGAAAAAAATTTTTAAGGAAATTAATAGCATGGATATGGAGTCAAGAAGACAGGAATTATTAACAGTTCATGTGAAAAAAATCTAGAAGTTGTAGTTGACATCAAGCTCAGTGTTAATCAAGATTGGGATATAGCTTTTAAAAAAAAAATAGCAATCCTTGTTGAATTAATAGGGCTAGATTTCAGACCAAAGGGAGTCAGATTTCAAAATAGACACTTCTAGCCAGACCACATTTGAAGTATTGCTCTCATTTCCAGGTACTATGTTTTAAAGACGTTGACAAGCAACTGTGCATTCTCAAGATGAGGGAATTTGAGATTCTTATCTGAAGAAATTATAGCTGTCTTCAGATATTTTCAGGATTATCATATGTTGCATTGGGGAGGAACACCAGGAACTGAGGAGCAAAATGTGCAGACTTGCAGATGTCTTGATTTGAGAACATTCTAATCTTTAAAGCTGCCACTGGAATGAAAAAAGTAGCTTGTGAAGTAATTAGCTCTCAGTTATTAAAAGTACTTAAGCAGCAGTATTTAAGCTGAATTATTATTATATTAGATTTCTGTTGCTGCTGTGTTCTTTGTTTAGGATCTCACAAGGCTGAAATCAAGGTGTCAGCCAGGCTGGACTCTTGCCTGGAGGGTCGGGGAGGAATCTTCTTCCAAGATCCTTCAGATTGTTGGCTGGATTCAGTTTCCTGCTGTTATAGAACTGAGGTCCCCATTTAATTCCTGACTGTCAGCCAGGGGCTGCTCGCAGCCTCTAAATGCTACCCCATTCCTTGACACATGACCTTCTCCTTCTTCAAAGCCAGTAACTTGCCTCAAATTCCTCTCATGCTTTGAATCAGCTTCTGCTGCTGCTAGCCAGAGAGAACTCTCTGCTTTGAAAGGGCTCATGCATTAGATTAGGCCCACCCAGATAATCCAAAATAATCTCCCTATCTTCAAGTCAACTGACTAGTACCATAATTACATCTGTAAAGTCCCTTTTGCCATGTAATATAACATTCAGGGACGTTGTATCTCATCGTAGTCATAGTCGCAGGGATTAGGGTGGGAAATCTTGTGGAGATAGGATTTGTAGAATTCAGTTTACCACATTATCTTTCAGGAATATTGTAGAAGAGCTATTGCAACAGGTATTTTTTTTACCCATTTTCTCTCCATAAACGTAAATTTATATGCTATTAATTCCACCTCTAATTAGAGTTTTATCTTTGAATGATTCAGGCATACTCTTGCTCTTCCAAAGACATGGAGCTTGTCCTCATGATACTTTCAATCTTTTCATCTTTTACTCTGATTTTAATATTTAAAGTAACATTCATCTTTTACTCTGATTTTAGGATACATACCAACCTGGCTTTGCACAGTAGGATACCTATAGACATCTGTTCCTTTCTGTAGTGCTAAAATACTTTATTTTTAATATTTTCCCACAGCAAAACTACAAATTTATTTTTCTTCCTTACCTGAAGCTAGTTTTCTTTTGCTAGCATCGTGTTGCTTCATATACAATCGCTATAATTTAGAGGACTAAATAGCTCTCTAGTCTCTTTAATATGTAACTCTTCATCCAGTTATTTAAAAAATTATGTTATAGCTAGTTTCTTCTTTTGCTTCAGGTGTAATGGTAAATGAATCAGCTCTAGAGTCAGAAAGATCTGGCCTTGTAATCTCAACTCTGACACTAGCAATCTCAGTGATGATGTTCATCAGGACAGGACAGGCTCTGCTGCAGTAACACCACATACTAAAATCTCAATGATTTAACTCATTAGGTATTTTATCGTTAGTGCACAGCCTGATTCGTGCTGTGACTCAGGATCCAGGCTTCCTCCATTTTGTGATCCTACCAACTCAACATGTGACTTCCAAGGTCATAGTGGGAGGAGAAGAGAGAACTGGAGGGGCACATGACCTCCTAACTGCCTCATTCAAGGAGTGATACTCCTCACTTCCACACGTTCTGCTGGCTAGACTAGTCACAAGGCCCTAACCCAACTGCGAGGGAGGCTGCAATGTAGGGAAGGACAGTGGCTTTTGGGGAGCACTAGCTTTCTCTCTCACAGTGATGTTGAGAAATTTCCTAACCTTCCTGCATATGTCTCCTCACTTATAAAATGGTACTAATACTCAGTAGATATGAGTTATTCTCTTTCAGAGGATCAGTTTAGGTACCAGTTATACATATATATTGACTTTTATTTTCCCAGCATTTATATCTGAATTGAAACCAGTGTTTCTTGTATGTCATCTTTGTCTTAGAGATGTTCATTTCCAATATAATGACCTCCATTCCCCTCCAGCTATTATATTTTCTTCCAACCTTGATCACAGACAGTTGGTGACTCTTATTGATTTATATAAACCTGCCACGTTTGACTGAGCCATTTTGAGCTGCCCCTTCCCACCTGGAGCGAAGCTTTCACATTCTGAATAAACAATGATCTCTAATAAGGAGGAGTAATGACAGGGACCAGGTATGGATGTCCCTTTCTCCCTTCTCAGAGGGGCTAGACGGAGTCTCACAAGGCCAGAACAAATATAACCCACCCTACAGGTGCTTTCTAACTGCATTGGATTCCCAGGAACAAGTATTTCCACACAATATAGTGAGGAAAAGCATGCATGGACTTTGGAGTCAGAAAAACATGGTGTGGTTTCAAAACATGTCTACAAATTCTTTGATTCTTCTCCCATGGAGAAGTGGAGTGTGCGTCTCCTCGTCTTGAGTGTGGCTGACCTTAGTGGCTGGTAAACCAACTGAGACCAGCAAAATTGAAACCATGTGACTTATAAGGCTAGGTCGTAAAAGGCAATTTAGGTGGTTTTAATATGGTTCTAACATGATAATGATATCAGGCTCTTGATAAGTGTTAGTTGTCCTTCCTTTCCTCAAGCTTGTCTTTTTTCGACTTAGTTTCCTCAGAAATGAGACTGAACTCTGAGATGCTATGGTAGAAATTGCTGGCAGCCCAGCATTTGTGAATGCACTTGCTGCATTTTGGTAATATATACCGTATTATGAGTACCCTCCTTGAAGTAGAACAGAAAACTCATGGCCCCTGTACTACCTTGTAGCAAGGATTCTGGCATGTGACCTAGGTTCCACCAATTAGACATACCCTCCCAATACATGTGTTGAGAAGTGAATAACAGGAAGGAGTGGTCGTTTGCAATGAAGTGAAAGAAAATTCTGTGCTGATGGTGGCAGAGGCATTTGATGCTTTCAGGCTGGGGTGGTGGAGCGTTGGAATCCAGTCCCAAGTGTCATATTTCTGAAAGCTGAGTCAATTACATGTTTAGAACAAGTAGTATGGGTTGGGCATTGTTCCTGACTTTGTAGCTTCAAAGTCTGCCTTTCTGACCCATTCCTCCTGTGAAAATTCTGTAAGCTACCTAATACAGTCATGTGCCACATAAAGACATGTCCATCAATGATGGGCCACATATATGACAGTGGTCCCATAAGATTAGTACCATGTAGCCTAGGTGTGTAGTAGGCTATACCATGTAGGTTTGTGTAAGTGCACTCTATGATGTTTGCACAATGACGAAATTGCCTAACGACGCATTTCTCAGAACGTGTCCCTGTCATTAAGTGATACATGACTGTAACTTCTCATGATTTTATCTTATTAAACATCAATGAGGATTCTCTCATTTACAACAAAGGACATAACTAATAAAAATGTACGCTTCCAATTTGAAGCCTCAGATCCAATGATTAATGTAACAATTCTATAAAAATAACATCTCATAGTTATATGTGCTTTATAGTTTATAAAGAGCTCTCATGAGTTATTTTTTAATGTAAACTTTCACCTTTAATTCCTAACTCTTTTCCAAAGTGTACCCATTTACCCTCCTACCAGCAGCATTTTACATGGATTAATAGGTTTTTTAACCTTTACCAAAATGTTGGGTATGTTGTGCTACCTCATTATAATTTTTGTTTTATTTTTTAAAAAGTATCACACAGTAAAATTGACTTTTGTTGGTGTAAAGTTCTATGAATTTTAATGTATGTATAGACATCACTCTGTCTATCATCACTATAGTTTTGTCTTTTCGAGAATGTCATGTAGAGTATACACTCTTGTATCCTGTACAGCACACAGCATAACTTTTTGAGACTGGCTTCTTTCACTCGGCACAATGCCTTTGAGATTCATCATGTCATTATGTATGTAAAGAGTTTGTTCCTTCTTCTTGCTGAGTAGTGTTCCATTGTATGTGTATATCACAGTTTGTTTACCTGTTCACCTACTGAGGGATATTTGGGATGTTTCCAGTTTGAGGTGATTATGAATAGAGTTGCCATAAACACTCGTATACAGGTTTTTGTGTGAATATAAGTTTTTATTTCTCTAGGATAGATTGTCAAGAATAGGATTGCTGGGTAGTATGGTGGGTGTATGTCTACCTTTATAAGAAATTGCCAGATTGTTTTCTAGAGGGGCTTTACCATTTTGCATTCCCAGCAATGTATGATAATTCTAGCTGCTACTGTCCTTCCCAACAGTTGGTATTGTCATTTTTTTTTTTTCTGGTGAGGAAGATTAGCCCTGAGCTAACATCTGTGCCAATCCTCCAGAGCATGGATGATGAGTGGAGTAGGTCCGCACTGGGGATCTGAACCTATGAACCTGGGCTGCCAAAGTGGAGGGTGCAGAACTTTGACCACTCGGCCACAGGGCTGGCCCCCTCATCTTTTTTATTTTAGCCATTTTAATATTATGTGGTTTTAATTTGTGTTTCCCTAATGGCTAATAGTACTGAATGTCTTTTTTTCTTTTTAAACATTTTTTTTTTTATAATTTTTATTTATTTTTTATTTTTTTCCCCCAAAGCCCCAGCAGATAGCCGTATGTCGTAGTTGCACAGCCTTCCAGTTGCTGTATGTGGGACTCGGCCCCAGCATGGCTGGAGAAGCAGTGCGTCGGTGCGTGCCCGGGATCCGAACCCGGGCCGCCAGCAGCGGAGCGCGTGCATTCAACCGCCAAGCCACAGGGCCGGCCCAGTACTGAATGTCTTTCCATGGGCTTATTTGTCTTCCTTATTATATCCTCTTTGATATAGTGTCAGTTCAAGTGTTTTGTCCATTTTTTATTTGGCAAAATTTTCAATTATTTATTTGTTGTTGTTTTCTTACTATTGAGTTTGCAGAGTTCTTTACATATTCTGGATAGAAGTACTTTGTCAAATAAGTGATTTGTAGACATTTTCTTCCAGGCTGTATCTTGTCTCTTTTCACTCTCCAACACAGGCTTTGGCAGAGAAAAAGTTCTTAATTTTGATGAGGACCAATGTATCAATTCCTTTCTTTTATGGATCATGTTTTTGGTGTCACTCTGAGAACACTTTCCCCAACCCCAGGTCATGAAGATTTCCTATGTTTTCTTTTAAAAGTTAGATAGTTTTATGATTTATATTTAGATCTATTATCCATTTTGAGATTTTTTTTTTTTTTTGGCATATCGATGGCCAGTTGTTGCAACATTATAGTTGAAAAGACTCTCCTTTCTGCATTTAATTATTTTTGCATCTTTGTCAAAAATCAATTGGCCGTGTTTATGTGGGTATATTTCTGGACTCCCTATTCTGGCCTATTGATCTATATGTCTCTCCATTCACCAGTACCAAACTGATTCCTATAGCTTTATGGTAATTTTTAAAACTGGATAGTATGATTCCTCCACTTTATTCTTCATTTTCATAATTGTTTTAGCTATTATAGTTCCTTTGCATTTCCTAATAAATTTTAAAACCAGCTTGTCAATATCTATAAGAAATCCTGTTCTAGATTCGTATCTTGATATTCAGCAGTTATTCCTCCGACTTCTTCTTTAAAATTGTCTATCTATTCTTGGGCCTTTGTATTTTCATTTGGATACATTTTAGAATCCAAAAAACTGAAAAGAGTTTTAAGAAAAGAATTATAATGTTATAGGCACATAGTCTTATCTTCCTAAGATCTAGGACTTCCCATTCTCAGGGGCCCTGGACTCTATTTTCAAGGACCATAAATGTCCACATTTTAGGTGGTGTACATAAAGGTCACTTGCTTTATATGTCACCTCTGATGATACCGGACCAGTGTTACCAAGACATTACTACTGGTCATCAAAATCTAGTTTCCTTTTCCTTCTGGAAATACAGGAGGAAGTATTATCCTCACTTCTCCTTGAAGTTAGGGAGTACCTTGTGACTTGTTCCACCTAATGACATGGGGTCTGAAGTCATATGAGTTACTTCCAGGCAGAAGCATCTAAGAGCCAGTGTGTGATTCCCCATGTTTGCCATCACATTCTGTCATCACAGTTGGCTATGGTTACCCATGATGGTGCCTCCATCAGTTCAAGTTCCAGAGTGAGGATAATGCAGAGCAGAGTCCACGACATCATACAATGGACGTGTAGCATGAGTTAGAAATAAACTTTTGTTGTTTTTTAATCACTGGGAAAAAAATCAGGATTGCTTGTTATTGCAGCATAATCTTGCCTATCTTGACTACTACTAGGTAGCTGAGGCTAACAGGGACCATGCCAAACTGAAGTGTACCCTGGTAAGGCTGCCAGGGCAACTTTTTCCAGAAATAACTCGACAGCCTGAGCCATATCTGGGGCAAAATAACAAACAAAAACCAAAACAAAATTTTAGAGTTTTATGGGGATTTTTTATTTATTTATTTTTTGGTGAGGAAGATTAGCCCTGAGCTAACACCTGTTGCCAATCTTCCTCTTTTTGCTGAGAAAGACTGGCCCTGGGCTAACATCCATGCCCATCTTCCTCTACTTTATATGGGATGCCGCCACAGCATGGCTTGACAAGTGATGTGTCGGTGCACTCCTGGGACCTGAACCGGCGAACCCCAGGCTGCCACAGCGGAGCGCGCACACTTAACTGCTACACCACTGGGCCGGACCCGTTGGGATTTTTTTAATAAATCCATTTCTCACTTCACTTTCATTAAAATGATAAAATAACCATATTATCACCTTGTTGATCAAAGAAGATCAAAGAATACAAAGAAATACAGAGGCCCTTTCTGTACTAGTATGGATGGCATTTCTGTCTGTCTTTTCTTGTCTTCTGCTGTCCTTTTTCTTAGCTTCTCTTCACCTACTAACCTTTTGGAAATGTCTTTATATTCTTGGTCAGGCGGTCTCTTTTTTTCACATATGTTTTTCTTGGGGCAGCATTACTTATTTGCAAATAGTAGATATGGTCATTGTTCTTAGTTTACATTGATTTCAACCTCTCCCAGCCCATTTTAACTTTTATACAACACACCATGAGGGTAGCAACAGAAAACGTATCCTTTTGCTGGATTTGGTTGTAATATTCGTGTGCCTCTGCCATTGACCAGTGGTAGCTTAATGGAAGTCTGTTCATTTCAGGAGCAGGACACTTAGTATTTTAAGTTACAGAATGGTTAGGGCGTTAAAGCTACATTGATTTTGCCAGATGTATAACAAAGAGGCATTTGGTCGTCTCCGTATTTCTCTGTTCATTAACAAACTGCATGATCATACTACAGAGTCAGAGATCCAAAAGGTAATGTCTATTTTTTTCTGCATTTCCAACCCTTTCTTTTGCTGTTCAGTGAATTCAATGAGAAGGCTTTGAGTACTTTGACTTAAGAGTAACTAGACCATTATTTATGGAGTTTCTCTAAATCACCTTCATAAACTCTGTTCTCTGATTTTTTATACCTTTGTTGTACATCAGTTCTTTTTCAATAAGTCCTTGTTCAAGGTCTCCTACTCTAATGTAAAATTATACAAGCCGTGTTATCTATTCTTTGATACATTTATGTCAGTTTGCTTAAGGTCAAAATTCATGGTATGCTCACCACCACCATTATTTGACATTCCATTTCTTGAACCACTCTGGTAACGTAATGGCTTAAAAAACATTTTATTATGACAAATTTCACACTTACATAAAAGTAGAAAGAATAGTACAATTAACCTCCATGCCCTCATACCCACCTACAACAAACAGAACTTGTGGCCACTTGTATTTCATCATTCTCTCTCTAACCACCAGCACCCACCTCCCCTTGCAGGATTATTTTAAAGCAAATTATAATGGCTTATATTTGATTGGTAAAGTAAAATAAAACGATTTTACAGTTTTGTGGCTGATCGTTTCCTTTCCATTTGTGTCTTTAAATGCTACTAGAAAAGATTTTTTCTGGATCATAGTGAGTTTCCATAGGCTCTGTTTCTTAGACTCTCATTCATCTTCTTTATTTCATTTCCAAATATCTTAGTTCCTTGATCAATTTTCCTTTGGGTTTATTCTTGTTTATCCAAACATGTACTCTGGGGGCTTGGACCGCAGTCAACTGCTTTGTGCATTTTGGTTCGCGTCACTTCGATAGCATAAGTCATAGGGTTTAATACCTCCTGGCCTACATCTGTGTGCCTTCCTGCTTTGTGCTCCAAATTCAATTTTCTAGTTGCATCTGCAAATGCATTTTCCTGTGGTAGCATTTTCACTGTGATTTTTGTGTTTTCTTGATGTGATTTTCTTGGAAAACATTAGTATGGACTTTGAGATATGCTTTATACCAGGGATGCTCAGACTGGATCAGGTATTAAAGCTCCAGGAAAGTCAAGTGGAATAGCATGAGCTAGATTAGATTTACTTCAAATCTGTAAACTAGGCATAATTCTACTGTCAGAAAATATGAGTATTAGATCAATGCAGACTTCTGCATTCCAACATAAAAGTAAAACTGCATACAATTTGTAAGAAATCACATATCCACTTTTTTAGTTAATCTTTGCTTGCTTCTTGTACATTTCTATTTGTCCTCTCTCACATGAGCTGGAAGACAAGAAGGGGCAATAAAACTTGAAGGCATGTTTACAGGAGGAAAGCTTAAAATTAAGACTATTCTTTCCACTAACTAAATTTTTTTTTCTAATTAGGCAAAGACCACCAATATTCTGTTTTAGTAGTGGAGAATTTTGATCCAGCCTGAAGAACATCAGTGTTCCAGCAATCTGGTATGCAGTAATCTCACCTTTTGACTAAGAACACTGCATTTACTGACTCAGAGATGATTCTTAGTTTTCGGTCATAAGGAGATCATAGTTCCCATGAGCTCCCATTAAATGAGTAAAGTACTTATAAAAATGTAGTATTTATAACTAATATGTAAAGTGCTTATAACAGTGCCTGGCACATAGTCAGAGCTATGTATCAGTAAGTATTATTATTAAATTATTATCGTTACCTGGGTTCCTTTTGGCACTTTGTAATATAATCTGACTGGAACCTCTTCTGGTGCCCTTGCTGGGTCCAACTTCTACTGACTCCAAAACAGAGGCTTACCCAGTATTGCATCTTTGGCCTCTGCTGTTTCTCTCTCTAGATGTAGAGATAGAGATAGAGATCTAGTCTTCCCCTCAGACTTCACATATTCTCATGACATGTGAGCAATAGTCGAAGGAGCTGGAGATGGTTAACCTGAAAGAGAAGAGTACAGGGGACGTTGTTGTAGGGCCGTAGGGAGACTGAGGCAGTGGGCCGTCTCTGGATCAATGCTTCTTCCACCTTTCTTGGTGGCAGGCTGCTTTGTAGCTCTGATGCAAGCCCTTCCCTGAAAAAAGGATGGAGCATTTTCAGAGGTGTCATAGACCTCCTGAAGCCCACCCATGGATGGGAAGGCTGCCCATCACAGAGCTTGCTCTGGAGGGCAAAACTAGGACCAGGGCATGGAGGATGTTGATGGGGCAGGGAAAGCAGTGTTGGTTCCATATAAGGAAGAACTTTCAAACAGAGCAGTAGTTCTCCAACTTGGCTGGATTTTAGAATCACCTAGGGTGATTTTAAAAATCCCGATGGCCAGGCAGTGCCCAGACTAATTATAATCAGAATCTCTGTGGGTAGGGTTGGGGCATTTTTATTTTTTATAAAGTATTTTTTTATGACTCCAAGGTGCAGCCACGTTTGAGAAGCAGGCAATTGGAGCACTTTGCCATTGGAACAGGCCTTCTAAGTAGTGAGGGCCTCATCAGTGGAGATGCTTCAAGCACAGAAGATCTTTCTTACCGATTTGAACATTCTAACTATACTTAATCTCTCCTAAACAGTATCTGTTTCTTTGCTATCTTAACCTCAAGCTTAAATTTATTTTATGATTTAATAAATGGCTTTGCTTTTGATTCTCTGCTTTTTTCCTTTTGAATTGTACACTTGTTAAGTCTCTGGGGTGCTGTGGTACAAATGCATTGGTAATTCAGAAGAGAACGAGATCTGTACTTATAGAAGCTTCTTTGGCCTGGGCAGTGACCGAAGTGAAATTTCACATATGAAAGATCAGGCTGGTTTGCACAATCTGTCTGGTGCTTAATCCTGCTTCTGTTTGTAAACAGAATATAGCACTTCTAGTTTTTAGTCACTTGTAATATCGTTTTTTTTTCCTTTCAGATTTCATTCATTTCCTCTGATGTCATATTGGAAAACATTAGGATGTCCACAGATATTTGACCTTCCATAGGTAAATGGAATTTTATTACTATCAAAATGCCATTTTAAGCCTGTATGAAAAAGCCAAAATGGTAATTAGACAGATATTGTTATAAGAAGTTACTAATCTCTACCTCAACAGAAAATGAAAAAAGTAGATTTCTGGCAGGGGTCACATTGTGGTGAGAGAAAGCAAGGTGTGTGGTCCCCAGTGGCCTTTGTCTCATTACAAGCAAGAAATTCCTCAAGAAGGTACTGGCTGTTCATCGGTACTCAGCTGGACCATTGGTGGTCACTGCTGAGGCCTTAGAGTTCATCTGTGCAGCTTGAGAGACATACATAGAAGGAAGACCATGTGAAGACTCACAGGGAAAAGATCGTCATCTACAACCCAAGGAGAGAGGGCTGGAATGAATCCTTCCCTCACAGCCCTGAGAAGGAACAACCCTACCCACACCATGATTTTGGACTTCGAGCCTTTAGAACTCGAGCCTTTAGAACTGTTTTTTTTGCTCTCCAGGAGGTCCCCAGGAGGAGCCATTGTCTGTGGGAAGGTATTATAATCATTCCTGTTTTATAGATGAACAAACAGACCCAGAAAAGTCACTTGCCCAAGGCCACACAGCTAGTAATAGGATTGGAACCCTGGCTGTTTGGCACCTGAGTTTGTGCTCCTGATCAGGATTATAACTTTCCTAACCCTTTGACTGGATTATAAATGCCAGGTCCCATTTTTTCAACCCAGAAAAGCATCAGTTAAGGATAGATCATTATCATCACCACCACCACCACCGCCACCACCACTTACTGTGTGAGTCAGCTAGGGCTGCCATAACCAAGTACCACCTTCTCAGGGCTGTGAGGGAAGGATTCATTCCAGCCCTCTCTCCTTGGCTTGCAGATGACCATCTTTTCCCTGTGTCTCTTCACATGGTCTTCCTTCTATGCATGTCTGTGTGCAAATTTCCCCTTTTTATAGGACACCAGTTATATAGGCTGGATTACGGCGAACCGACTGACTTAGCCCAGACCACATGCTCCACCAGCTTCCTCAGAAGTCTAACGACCCCCAAGCTGATATCCAGAGTTGTTGGGAAGGGAAAGAGGTGGAGGCTGGTGTGCATAAGTCACACACATATCCATGATGGCTCTCTCGACATTAGCACAATACCTTTTGGATGTTTTTGGAGTGGAGGGTAGGGATGCTTACACCTACATTCCTTAAGGCACTGTGTACCCATCACGAGGGTTACAGCCTGTGCTAACATCTTCCTATCCTCTTTTCTTCACCCCCAACTTTGGTCTTTCATTAAATCCACTAGTCTTTAAAATTAGCCTTATCCTTTATAATGTCAGTAGTTGGCAATGAATGGTTTTGTAATATTTCTTCTCAGTCTATTCCTGAATGTGTCTTGAAGATATTTCGCCTGAGTTATTGCATTGCTTTAAAAAAAAAAATCAATATTAAAAACTGAGTTTAATCTGTATTTCCAACTACAGGAAGAAGATGTTAAAAACTTTAAGCAACCATCACAGTAATGGATCTTGGTCAGAAAAATGAGACTGAGTTAGAAAATAGTGAAAATAATGAAATTCAAAGTACAGAAGAAACTGAATTAACCTTTACTTGTCCAGATGAAACAAGCGAAAAGAATCATGTTTGTTGTCTTCTCAATATCAGTGATATTACGCTTGAACAAGATGAAAAAGCCCACGAGTTTGTCATCGGAACTGGATGGGAAGAAGCAGTGAGTATCTTCTTGAGTTAGGTCTCTTGCAGGTCAGTGTTTTGATGCAAGCTTTTTCTTTGGCTTTTTTCAAAAATAGTTACAATTACCAAAAAAATGTGTAAACAGTGAGATACAGAAACCTTTGGAACAGAGGTAAAATATTAATGACCATAATAGTAGTACCTTTTATTGGGTATTTATGGGCACTTAGTATTGGCAGGCACAGTCAATGCTTCATATACATCAATGCATTCAACCTCACAATAGCCCGATGAGGCAAGCATTCTGAACAGCCTCATTTTTTGGACAAGGCTGCTAAGTCACCCAAAAAATGAGATGACGTGCAAAGATCACCCAGCCAGTGGCCAAGGCAGGGCTTGAATCTGGGTCTTCTAGACTCCAGAACCTGGGCTTCTTAAGTGCAGTGCTCAGCTCCCCAAGAGACCTGAGATTTGTGTCTTACTGGTTCGACTCAGAACCCTGTGGGTTTATTAAACTATTCTTAGAATCAACAATAGAATCCTAAATTGAGAACTAAGGAAATTTGAACTAATCCAGTGATTCTCAGGTAACACTTGGCGATGTCACACCTGGGGTTGAGGGAGAAGGGATGTTACTGGCATCTAGTGGGTTGACGCCAGGGGTGCTGCTCTACAATGCCCAGGATGGCCCCCATCCTGTCTTAGTTCGAGCTGCTGTAACAGAATAGCATAGACAGGGTGGCTTAAGCAACAGACATTTATCTCTCACAGTTCTGGAGGCTGGAAGTCCAAGATCAGGGTGCCAGCATGGTTGGGTTCTTGGTGAGGGCCTGTTTATTTCTTCACATGGCCTTCCTTGGTGTGTGCAAGCAGAGAGAAAGATCCCTTGTCTCCTCCTCTTCTTATAAGGGCACTAATCCCATCATGAAGGCCCACCCTCTTGACCTCATCTAACCGTAATTACCTCCCAAACGCCCTGCCTCCAAAAACTATCACATTGGGGGTTATGGTTTCAACATAGGAATTTTGGGGGGGACACAAACATATAGTCCATAATAAGCTCCAAATGTCAGTAGTGCCAAGGTTAGGAAACCCTGATCTAATCGGTTTATTTTATAAACATGGAAACTGAGGCCAAGACATGGCAGAATGACTCACCCAAGTCTACTCGACAGTTGAAAGAATCATGTCTTCAAGAGCCCTTCTCTAGTCCCCTGTCTACTGTACTGCCTCCACCGCCACCCTAAGCATTTATGACCTTCCATACACGCACACCCATGCCAGATAAGTCAGGGTTGGAGACAGTTCTATTTAAGAATTAAAAATGTTCTAAGTTTAGAGGGTTCAGTTTACTATTGAAGGCAGCTACTTTGGAATATATATCTAAGGGCTGTTGGAGAAGAATTTTCTTTTAATTGGAAAAAATCCCCCACATGCCCGTAGCTTAGAGTATGTTTGCTGTCACACTCTGTCTGGGGATGGTTGTGCCACCTCATCTCCTCCTGCCTGCTGCTCTTTGCTCCCCCTGCCCAGCCCCCTACCCATGCCCACCCAGCCGTGCCCTGCCGCAGCAGGAGGCCTTGCTTCAGGAGGGGAGACGGAGGCCTGTCCTGCCAGAGGCCAGCTTCCTGCACTGGCTCCTGGCCCTTTGACACGTTCTGCGCTGGAGCCAGGGACCCCTGGCCAGCATTTAAAGGAGGACAGAGAACACTGTGCTGGCAGCAATTTGTGCGAGTTTCCTATGCTTGCAGAGCCAAGAGACAGGAGATAGACGACGGGCTGCCTCAGGGGTGTGCGTGTTTGACCCAGACTGATTGGACACAAGGCCTTTCCTGTCACTACACTAGTTTCCACATTAGCAGCTCAGGTGACTCTCAGGGTCAGGCAAGTGGAGAGCATTTGCTGACTCCTCAGGTGGGCCTGTTGGATAGATTCAGCAAGACAAACGTGCAGGGGTTGCTCCAGAATTTGTTCCCCTCAAGAAATACACAATTAAGTAGAAGTTGGCTTGCTCCAAGCACAGCCTGGAGATGAATCTCCTTGTCTGGCTGGAGGAGGGGACTGGGGGACTATCTCATTCCAGCTGAAGCCACCATCTGTCGAGAGGCCTGTCACCTGAAGACCTGGTAGCTAGCGGGCTGGGACCCTTGCCTTCCTGCAAAAGCTGGAAAATCGCTTGCGGAGCCAGGACCGAGAGCAGAGAGGTTTGAGACAAGCAGCGGGGTCCTCTAGAAGAGCTAGTGCCAACTGGGCATCACGTGAAGGGACAGGGTTCCTGGAACAGCGGCGGAGGGAGGAAGTGCCTGGGGAAGGTGTCCTTCGTCTGACTTGGTGTGCAGCACGGGGCAGCAACCTTGCCCCTGTATATAATCACTGTCTAAGAACTGGGACTTAACTATGCAAAAGAAAATGGGCTTTTGGCTGGAATATATGCGAGGTATCAGGGTGGCTTTGGGAAGAACTAGGACCTTGGAATAAGAAAGAACGATTCAAATCTGCCACTCACCGGCAGCTAACCTTGGGGAGGGTTCCTGTCCCTTAGCTCCAGGATCTTCATCTGCAAATTTGGGCCACAGGGGTGTAGTGAGGAGGACACAAATGCCGCATGCAGTGCCAAGCACTTACTAGACTTCTTTTTAAAGTGATGCTGAACACTTAGGAATTTTTAACTGGAGGAATTTGGGGAGCTGAGCACATGAAGTGAGTGGGGGGAGGGTGAGGAGGGAACGATGGTAAAGGGATGTTTTGTGCAGGATGACCAGAGGCTGGCCCTATTGTCAGGCCCTGGAGACACTGCCGCTCCTCAAGGCCTCTCTTTGTCCTTTGCTCGGGAATGCACAGACTCTCTGAATGTGCCAGAACTTGCCATTGGCTGTAACAATGTTTTGAGCCTCAGTTTCCTCCTCTGTAACTGGAGTATCAGAATGCCTGAATTGTAGTGCTACGGTGAGAATTAAATGCACGATGCCAACAGATCCTCAGCTCAGGGCCTGGAACATGGTAAAAGCACAGAAGCTATTTTTGCCTTTTTTACACATAAGGTTGCCAGATTGAGGAAATGAAAACACAGGACACCCGGTTAAACTTGAATTTTGGTAAACAGCACCTAGTTTGTTTAGTATAAGTATGTCCCAAATGTGGCCTGTATTTTCAGCTGGCAACTCTATTTAATGGTGACCTCCGCGGCAAGGTCAGCCAGGGGACTCCTGGTGTGGGCGGGGGCGTAGGTGTGCCTGGGCTACCCCACCGACTCCAGGACCTGCCTTGGCTCATCTGCTCCCCGTCCAGCCCCTCTACACAGCGGTGTCTCGGGTATGGGAAGCAGAGCCTGGAGGCACACGAAAGCCTGGTAGGGAGGACAAGTACAAACAATTTTGATTTTATTTTAATGGTTCTGAATTTATTTTAATGTGCATTTGAAAAAATACACAGCACATCAATGTGGCCACAGATATTTACAGATACTATTGCTTAGTATTTTATTATTAACAATTCCCATGGCTAGTATTTCGGATTAACAAATGCTATTACAAATACTATTGCTTGGTATGAGGCTAAAATAGGTATTAAAAGTTAAAAAAAAAATGGTGAATCAATTTTAAGAAAAATATTACTTCAAATAGGAGGGCCAAAATGGGGGATGCAGCCAAAGTTGGGGCAGCTCGGCTGAGAGTAACGTGCTGCTTTATTTGCAGGTCCAAGGCTGGGGCAAGACTTCACCAACCGCCTGCATCTGGCCCAGAAAGAAGCCTAAAAAGGCAAGGGCGGGAAAAAGTGCCAGCAGCTGCTTCCTCTGTGTCAGTCTCTCCCAAGGGAGCTTGGAGGCCAGGCCTCAGTTGGAGGCGGGCAAATTGGAGTCAGGGGCTCCGGCTGAGGTGGGCCCAGAGAAGGATCAAGGCAGCCCCTCCCAGACTCAGGGGCGCCCCTCTGCCTCCAGGGAGATGAGCAAGATCTGCTTTCCCACCTACAATCAGGGAGAGAAAAAAAGTCTGCAAATAAAGGAGTTTATTTGGTGCATGGAAAACTGGGCCATCCCCGAAACTGTTAGGGGCAAGGACCCCAGAAATCCCAGTGGAGGCGCTAACAGAGGTCCCTTCATTTCAGACACCTTGACTTCCAAGGCCTTGTTAGTTCTACCTCCCCTGAAGGCTGCACCCCCAAATGGCCTGGATGATCTGGGTAAGAAGAGTGAGAACTTTTTCTTGGAGCCGGAAGAGAGGGAGCTGAATGTGGAAAAGGATGAATGTGTGCCTTGTGCATATGGATTGAATACAGTTGATGGGAAAGGTGAGAAGAGACCCACTGAGCTGGCCAAACACCTTAAGGTCAACGACCCCCCGCCTTTCCCTCCCCCGGCGGCCCGGACATCCCTGCTGGCCAGTCCTGAGCCGTGCTGCCTGCACTGGTCCCTCCTGCCTGAGAAAAACCTGGCGTGTCCTCCCAACTCCAACAATGTTCGCTATCTTGCTGCCTTGCAGCTTTTGCAGAAACAGGGAGTGCAAAACCACAAAGCCAAATTCAAAGCCAGGGAGCCGAGACCTCCCGTGAACACCCAAAAGCGCGCTCTCACGGAGGCCAAGCAGGAAAACAGGCACCAAACGCTGGAGACCAAAGTGTTCTCAAGATCTCTCTTGCCGTCCCTCACAGTGAGCAGGGTTGTTATTCCTGTCTCCTCTCACAGACTCCTCTGAGTTGCCACGATATACTTCCCTGGGAATAAGCACGACTTGAAATTCATTCATCCTCTCTCCTGCCCCCACCCTATTCTCCTTGGCTCTGGCTCTGTCTCCGTCTCCTTTTCGTTTGGTCTCCCATACTCTTCCCTCCCTCCCTCCTTCCCCTGGTCCTTTTTTTGTACTAGACCAGAGGACATTGAACCTCATTGTATGAGTTTTGATTTATTCTCAAAACCCCCATATTTATGTGTTACCTGCTTCTGTTGCTTAGTTATTTATACAATGCAAACTGGTAATGCCAGTCTCTCAGCCTCTGCCTGCCTTATCTCTCCACTCCCACTGGAAGCCAAGTGGATGGTGGGCAATCCGAAGGGCCTGCCTCAGTGATGGCCCCATGTCAGCCCCAAACTGACTGCCCCACCCTAGTGCCGTAAGCTAAGTGTACTGGGCTTGTTTAGATCAAATTGTTTCGTGATCTTTTGAACCAGGCAGATATGTTGCCTCATTTTCTCTTGCAACAAAGATCTGAAACATTGCTTTAATAGACAACTCCAGCCTGTGTCCAAATGAATATCCTTGTGTCCAAGGTGACATGTACTTATTATTGTAGTGTCATGCTAGTCTCTGTGTCTGGGAAGTTTTAGCCATAGCTCTACACAATCTATCTTGGGAAGAAGGTTAAGAATAATTAATTATTTGAAAAAAAAAGTCACTGTGATTATTGTCACCTCACATGCTTCCTCCAGCCTTAACTTGCATCTAATATTTGGGAACTCTACAACCCCAACAGACACTTAGGAAATGGGGCTATTACTTTCTCCCTTCTCCTGTCCCCCCACCCCTCTCATTTTATCCCAATGCATATTTCCTGAAGTTGTATATAAATTAAGCGTTTGTAAATGTTATACTTTAAATGCCAGGTGACAATGCTATGTAGAGAAATGCTCTGAAAAACCATTTCGTGATATGAATAACCATTTAGCCACTCTGTAATTACATAGTTTGCATTTGCTTAAGGTAGGTTGTACTTGAACTCTGGACTTTCCATCTCCTAAATGATGGGCAGACAGAATATATGACTGTGTTTGTAAACATCTGCTCTCCATGACTGGTCTTTGTAATGTCTTGTCTGTTAGTTTTTTTGTTTTGTTTTGTTGGTTTGTTTTTATGAAACACCAGAAATGCAGGAATGATTATAGGACAACAGTCATCAAAAGGTATACTTTGCCCACTGAGGTTGAACACCTCTTTACAGCCTAGAAGCAATTCCGTCTTCCCTTAATGAAGAAATCATCTGGATTCTGTCCCCCAGAGGAGGCCCCAATTCCCCACTGTGTCTGGACAGTGAGGGTGTAGGAGCTGGTACTGTTTGAGGACCCTGCAGCCTGCCCACCTAAGACAGTGGTTTGTCAAGCCCCCTTTACAAGCAGCAGCATGAGCTCAGTATGTAAAATAGTCAAAAATGTTTGATTGGGAGGGAAGGGTACGGAGCAGTGTGAGTGGGGACAGAGCCCCACCTGCTCAGCCCGGACATACTTACCTTCTGAGAGCTTGAGGCAGTTTGAAAACACTGATCTAAGATACAACAGAATATTTTTTTTCTTAAGAAAAACTCATTTGTTGAGATAAGGGTTATAAATTCTGTAGATTTTGGGGTAAACATATAATAATTTAGAATTAAGGGGAGGGCCCAATTTAAAGATTTGTAGTATCCTTTTTGGGCAAATAATTAATATGGGCAGAAAAATGTTGACTAGACGATTCCTCTGTGAAGAGGTAAGAATGTTTTACATTTGGCATCTCTTTGTCTAGATAATTATTCAAGTACCTGATAAAGGTATCGCTCTGGGATCTTATTTGCATTAGCCCAGGTTTAGCTTGTTTCTCTGCAGATAAAGTCACTCTAGGCCTTGTCCCAATGTCCACTCAGATTAAATCAAGACATCCAAACTGGTCTTTGATGTTCAAACCTAGATAAAGGCTGAATTTTTACAGAATGTAGTCCTCATTAGGGTTCTAGGTCACTAACAAGACTTTGAGTGGAAATCCTGCCATTTTAAGGAGCTAAGCATGTTATAATGTAGGTGCCAACGGCCCTCTTCCTACCTCAAGGTGATGATCTCAATTAGGTTTTAGTTCCTCTAGTCCTCTCCAAACCAAGCTTGGAGGGCTCTGTGTTTCATCCCTCATTCTATTATTTTTGGATGCCTCATTAGTAAAACTTTCCAAACTCCTATTTTTCTTGAAACCTTAAAAAATCACCAAGTGGAATTGTGGCAGCACCTGCCACAGGGCTCCTGCTGGGCTGAGGCCAGGGGATGCTGCTGAGGGTCTAGGTACGGCAAGGGAGGCCCCGGAGGGGCAGGAAACCTCAGACAGACAGAACGTCGACAGGGCAGAGACGTGAGGGGTAGCGCTCTTGAAGGGAAAGGGGAAGGCTTCAAGTCAGAATAGGGCCTGGCTACATTTGGACAAGTACGTAGGACTTTGCCTGCTCCAGGAGACTTTCCCCAATTTTTAGCTTTATTCTTTTTATTCTGGACTTTGCCCCCTCTTGTGAATTAACTGTACTTCAAAGACCATGTGATAAAATGATTTGAACCTAGAATCATACTTGCTTTCACTCTCCCTCCATGTTCAGGAGCTTCAAGACCCAGAGAGACCACAGAAGCCCCAGCCTGTCTCCCTTTGGGAGCCCCCAGCTGACCAAGCAGGCCGAGCTGCACCACTGGAGGCCTCATATTTTGGGCTTTTTGGGGTGCCTGGGCTTGGGTCCAATGCAACCCTGATGCTGCTGTTGAGGGGCTACTGAGAAGCAAGGTGGGGAAGAAACAGTGGGGTTCTTGTGACTGTGACCAATGGCAGACAAGGGCAGCCCCTGGTACCATAGGGAACACTCTCCCACCGTCTGCCAGGCTAAGTGGGATGCTGGAGCCAGGAAAGACTCAATGCCATGCTCTTGATGCCCAGGCTAAACTCTGCCCTGAGTCCTAAGCAGCAACATGTTTGAGATGCAATCAAAAAACCAGATATTTCACCCAGAACATGGAAAAAGCAGTGGATCACCAGAAAGCAGAGAGTAAATAGGGGCAAGCAGAAGCAGTAAGAAAATGCCAAGCTTGCAACAAGGTCTTATTGACACATACCATGCTAATATGCTCACTCCACTGGGCCAAAAAAAAAAAAAGTTTTAGTTCACATTAAGGTACCATAGGTAATTTTGAGAATAACAAAGTCACCATGGAGATACAGTTTTTCAAAATTTTTTTCATTTTCTGAAATATTTGACTCTGATGAACTAAAAAAGAGTATCACTTGTTTTAATTTTGTTGTATCTTTTTTGCAGCCTTATGTCCTGTAATATTATCTTGCTTGAGAATAAAGTACCAAAAAATAGTGGAAGGGCCTTGGGAATAAGTTTCTCCTATGCCAACGTTCACTATTTTTGAATTCGTGCATTTAGAACAAAGTTACAAACATGTTTGTTATTTATTAGTAAGGCAATATAAAATTTAGTTTTTTCTGAAGTTTGTTGAAAGAACTGAATGAATATTGGTAGTCTTTCAGTTCAAGTATTATAGATAATGCTTTTTATTCATTCACAATTTGAGCATTTGCTTCTTTCAAACATGCATATTTTTAAATGACTTAGTGCCCACATTTGTTAACGTTTAAAATAATCCTCTCCACTTGCTCTTCAGCCTGCTCTCAATATGTAAACTAACATCAGTGTATCTGCTAATACAGTTCACACAACTGAGAACTCTTTGGATTTTAACATTGCAAAACAATGGTCTTTAGTTGACTCTTCTTGGCCATGAGAACATCATAGTAGCCAGCATCTTGCTGAAGAAACTAGACTAAAAATTCATGTCAGTTAACAAAGACTTTTAGATGTTGGGAGTGAGTATGAAGCCAGAAAATTAGCTATCCTCTCCTACTGTCAAATCTAATCAGTGGCACTTGAACACACTTCAGATGAGAACACACACACATGTTGTGAGATATAGGGAAAATAAAACTGCATGATTCTTGAGACTTCAAAAGCTTCATCCCTAAATCCTTCAAAGCTACATGTTCCTCTTCTTTCTTTAAGAGTCTTCCAAGGACAAGTTGGAGAAGCACTGCTTTAACTATACCAAATAGTAAGTGCTCCTGGGAGTCAATATTAGATAGCAGATTTTGATGAGCAGGTTTGGACTGGAATTGAGATAAACATTCCAAAATTGAGGCCATAAAGGATTACACGAAAATATCACCCTGTCATTTTCTACTATTACTGAAACAACTCAACTTCATCACTAGACTGACACTGATACATTTTCTCTCAATCAAAAGTAGCTTCAAACCTTACTCAGCATCTTTAGGGTAAGTCTACAAAATTTTTCTTTTATTTTCTCTTTATGTCAAGGGAATCAGAAACTCACAGATTTGGCTTTCCTGCAAGTTAGTGACTGAGCAAAGAATGACTCATACTCTAACACTCTTATTTTTGCTTTTAAACCAGAACCACATCATTTACGAAGATAAAATGCACCCCATTATAAAATGGTAACATTTGGCAAATACATGAATTGGAGTAACTACCTTTGAATATATTTTCTAAAACTTAAATCCTAAGGTGTAGAGTTTTTATCAAAATAAAAACTTTACATCAAAATAGAAACTTTGGTAATGGAGTGTCTTTTCATTTTCTATAAGAAAAATTATTAGCATATTTTCACGAACAAAGGTAAAACAATAATGAAAATAACTAGGCACATCATTTCATTGTGTGACTTTCAGATGATGAGTTTGTGAAAAGGCAACAAAATAAGTCATTATGAACACGTTGAAGAATTCACACAAAAAAGTAGAATTCTGACTTCTCTTTAATCACTGAATTTCATTTTTTACAAATATCTTAGAACAATTCAGGTAACTAAGGTTTTGGGGGAAACAGTTCTTACTTGTACATGAAGAATTATTACATGCTCCATTTTTCTGTAAATAACTCTATTGGCTGGATTAACAAACACTGTCACAGAAACAATTCTTTTTAAAGCCATAGATCACTGCATTTATATTTACAAAAAACCATAAACAAACATGCATTTCTCCTTTACTAGGAGGACTTGAATAGATGTTTGAACATTAAGGCAGTGACGATTCTAAAACATAATGAAATTCTAAGTTAAGGCTTTATGTTTGTTTCGAAACCCATGTTCATAGGCAACTGTGACCCAAGCAAACTTA
The DNA here is from genome assembly GCF_020826845.1 of Diceros bicornis minor. Classification (NCBI taxonomy): domain Eukaryota; kingdom Metazoa; phylum Chordata; class Mammalia; order Perissodactyla; family Rhinocerotidae; genus Diceros; species Diceros bicornis. Next base: position 30,576,920 of record NC_080771.1, on the reverse strand, counting down.
ACTACCAGGTTGAGTTCATCTGCCCAGGATATGTTATTTATCTATTACCAGTAATTCTTCTATGGGATAGGAATTAGTAACAATGCCATCAGCTTACTTTAATGAATTATTAGTTCTCTCCTTAGGTTTTATTTTGAGGATTTAGCCTTCAGCAACACAAGCATGTGCCACAGAAGGAACAGAACTTTTTTTTTTTCTTTTTTTTGGTAAACTTAGAAAACTTACAGGCTGCACTGATTTTTACTTGCCTGAAAGTTGATCAACAATCAAGAATTCAAGATCTCCTAAATACAGAAAACCCCAAAAAGCATACTTGACCATACTCCCATCTCAAAACATATATGTTCTTGATTATTGAAGCAACTGTCTTCATCTCGTTTTCTTTGAAGAAGACTGTTTGGTATTACCCTCTCTAAACAAACAAATAAATAAAGCGACAAAATGCAGAATACTATATTTCAGATGAATCTATTCTATAATTGCTCTCAAGGAACAAATATCCTTGCTAGACTAATGTCTTTCCTTACTCAAAAGATGAGAGGTGGATGAAAAGAAGATTCACTTTAAAATAATTATTACTATTTTTTTTAAAGATTTTATTTATTCATTTTTTTCCCCTCAAAGCCCCAGTAGATAGTTGTATGTCATAGGTTCACATCCTTCTAGTTGCTGTACGTGGGACTCGGCCTTGCGTTGGACGGAGAAGTGGTGCCTTGGGGCGTGCCCGGGATCTGAACCCGGGCCGCCAGCATCAGAGCGCGCGCACTTAACCGCCAAGCCACGGAGCCGGCCCCTAAAATAATTATTGATTGCACTCTTGCCCTATCAAGCATATGCAAAGTAGTGAAATTTAGGGGGGAATGTCCTTTTCTCTTTCCATTATTTTTTCTACCATTTAGAGCAACAAAACTCAGATCCAGCCTGTTGGTGCACTTCAAGCAGCAGCTCTGGAGCAGCACCCCGGCCCACGGTAGAGAGCAGGAGGCATGTTCACAGGGCACACTCCAGCAGGAGCTAACAGGCGTTGACTCCACAATCCAGCACCTCCATGGCTGGGATGGCTTACTCTTGTCTAGACTAGAAGGATCACTATTTACACTAAGTGCTTGCCTCTACTTCTTTAAGCAGTAATATTACAGCAACATGTATGTCTTGTGAGGAAAGTACTGTACACTTACACTGGTATCAATAATAGTTCATGTAAAGAAGGAATGGCATTGATTACACAAAAACTGTCTCAAAAGCTCAAGACAGCTGTAGTTTTCCTGTGTCTTCAAATCAGAAAAGAGTGAGATGTCAAAGCAGATACAGCTGTAGGCAGCACGAGTCTCAAACCACCCAAGCACTGGTGTTGAAACCTGATGGTGCAGCATCAGAATTCTTTAGATATTACTATTAGGAAACAGGAATTTCTAACAAGCACTGTCAAAAATATTTTAGGTACAAATTTAAGCAAGTCACACTTTGACTAAAATGTTTTGAAGACTTGAAAAGTTTGTACCCTAGTACCTGGTAAGCTTGGCTTTAGATAAATGGCTAGATGGGTTTTAAAGGTGAAATACATTTTTTTTTAAGATGGGAAGACTACCTGTGAAACAGCAGATGTCGGCAACACAAAAACAATCATTTTTAGATCAACATCTTACACTTTACAATACACTCACATTTATACACAAATTTCATGTTTACAAGTACAAAAGGCAAAGAACCTCAAAGAATTGAAATAACTGCATCATCAACTACATTCAATAGAGTTAATACTGTTGTCTCCATTCTCCATTTTCTAAATCCAGAAGGAAATCGTAAATGCCGGCCCACACAAGGCCTCCACGTTTAGAAGTTGGAGACTGTGTGTGGTTCCGCACACGTCTGGGTTTCTACAGAGCTGAACTGAGATTCCATCGTATTCCAGGCCAAATCGGCCAGAAGAAAATCATCCATTGCTGTTTGAGTTTCATTGCTAGTAAAGAACAAGCTCCCCAGGGTTTCAAAGCCAGAATTCATGGTCTGCGTTTCTGTACTGTTCAACTGAACTTTGCTTTCTAGAGTAGGTATGTTTTTAGCAGCGGAGATTCCTTCAGTTTGGGTCTCTGTGTCAGACGAATCAGTACTCATGGAAAAGCTGGAGTGTTTCAGAATACTTCCCAGAGGCAGATGAGGGCTACTGTCTAAAAAGAAGTTTAAGTCTGTCTGTGTCTGCGTGTCAAACATTTCAAGGCCTAAGAAGTTAGAATTTCCCCTACAACTGTAGGACTGGGCAGAGGTGTCTGCAAGTAAGAAGTCAGTTTGGGTCTCTATGTCCAGTGATTCCAAGACTGGCTCAGTGGTCATGGTGCTAAGCTCGCTCTCTTCAGTTTGAGTCTGGATATTTGAGGCCGAAAAGAACTCTTCAATATCAAAATCAATTGCAGGATTCTGGGTTGGGCCAGATGGGAGCTGGTTGTCAGGTCCAGTATTTGTGTCAGACAAAAGACTACGACTGTCCAGTGTCTGACCAGGCAGATTACCTGACAAGATGTTTTCTAAATCACTTAATAAATCTATGGTTTGGGTCTGATTATCTGTCATGTTCTGTGAAGGAAGCATACTGTTCTGTGCACTGAAGTTTATAATTGGTGCAGATTTCTCAATATCTTGATTTAAAGTCTTAGGGTGGTTCTGAGGTAACAAACCATGAGGTACAGTCTCTGCTACTAAGCTGCTGCTTATAATACTGTCTGTAGAAACACCGTATGATGAATGGACACTCTCAAAAATGGCTCCACACATTACAGCTTGGTCCATCTGTACTCGGTCATCTGTTGGACTTTGCATTCCACTGGTTTGAGTTTCTCTGGAGATCCCACCTGACTGGAAGCAGGCATCTACAAACGCATCAGTCTGAGCAGCTATAGATGTGGTTACCTTAGAATCAGGCAAAAATGTTTGAGTATGAACACTAATGGGAAGGGAAACTTGAGAACCAAACGTCAAATCAGTTTGAGAACAAGACGATACAGAGGAATCAGGGTTAGCCCACTGTGCAGAAGGTATAAAGTGTTGTGTGGCATAAGACAGATCTGTCTGTACATTGATTGAAGAAATGCTGTTCTTTTGACATGCATTCCCTAGTTCTTGTAAAGGAGCAGATGAACTTTTACCCAAGTTCACTTGAACACCTGTACTAATTGGCTCAACACCAACAGGATTTACAACTTTTGAAAGAGGGAGGCTCTCCTTAAGAGAGCAGGCGTCTGAATCCAGGCCAAGGATCAGGGTTCCTATTGACAAGGGCAGTAAGTGCACAGCGCCCAGGGCAGAGCCCTGATGATCAACACCGAGCACCACAGGCTGGGCAGAGGAGTCGGCTGTAGGCACAAAGACAGGCAGAGGAGAAAATTGCATAATGGGTAGTTTAACCAAAGCCACTTTGGGCTTTGGTAAAAGCAACTTCTGAGGATATCTCGGAGGTGTTGTAAGAGTCTGCTTTCTGGGATTAGAGCTGCAAGAGTCTTCAAAGGAAGCGACTAGCTTTATTTCTGAAGTTTCTAGTTCTTGAGTGTCTGGTCTTGGGGCTGGTTGGTTGCTCAACGATTCAATGGTCTTACTGGACAACTTCTGGTTGTGCAGGCAGTTTTCCATTTTCCTTTTCTTACTAGGTGGATCCCTGAGAACAATGACAGAGTAAAAAGAAAAAAACAATTTTAAACTGCAGCCTTCCTCAACCCTGGCACTGTATCTTCACTTACAAACGCTATTTCCCACATCTACAGCAGAGGTCAGATTCAACCCAGTGAAGAGAAATCCATTCTTTCGTAACTCTTTGAGAAGTGAGCCTACTATACGGAGGTAGAAGTTCAGATACATGCAAACAGGGAGGGAGGAAGCACATCTATTTTCTGGTAAAGCTCTAAGTACTAGAACTCAACCTAGATCTGTAAGCATAAGGAAAACAGATTATATAATGCGACTTTTATCATTTCTCAAGTAGGATGCTATTACTCCAAATATAAATTTGACCTTTAAAATGAAGTACAGTTTCATGATAAAACTTAACTCTTCAACAATCTAATATCCCTCTAGTAGAAAATGCTGGAAGTTGAGATTTTCAATTGGGAACAATAAGGGACCCTCAAAAGGAGTTAGCAGAAAGAATAAGGAAGAACAATTGGGTCAAGTAGATGCTGATGCTTTGGTAGCACTGCTGCCATGTCTGAGAGTTCCCTTCTTCCATATCACATCTTTTCTCCATTATTCTAGGAAGTTTCACATGAAACTCTTCCCACAGCTGTTGACTTTTGGGCCACCATTTCTTCCCCTTTACCTGTGTTCTGCAGGGATCTCATGGCCAGTTCGGTAAATGTGGGACTGTAATGCAGTTCTACTGGCATAGGGACAGCCACACGTGCACTGGAAGGTCTTGCCACAATCCTCTGCGTGTCTTTTCAAGTCCCATTTAGTGCCATAAGAATTGCTGCACTTACTACATTTATGCTTCTTTTCAGCATGCATTTTCATAAAGTGCTAGGAAGAATACAGAAGGGACTAAAATGAAAAACTGCAAATGCTCAAAACATTTCAAAAACCACCAATATACTCAAATTAACAACGATTTTAGCTGATAAAATATAGCAGTCCAAATCAAAAGAATGTAAAAGCAGGCAAACTGCAGTTTATTATATGCCTCTCCTATCACTTTTGCTCTGTGAAAAGTAAGGAGACTGTTTTGGAAACAATCCATGGTACACACCATTTAGGTTTTTGATCTGCTGCAGACAGAGAAAAAAGTTTGCAACACTTTGTTCGGGACCCCCTCCAGCGAACCCTGAGGGAAAGATTTAAGTTGCCAATCTCTTCCAGTCCTGAATCGCCTCTTTCCCCAGTCCCTCTCCTTAAGTAGCTGCTTCTGAAATTCTTTCCCAAATTTGGGGAGTTTCTTCCTCCCCTGAGAGAACAATTCCTTTGCGCCTTTGCTCTCTAACCTTGGAGGCATACAGATTCACACTGAGATCTGGAAGTACACATGTTCTCATTCTTTGCTGAATTGGTCTTCTTTTCTTTCTCTCTGAATCCACTTCTGGATATCTTCCCCTCCAGAACAAGCCCTGTTCCTTCAACTGCATTACACCCTACTCACTGTTTCCCCAACTGAGAGACTCTTGGGTGGCTGTCCTCACAAGCAGCTTTCTGCTCAATTCTCTAGCTACGTTTGGTAAGTAATTAGAATGCACATTAAGTTTATAACATCTGCATCTCATCCTCAGAGAAGTATACTTAAGACAAGTAAAATACCTGTTTTACGAGAGAAAATTGAGAAAATGGTCTGTCAGGGCCTCTAGGGCATCCTTCAATTGGACAACAGTAGAATTTTGGTACAGTTTTCAAATCTTTTCTTATTGTTGGATTTACTATGCCATCCTGCAAAAGAAAACTGACTTTAAAATTTTCAAAAAACATATTCTTTAAATATTATTTTCAAAATATTCAATATTATTAAATATTATTTTCAAAAAACCAATAGGACAGGCCGGGAGTAGAAACAAGGAAGGACTAAAGATGGGCACAAGAGATCTTTTTAGGGTGATGAAAATGTTCTAAAATTGGATTGCGGTCATGGTTGTACAACTATGTAAATCTACTAAAAATAATTGAATTATTCACTTAAAACGGGTAAATTTTCTGGTGTGTAAACCATAGCTCCATAAATCTTAAAATTTTTCAAAAAAACAAAAAACAAGCAAACCATGTTATTTAAAAATCTTCTATCTATTCCTTTAAAACTCCTCCTTCTAAACAAAATCTCTGCCCTTAAAGCCAGCTTCTCTATTTGTAAGTGGTAAATTTAGTTTCTCAGGCTCAAGATTTTGGTATCATCCTTAAGTCTTCCCTGCCCTTTTATCCCACCCCCAGTGAATTCGTGTGAGCCCTTGGAACAAAAACCTCCTGTGACTATGATCTAGGCCTTCCTGATAAATAGCATTGTGACTTTCTTTCATCATCAATCACACTGCCCCCTAAAGTAGCTAAAACATGTTGACAGAACTTTTATAATAGCAGTTTTGAATATAGGCCCCATGCTATGTCTGAAGATTAATAATCCTTATAATGGCCAGTACTAACATAGCTTTTACTACTGTGTCAAGCACTGTTCTAAGCACTTATTATTAACTCATGTTACTCTAACAATCCTTTGTTATTAAGTATGTGATTGACTTTTTGGCTTGGAGTTTTAATATAATTGGTGAGTTAATTTAGCTTGACATGCTCTGTCTTGTTACACTTGATGAGCCCACATACCTTAGGTGTGAGACACCTATGACCTCCAGTTTAATTCTTGTCTGGCTACTCCCAGCTGGCCCCAAAGCAAGGTAGGGGGTGACAGACTGCTCTACAGGTCACTGGAAACAATGGGACATGCGCTCAGGCCTCGGCACAGCAGCACTTAGACATTCTGGTCCTCTAGTGTTCTGATGAGAAAGGACTCACTACTTTTGGAACACGCTCACCTCCTTCTCTACCATCAGGGTGTACCTAGAAAAGTGGGAAATTAATAACTGTGTGGCGAAGAGTCCCGCTTTGCTTTTCCACTGAATCTCAAGAGGAACATGTTGATCTTGTTGAGTCTGTGTCCACTCATTCAGAGGGGAAAAGAAGCTATTCTTGTTTTATTTTTAAACAAATAATTTACCTTTCAATGACATCACAGTTATTCCTCCATGTATTCCACACTGGTCCATCCTTTTATAATCCTACTGTACTACACTGTCTAGATATTTATATTCATTTGGATTATTTAAATAGTCTCCTGAATAATTTTCCTTCCTCTTCTAATGTTATAACAAATTCGACAATCCAAAAAATTATACGTATATATCACCTAATGGTGTTTTTTAAAAAAAGGTGTGTATAATAAAATCCCAACTCCTCATTATACCTCCAACCTACAATTATAACCATATCTTTTTCTGTTCCCTTTTCATACACTACCCTACTCAGCCTAACATTCTTCCCACCTCCAAATCCGCCCTCTATATCCGTTCTTGGGTGATTGTCCTTGAAGGTCCAGTTTGTCCCACATCCTCCTGTCTCCTTTCAGGCAGAATGCAATGGTGGAAAGAGCGTGTGTGAGAGATGTGTAAGCCATTTCTACCATTGACTAGGGGTGTGACCAGGGACAAGGTCTTTAACCTCTCTGAGCCAGTTTACTCACTTCTAAAACAGAATAGTTAACACTCAGGATTATCTTGCATTGGATTAGCACAGAGCCTAGCCCAGATCACATCTCAATAAACAGCACTCCCTTGTTCTGCTTACCACCTGGATCTAAAGATCTATTCCTTGTCTAAATTCTAAGATATTACCTAACTTAAGCTATCTTAAATACTATCATTTTCTTCTACAGTTTCTGTCTCCCTAAACCAAATTTCTTAAGGGCAGAGATTCTTTTATACACCTCTTGGTATTGTCTTCATGCCTAAAGAAGAGAGCAACTGCACACTAAATGCAGAGCATTTTTACAAAGGCAGTCCAGTGTAGGGCAATGGTTCTCAACCCTGGCAGCCTATGAAGAATCACTTGAGGCACTTAAAAAAAGTACCTGTGGGGGCCAGCCCGGTGGTGTAGTGGTTAAGCGTGCAGGCTCCGCTTCGGTGGCCCAGGGTTCACCAGTTCGGATCCCGGGCACGGACCTACACACCACTCATGAAGCCATGCTGTGGCGGTGTCCCACAAACAAAATAGAGGAAGACTGGTAACAGATGTTAGCTCAGGGACAATCTTCCTTACCAAAAAAACAAACAAATAAACAAACAAAAAACCTATGCCTGGTCCCAGCCTCAGGTATTCTGAAATAATTAGTTTTGGGTAGGGATTAGGGATCCATATATTTGGTTTTAAAATCTCCCCAGATGAACTCAAAGTGTAACCTAGCTTAAGAACTGCTGATGTAGTGGTGAAACCCATGGGTTCTGCAATATGGAATGTAAGTTTGAATTCTCTACCTTGCCACTTTCCTATGACCTTAAGAAACGTAACTGTCTTGGTTTCCTTATCTGTAAAGTAGGCATAATAACAGCATCTCCTTCAGGGTTACTGTGAGGACTTAGTTAATAATGTACAGGGTTTAGAACAGTGCTTATCACATAATCTCTTAATTAATTATAGCTGTTAGTTATTTGCTGTGGAGATTTTTGTTTCTTCTTTTGCTTTTTGCCAACCAACGTAATGCCAATAAGCTAATCTATACTTTACATTAAATACTGTCCTGGTGAATGTCTGATTGAAATGCTGTTTTTGTTAAAACACTAGCATCTGCTAGCTTTAATGACAACTGTCATTGTTCATCCAAATTCATCCCATTCACCAATTCATCTAGTGTTTTTCTTAAATGAAATACTTTTAAGTAACATATTTTTTCCGTCTAGTGTTATCAGCGAGAGAAAATGAAATGTGGGGAGAATATTAAGGAAGATTCTAAAATCCTTCATTCACTTAACCATTATCGAATTCTTCTTAGGTATATGCCAGGGAGATGGCCCCCTTCTACGTTCTAGGCTATCAAATGTTCCATAAAACTCTGCCTACGGGGTCACTACAAAATTCACGCTCACTTCTAATACATCCTCAGTTCTGCTTAGCAACCCTTTTATTATCCCTTTCCAAACACCCTATCATGTTCTCATATACCTGTTCACTTCACTTTTTATAAGATTAATAAACCTTATTTTTTTAGAGAAGTTTTAGGTTCACAGGCAACATTGAGTGAAAAGTACAGAGAGTTCCCATATAACCCGTCTCCAAACATGTACAGCCTGTTCCACTATTAACATCCTCCACCAGAGTGGTACATATATTACAATTGATAAAATCTACACTGACACATCATTATCACCCAAAGTCCATAGTTTACATTAGAGTTCGCTCTGGGTGTTGTACATTCTATGGGTTTTGACGAATGTCTAATGACATGTATCTATTGTTATAGTATTGTACAGAGTATTTTCACTGCCCTAAAAACCCTCTGGGCTCCACCTACTCATAGCATCCTTCCCATTAAGCCCCGGCAACCACTAATCTTTTAACCACTGTCTCCATAGTTTTGCTTTTCCAGAATGTCATATAGTTGGAATCATACAGTGTGTAGCCTTTTCAGATTGGCTTCTTTCACTTAAATTGCATCTGAATTTCCTCTTTGTCTTTTCATGGCTTGATAGCTCATTTCTTTTTAGTGCTGAATAATATTCCATTGTCTGGATGTGCCACAGTTTATTCATCCATTCACCTACCAAGGACATCTTGGTTGCGTCCAAGTTTTGGCAATTATTCACTTCTCTTTCTAAATATCTTCTACCACCTCCTCACCTTTCCTTTCTCACTGTTGCCATCATTAGTTCAAGTCCTCCTGACTCTGTTATCAACCTCTTAACTAATTTCTAGACCTTCAGTTTCTTTTTCATGCACACTTTGTCAGATCCGTCTTTCTACAGTATATTTCTGATCATGTCATTACTTCACTCAAACATTTTCAACGGCACCCCAATACTACCCAGGTCCAAATTTCTCTAGCCTGGGACACTCAAAGTCCCTTACCATGCATGTAGCTTCAAACCACATTTCTCTTCTGTCATTTCTCTGTTATATCTAATGGAACTATTTAAAATTCCCCAAACGTTTTCAAGGGGAGGAATATATTTGTATCTTTTATTGCATTTGGAAATGTTTTGAACAGAGTAAATGTTCAATAAAAACTTGTGGCATTATACTGAATATGTTCATGTGGGATCTAAGCCAAAACTGTATCATGCACCAGGATGAGACACTAAAGATAGCCATACTGGACATCAACAATCTCCTTGTTGCTGTTATTACAGGCATAGCAACAACCCGACACTGTTCACTTTCCTGCTCTCTGAGGGCCAACTCCTCAGCCCTCCCCATCACCAACTCTCCACCCCAATTCCTGGGCCTTCTTCTCATTCTTGTCCTGAGACAATAAGCTCCAAGGGTAGGTTGGCTGAGAAGAGAATAGGGGAGATAAGAAATGGTGATGGCACAACAAAACAGGAATTGCAGTGAGAAAGTGTTGTTTTTGTTCTGAAGTTCTATATACATCCGAGAACAAAATTTACCAGACTTTTTGTACTTTATCTTTTGTGTGCATAACCAAAAAAATATTTACACAAAAAATATCTCGTTTTGTGTACTTTTTTTGGCAGCTGCTTACAAAACATTTTAAAGTAAAAAAAAATTTCATAAAATGTTTATGAAAGATTTTAAGTAAAAGAGTTTGAAAAAGAACCTATGAGAGGAAACAATCGAAAACAAGATGGAAAAAAGCAAACATACAGAAGAGAAAAGCAAGAGGAAGGATACAATTGAAGAAGAGAGGAAAAAAGGAAAGGACTGTAAGAATCATGGCAAAAATTGGAAAATTAGAGGCATTATAGCTACTCTAGCACCTGACTGTCTTCACAGAAAGCACCCAAGAAGAAAAGTATTTCACTGTGTTGACTTCTTACTATAAATTTAAAATTAGAAGCTCTTGTACCATATGGTCTGTAGAGCAACTTGGAATCTTTCTTTTCCTTTGCTTTTAAAGAAACTTTCTGGCAAATCATTAAAAGTAAACCCCTGGACTGAAGACAATACAAAATCCTCTAAGCTATGTTTTAAGAACATAAATGTTGCTGGATAAGAGGTTCTTTAAGGTCCCTCCTGTCCCCTTCACTGCTTTCAAATATGAGGAATAAAAGAATCTCTAACAATCAAGAAATGTCCATTTACTCCTATTCTTCCTTTCTCTGAATCAGCAGGTTTCATTCCTCCATGGATTGCCCTGTAGGCAAGGCCAGACTAGGATATAGTATTTCCAGATTTCCCTACAGAATACGAAACATAGACATATATCTTAAGAACCTACATAAAACCAAAAGGCAGTACATATTCAACACCTTACGGTTCAATCCCCACTCTTATCCATTATCTTTCAGAAGAGTCTGTTAATCATTTATGTTAAGAAAGGAATATTTGGTTGGGGACGGGGTTATCTTGTTCAGAAAGATTAGAATAAGAACCATACAGCAACGAATGGGGAAGCGAATAAAGATTAGCATAATCTAGAAAAAATAAAAACTAAGAAAGAAACTAGAATTATGCAAGTAACTGTAACCAAGAGAATGAGGTATTCCACCGAATATTATGCAAATCTGCCAAGCAGATATGCTCAGACTAGCTTTAGGGCACACTCAACTGGTAGTGGAGTCTCTGGTCCAAACACAGACAGCTTTCAAAACCACAGTCAGCTAGGCCCGGTGGCGCAAGTGGTTAAGTACGCGCGCTCCGCTGTGGTGGCCCAGGGTTCGCAGGTTCGGATCCCAGGCGCGCACGGATGCACCACTTGTTAAGCCATGCTGTGACGGCATCCCATATAAAGTAGAGGAAGATGGCCACGGATGTTAGCTCAGGGCCAATCTTCCTCAAGAAAAAAGGGGAGGATTGGCATCCGATGTTAGCTCAGGGCTAGTCCTCCTCACTCACACACACACACACACACACACACCACAGTCAGCTGGTTTTGTGGTTCCTAAATGCTCCCAGTCAGCTCTTGTCCCCAGGCCTCCTTCTCCCTCCCTCCTTCCAAACTTTGAGAACATCAAGTGTCAAGAGTAATGTTTGAACTCAAGAGCTTTCTACTTGGGATCCAGACTGAGGGCAGAGATTCATCACACTGGGCCACCAATGGAGATACACTATTTTGTCACATAGGCCACCTTAGTTAAAGAAAATGAACTCCCTTTCCATCAAGACAGCAGATGCTCAGGGGGTGCTGGGCACCATGGTTAGAAAGGCAGAACAAAGCAGGAAAGTGAGCCTGTCTGACAGGAAAAAATAATGATGGTTCCGGGTGAGGTTTCTTTAATTTCTGCTGAAACAGGCTCCCCAGTGACCTAGGAAGGAAACTCAAGAGAGTCCATTTTTTCATTGTTCAACGTTTTCAGTTCAGAAAAGGATCTTGAGTGCACTGTGCTGTCTTCAGACAAGAGAAATCCAAAAAATGACTAGAAGTGGAAGAATGACTTCACACAGTTAATTCTAAGCATGGGAGGATACCGATACTCTGAAATGCTCAGGTCCAAGTAAAAATTTGATGTCAAAATTTGTATTTGCCTCAAACGTATTCCTCCTTCTTAGGCCTCGTATATTTTATGTATTGGTATCTTCATGAACTTTACATATTTTACATATTTTAAAAACATAATTAGAAATAAACATATTGTATACTACTAAACTAGTCCTGTTGAGTAAATGGTATCTTTATGCTTACAGATGCTTCACAAAATCTTGAGAGATACAGAGCTCCAGACAGCAATTCCAGAGAAAAAAACAATATAGACTGTTCAGGCCAAGACCAGGGTCCTGGTCAGACTGACAGACTGACAGCTTCACCTGTGCTCAGAGACATAATGCCTGCCTCTGCTGTCTATCACTGAGGGGATGATAGCGAAGGTGGGTGGTGGCTGTTGTAGAAGAGCTCAAGAGAACCAAGGGATTAGGGTGTAGAATTCCTACAAATGTATAGTTCATCCACTCAAGATAAAATATGGATAGGAAAAGGAAGGACTTACTTATAATTTAGTATCAAAGAGAAAGCAGGAGATGGAAGACCACTCCCAGAGTTACTGCACTTGTGTCCCGGAAGGACATCAAAACTGTTTTCTGAGGAAAACTGCAGCCCCACCTGCAGGGTCCTCCTCAGCGTCTTTCCACGGACGTTTCCTGACTGGGCTCCCGAATCCTCAGGAGAACGTCGCTGCATCTCTGCTCCGTTGGCGCTAGAAGGGGACTGCCCCACTGGAGACTATAACCCCAAACTTGCTGCTGCGAAATTCCTGTCAGAGCCTGACTCTAAGCAAGTTTCCAAGGAGGACTTTCCCGAAGGAGAGGCAGAACACGCACTGCGGGAGGCAACCTAGGCTCACTCCTCCGCCAGTTCGGGCCATCAAAAGCCACGTACTCACGAAACGCTTTCAGCGACACGCGGTGGCATTATGTCTCTGTGGGCACAGAAAGACTAAGAAGTGGTGGAAGGAAACTTCCTATCGTGATGACTGAGAAACGATGACTGAATAGGTCTGGACGTCTGGGTTTCTAACGAGCTTTCCAGAGATGGGCGCTAAAGGTTGAAAATCACCGCCCCACTCTGCACAAGGGGGACGGGCTGTTCAGACCGCTGTCATGCTATTATGCAGTGTCCCCTCGTAAAGAAGACCCACGGCGCAAGTGCCCCTGAGGTCTCACTCCCGAGCAGAGCTGGGTTTCCAGCACCGTGACACTCGTCCCGACGGCGGGCCGGACCGCAAGGCCCGGAGGCGGTACGGCGGGTGTGGCGGAGACCGGGCTGCAGACCCAGAGCCCAGCTTCACACGCCCGCGCGAGTCCGGGCGCGGGACGGCCCCGTCGCCAGCAGGGGGCCGAGGCGTCCTCGCGAAGTCGCCGTGAGAACGCGGGACAGGCGCGCGACGCCGGGCGCGGGTCGGGGCCAGCGGCGCCGGCCGCTCCAGCCTGACAGCCGAGCCGCGGGACACGGTGTTTGCTGCCGCCGCGCCTCCCCGTCGCGGCCCCCGCGGCCCCTGGCCGCGCTCCCTCCCCGCCCGGCCCGGCCGTGTCCTCGGCAGCGCCTGCGAGGCGGCGGGGGCTGGACACACGGCGCCCCCGCCGCGGGCCGCGGCAGGCGGTGCGGTGCGGGTGCGGGCCCGGCCGGGGGCCGCCGCGCGGGCTCACCTGCAGGCGGTGGCTCTTGACCAGGTGCATGTTGAGCGCGGGGCTGTTGGGCAGGATCTTGCCGCAGCCGCGCACGGTGCACAGGATGTTGGTGCGCACGGCCCGCGACAGCTCGCTCACCGACGGCTGGATCAGCTCCCGGGCCGGCGGCGCCGCACCCGCCGGCGGCTGCCTCGCCGCCGCGGGCCGCGGCCAGCTGCCCCTCAGCCGTCCCGGGGGCCCCCACGGGCCCGAGGCGGCGGCGGCTCCCCTCGCGGCCGCCGGGACGGCCGGGGCGCCCGAGGCCAGAGCCGCGGGCCCCGCCGCCGCCGCCTCAGAGGCCGCCATGGTTCCCGCACAGCAGCCTGGCCGAGCTCGCAGGCCCGCCTCCCGCCGCAGCCACTTCCGGCAGGGGGCGGGCCGCCCGGCTCATTAGCATCCGGCGGGGCCCGGACGGCCGCGGCGCCCCCTGCCGGCCGTGGAGGGCGCGTCTGCGGAGAGCCGGCGGGTTGCGCAACTTCACATGGGTTCCTGCGAACAGGCAGAAGGTATTGGTCCAGCTGATCCATTCCCAGAAACTTGACCTCGGGCAATAATCGGATAGAAGAAAAAGCCATGCGTCCAAGAACTTCACTTCCCAAAGATTAGAAACAACCCAAGTATTCAGCGGCAGGAGAGGCAATAGTATGTTATTCAGCGGCAGGAGAGGCAATAGTATGTTAATTACGGTTATCGTTTCTTGAGGGCTTACCATGTGCCAGACACTAGGGAATGCACTGTTCATTGAGTATCTCATTTGTCCTCAAAACAACCATAGCGAGTATGTACTATAAGTTTTCCCCCATTTTGCAGAGAAGTAACTAGCCCTAGGTCATTTATACAAATGAAAGGATTGTTATAATTGACAGAGTTAATCATTTTACAGAGGCTGGATTACTCGCCTGTACTTGAACGCTGAAATTCAATTACTATTTGGGAGACGGTGTATCTCAGGGCAAGGTTCCAAAACCTAAGTACCCAGAGGAACTAGGTAGGTCATGTAAATGGCGGAGGCAGGCCAGGTGTAGACAAAAGGGTGGGGCAAAGACTGCAGTGAAATGGGAGATACATCCATTGTTTAAAGGAGGCAGCTGCTACTCATGGTTGGTATCACTAGGTATATTTTTAAAGATTTTTATGTGAAAACTTCCAAATTTTATATATCAGCAGATGTATTAGTTTTCCATTGCTGCAATAACAAATTACCACAAACTTAAGTGACTTAAAACAACACAGCTTTGTTATCTCACAGTTCTAGAGGTCAGAAGTCTGAAATGAGTCTACCAGGCTGAGATCAAGGTGTCACAGGGCTGCATTTCTTCTGCAGGCTCCCTGCAAGAAAATGTTTACCTGCCTTTTCCAGTTGTGAGAGGCCGCTTGCATTCCTCGGCTCATGGCCCCTTCCTCCCTCTTCAAGGTCAGTAATGGTGAGCTGAGTCTTCGTCACATCACTCTGATTTCTTCAGTAGTCACATCCCCCCCTGCTCTCCTATTCCTCTTCTAATTTTGAGGAGCCTTGTGATTACACTGGGTCCATTCAGGAAATCTAGCATAATTTCCCCATCTGCAAAGTCCTGGTGCCTTGTACCATATTTACAGATTCCAGGTATTAGGATGTGGACATCTTTGAGGAGGCGGGCATTATTATGCGCACCAGAGGAACTAATTCTGATTTAAAAAGTGCTGTGGGCCAAAAGAACCCCCCAAACCTCTGTGTGGGGTAGATAGCATCCATGGGCTATTGTTTCTTTCGGCAGGGTGTCTAAGAGTGCAGGCTCTGGAGTTCAACTGCCTGGGGCTAATGTGGGCTCAGCCACTTACTAGTCTAAGTTTTGGTGTTCACTTCAGTAGAATAAGACTAAGACTGCTGCCTGCCTTTTGGATTGTTATGAAAATAAGATAATGCATATAAAATACTTAGCACGGTGCCTGTCACATAGTAAATGCTCCATAAACAATGGCTATTATTCATTTTGGAGACCCTACCTAATGTGCAGTAAATTCCTGTGGCTGTAGAGGTCCTTGGATCTGCATTTACCGCTCCATATGTTCCCCAGACTACGTTTGAATGCAGTATGTGTCTCTGAACCATCAAGCACATAATAGATGAGAATTCCATGTATTCTCATTTCCTTAAGCAGCAGCCTGTCTGGGAGGGGCACAGAATGCAGCCTCAAGTGATTCCTCCATAGACTGGAGAATACAATTAGTGTTTCTTGTTCGGGCTCCAGTTGCACACCCCTGCCAAGCACCAGGGAGTGCTGTGAGCCTGTGAGAAACCATCCCGGGAACTGCAGAGCCTCTGTGCAGACCTAACACAGGCATTCAGGCACCGAGCAGAAGTGCCTACCACGTGTGTGCACATAGGGACAGATGTTCTAAACCATGACTGTGGTCTACAAGGAAATTAGCATTATTAGGTCCCCACAGACCCAGTGCCTTTCTCTGAGATCACTGAAGTATCTATGCCATTTGCTGATTACATCTAAAAACATATTTTTCACATAAGATACCTACAATCTGTAGATAATGCCATTACATCATAAAGCATTGTTTAGCCCTTTTTTTTCTGCTTGTACATAAAATCTGTATATTAAGCCTCTTTTTGATTTTCATCACGAGTAACTGATGTACCAGTTTTTAAATATCTTCATTGACAATCGGTATTTTCTTCTCTGCTTTGGCCACTGGCTAACTCCACTTCAAATTTTCAGTCTTCTTCTAGCAGCTGGAGAGGCACTCGTACGTTCTTACGTGGTAATCTTATCCCTAGCTTTATTCTGTCCTCCTATTCTTTTATTCTCCTCTCATTTGCCCAGACTTTCTCACTTTTTAATTTTATCATAATTGTAACATATGTTTTTATAACCCCAAATCCTTTGTGGAGTAAGGATAGGGACTAGATTTTTAAATGTTATTATAAGAGGACATGCTATTTAGTGATGATCACTGAAGAATTTTCATCAAAAGTAACGATATACCAGTTTTTAAATATCTTTATTCACAAATCAGTATAATATTAGTCAGTTTGAATGCCATACATATGATAAAACAGACTATGAAAAGTATCATATTTACAACAAAACCATTATTTTATATAACGGGGATCATGTGATATGCTACCTCCTACATTAATTACTTAATGGACCCAGCTCTACCCTCTGGATGGACCAATTTTATGATTCTCCTAGAAAGTTTTGAGTTGGGTATAGTTCCTTGGTGCTTCTTTCCATGATCCAAGGCTTAAGAGAAAATCCCTGGAAACCAGCAATTGGAACCAGACCTCTCCAGGACTGAGGAGAGACAGGAGTGAGTGAGAAGAAGGACATCCTGTAACATCTTACAGACCCACAACTGCTGTGCTTTGCAGGATATGGGAGAGAGGGGACACATAGTGGATGAGGAAAGACTCAGTCACCAAAAATTATATTGAACATTTCTAAAATGTCAATATTAAGAATTTCTAAAACACAAGTTTATAGACAGAAGCTATTCAGCTAGCTGTTAACTGACAGTGTATGCAATATAGTGAAGGAGCTGCTATGCTTAAAAAACCACATACATCTTATTTATCTCTAATTTTAAAATAGTTCATTCCCTTGTTGGGTATGCAAGTGAGCAATGGAGAAAGCGGTGCATCTGCAATACCTGAAATTTAAAAAAAAGGAAAAGAAAAGACAATGAAAATAATCACGGGGCAAAGATTTGAGTCAGTTTAAAAATGGCCAATATTAGAGGGTAGATCATGGACCCCCATTATGTGCAGAAGCAGACTATGCAAAACAGGACATGATGGGATAGCAGGCTAGAGGCCCAAGAAAGCTCAGAGGTAATTAGTCAGCGAAGAGAGGATTGAATATAGTATGTTGTTCATTCTTACAGCTTATAAAATAAGCTGACCACTTACCAGCTGGTGCTAAGGATTTCAATGCTTCCAGAAGATTTGGGCTAGAGAACTTGATTAGGCACCGGAGGGGTTCTTCTCTCTCGGCCAAGATGCCCCCATTTAAGTCACTTTTGAATTTCGTTTCAAGCTGTCAACAAATATATTTATAAATGACTATTATATATAACAGTTGGAATGGCAAAATGTAATGAAATTAGATTACTCATTTCATTAATTCTCATCATCAAGAAATATAAGGATTAATGGGAGTGGGATCCATTTAATTTGCTAACTGCAAACATAGAGGAAAACCAATAGATTAAACGGTATCACACACAAAATGCCAAGTGTACACAGTGCCTGACACAGTCTGTGTCACAGTGCCTCCACAGTCCTATGTGGAGACCTGACACAGGTCTCCACATAGGAGACCTCGGAGGTGAGTTCTGCCTGTGAGTGACCTTTACAGTTTGCATTCTTAATGGAAAATTAGCGCTATTTTTTGTAATCTGTCATTTCAATGTAAAAATGTCATGTCTTTTGAGTCACTATCATGATTTCTTTTTAACTTCTTCTTATGGAAGATTTCAAAAATATACAAAAGAAAGGAGCACAGTATAATGAGTCGCCATGTGCACATCACCCAGCTGAAACAATTATCAGCTCGTGGCCAGTATTCTTTCATCTATTACCCCACCTCTGCTTCCCTACTGCCCACCCCCACTGGATTATTGTGAAGCAAATCCAAGACACCATAGTATTCCATCTGTAAATATTTCAGTATGTATCTAAGAGAGACCTAAAAAGGACTCTTTTTAAAAACATCACCCCCTTCCACTACCACACCTAAAAAAATTAATAACAATCCCTTAGTATCATCAAATATCCAAGTACTACTACTTCAGTAGGTACCTTGGCTCTTAGTCTAATTTCAAATTTTTTTACTTAAAGTGATCTTTAACATTTAGAGGCAGAATGGTGAAGTATTTAGAGGGTGATTATTGTATACAACTAACTCAAATGGTTCAGAAAAAGAGAGAGAGAAAGAAAGCAAATGTGGCAAAATGTTAACAACTGGTGAACTGAAGCGAAGGGGAAATGGATGTTCATTGTAATGTTCTTGTAAGCTTTCTGAACGTTTGACATTTTTCAAAATAGGTAAGGTAGGGAAAAATTGGTAGCAGGTATGAGTCAATGTGCACCTTGACTTATAGAATAGAGCTATTCTAAGACGTGCATAAAGCGAAGGTTTGCGGATTAAATCCCACCTATGCTCGCTCAGTGGTTCTCTAACTTTAGTGTGCAGAATTAGGGAGAGGGCTTGTAAAAACAGAGGGCAGGTCCCACCTCCTGAGTTCCTGATCCAGTAGGACTAGGGTGGGGCCAACAATCTGCACTTCTTACCCATTCCCAGGTTATGATGACACTCCAAGGACTACGCTTTGAGAACCAGTGTCCTAGAGTATGAGCTGTTTAAAGGAACTAGGTTAAAACCTGACATTCAGGGGACCCAACTTGAAAAGTGTCAATCAGCTATTCTCACTAAAACCAGTCACACCAAACAGGCGTGAGGCCTGAGCGAGCAGATCAATGGCAGATTTAAGGTGTGGCCCATAGCTGTAGGGGGCCGAAGCAGAAAGAATTTTATTGGAGGGTGTGGGAGGAGAGGTGTTATGAGGTGTTATGAGGATAAGCATGAGAATTAGATTAGGGTGATCATGATAGAAACCTTAAATTCTTCTTATTGTGGCAGTGGGCTTGCCCCACAACTGGCCTTGCTGTTGGGCAGTGGCAAACTCCCGGAATGAGCTAGGTTAGCAGTTCTGACTAGGCTGCTGGTGTTTTCCCATGTGATGCCAGCTGGGCTATGTAATGACTTATTTATTCACTCTTTTATTCAACAAGTATCCTTTTTTTTTTAAAATTTTATTTATTTATTTTTTCCCCCTAAAGCCCCAGTAGATAGTTGTATGTCACAGCCGCACATCCTTCTAGTTGCTGTATATGGGACGCGGCCCCAGCATGGCTGGAGAAGCGGTGAGTAGGTGTGCGCCCGGGATCCGAACCTGGGAGCCAGCAGCGGAGCGCCCGCACTTAACCGCTAAGCCATGGGGCCGACCCTCAGCAAGTATTTATGAGCACCAATTACATGGAAGTATTGCTCTAGGTGTGGGTGGGCTAGAAAGATATAACCTACAATTTTTTTCCCTCAAAAGTACAGATCACAGCCAGTTATGCATAACTGAATTAATATGTACGATGAAATGAAAAGGCAAATTCAAAATTTCCAAAAGTCCTCTTCACTAACAGAACTTACTAAATATGATAAAGAAGTCTATTTTAAGTCATGAATTTATTATACAAAATTAAAGTGATAAATGAAAAAGAAACAGTTGCTTAGAACTGTTTTCCACTAAAAGTTTTTGTTTTTAACCTGTAGTTCATGTTTATAGCAACATCCTACCTTATATTGTGCAAATTCTAGTCGTGGTTGAGGATAGTGTCCAAAAGTTTCTTCAGTCACTCTTTGGACTCTCTCTTTTTCTATTCTGTTTTCATGGATGATCCTTGAATCTACTATAGATGGAAGATTTCAAAAGAAACAGCTGTTAGGAATATATTTCATTCATAAAGTATCCTCCTTTCATTCCTAACCTTTCAACTTGCCTGTATAATTTTTAAATGTTTACTGTTTCTTCTCTTGATTGTAATAATTTCTTTTTTTTTTTGTGAGGAAGATCAGCCCTGAGCTAACATCTATGCTAATCCTCCTCTTTTTGCTGAGGAAGACTGGCTCTGAGCTAACATCTATTGCCAATCCTCCTCCTTTTTTTTTCCCCCAAAGCCCCAGTAGATAGTTGTATGTCATAGTTGCACATCCTTCTAGTTGCTGTATGTGGGATGAGGCCTCAGCATGGCTGGAGAAGTGGTGTGTTGGTGCGTGCCCGGGATCCCAACCCGGGCCACCAGTAGCGGAGTGCGCGCACCTAACCGCTAAGCCACGGGGTCGGCCCTGTAATAATTTCTTATTGTAGAAAAGTTGGAACTACAGGCTGATAAAAAAGAAAATAAAAATCACCCGTAATTCTACCACGCAGAGATAAGCACTATTAACATTTTAATATATTTCTGTCAGCCCTTTTTTAAGTGAACAAAAAGATATGTATTTTTTAAACTAGGATTATAAAATACACACAATTTTGTATCCTGCTTTCTTTATTTAACATGAAATCAATACCAGGTCCTATGCCCTTGGAAAGTCACAGAAATGTTTAGTTCATAACGGCTGTACCATTTCATTTTATTGTCAAATCATTGGTAAGAGATAGGAAAATTTTCATTTTCATAAATTTATATTGTGTCCTACCACTTTTCTGAACTTTCTGATCCACTTTAGTACTTTCATACTCTACTCTCTCGGGTTTTCTAGGGAAAGACTCCCTGTCATCTGTGGGTAGTAATACAGTCATAATTCTGATTCTTTAAGAAGCAGTTTATCCAGCACATTAAGAGCCTGGGCTCCAGACTCGGACAGATTTGGATTTCACTCCTGGCTTTGCCAATTCCTAGCTGTGTGACTTTGCCTTGCAAGTTACCAAACGTCTCTGAAACCCCGTTAACTGATGAACAGAGCTTATTCATGGGACTCCTGGGAAGATTAAGGAAATAATACATATAAACATCTTAGTATTGGGTGCTTGGTACAAAAGAAATGCTCAATGACTATTAGTTAATTTTTGTTTTTGTTGTTGTTATGATTAGATGCTATTCCAGTAATTCTAGCATTCTAAAAGAGAACTATGGTAGCTTAGCTTCCCTCCTTCAACAGAAATTTAATTTTCAATTTTTCTGAAAGCAGTAAATAGTTCTGAATCAGGATCCTAATACATAAATATTTTATGGAGTGACAGAAATCTAAAAAGGAATGTACTTCCAAATTTCAGTTTTTATCTTGAAACACACATACTATTTATATCTAGTCCAAGGCTTCTTTCTTGTAGAGGTGTAGTAGAGTTGTGAGTTTCAAAGGTCTAGAGGAGAAAAAAAAAGAAAAAATGAGTATTTTCCTAGTTTTAACTTCTTGAAGTATAGATATTGTTTTTAGTACATAAAAGTATGTCAAATCTTATCTTTATTTTTTCCAACAAAAGGAGATTTGATGCCATATCCAGGCTGAGTTGAGCTTTTCTCCTAGAGCAGGATATGGGCAGAGCTGGCTGGGGCCAGCAACAGGGCTGTTTTGTTTGAGGAGCTCTGTACTTTGTTAACATAAAATGGGTCTGGAAGGAGTATGGGTGGTGAGTGCAAAAGCCAGAGGAAGCAAAGGCAGTATCTGCGACGTGATGTTTCAGCTTTATAGCTATGCCTTGATAACTGTGAAAACTCACTGAGAGACCTTTTGGAAAAAGCTTTCCTGCTGTAAGTCTGAATCTCTCAAACCACCTCTCTCACTTTCCCTCACTAAAGCCGTTGTTTTTATAATTAA
Source organism: Diceros bicornis minor (assembly GCF_020826845.1). NCBI lineage: Eukaryota > Metazoa > Chordata > Mammalia > Perissodactyla > Rhinocerotidae > Diceros > Diceros bicornis. Next base: position 30,554,772 of record NC_080771.1, on the reverse strand, counting down.
GTGTTTGACAATGTGAATTTTCCTAGGAATGCAACTGTCATAGCAGATCAGTGATACCATTGTGGTGGGAAAGAGGGGAGGGGGCTGCTATGGAAGAAAATCATTATCTAACTTCTTAATATTAGATTTTTTTCCTTAAAGAGTGGCTTGCAGAGAGCCATCACTCCTTTCTACTTAGAACAGATGAAAATACATAAGTATAACATATCTAAGGGCTCAAAAATATACACAGAGCATTAAAAATCCACCTACAGGGGCCAGCCCAGTGGTGTAGTGGTTAAGTTCGAGTGCTCTGCTTTGGCAGCCCGGGGTTCGCAGGTTCAAATCTTGGGCATGGACCTACACACTGCTCATCAAGCCATGCTGTGGTGGCATCCATATACAAAATAGAGGAAGACAGGCATGGATGTTAGCTCAGGGCTAATATTCCTCAGCAAAAAGAGGAAGATTGGCAAGGGATGTTAGCTCAGGGCTGATCTTCCTCACGCACACACACACACACACAGACAGACACAAAATCCACCTACAGCTCAGCACCTGAGCATATTAGCACACAGATGCCATGCGAAGGAAAAAACCCGTGAGCCTGTGAGTAAGGCCAGATCCATTCTTATCATTAAAGGGAAACAATGCATTCAAATGATTTTAACAAATAAACAAGTGGTGGGACCTAATAAACCAGTGCTCTCTCCTTTACTAACTGCTGTATCACCTGCTTGACTGATGGGACAAAAAGTTAATTGTACTTTTCTCTTGCATAATAGAATAATATAATTAGCTTCAAAAGACAATGTCAAGTTACTTCTCTAAAGTTACTTCTCTAAAGAGAAAATAAATTCTAATTGGAATAGCTGATTTGGAAACGGGGATCTATAACATAGAATCAATGAACAGTATAAAACACAATACAATTATAAAAAGATGATAGTGAGAAATTATTTTGTTTCCTTTCATCTTAACTAATTGAAAACTTTCTCCACTTCAGTAATATCTGAAGTGCTCTCCTTTTGTTGGAGGTGGACTTTCCCACCTGTTCGTAGCTTCTAACTCAAGTGTGAAAGAGACAATGGAGACTTAACGTTAAAGAGAATCATTGACCGGCTCACCTGATTATACTGTTTAAAAACAATAGCCTTGAGAGAGTCCAGATATCGGCTTCTGAGGTCCATTTTCACAATCTGATGGTGCTTGCTAGCAACTGTCAGTGCCTTGAAATGAAAATTAGCAAGACTGTTAGGGTTAATGTCCCTGTGTTTATAATATTTGTCAAAGTAAAATGTAGGCGCTGCAGTGAAGTTTCCACTTGAGTGAAAAGAAATTCAAAACAATTCAATCTCATGACCTGTTAGTAAGCTTAAAAAACAAAAAAGTGGCTAATGGCATTAAGATTCTCATAAATGCAAAGTCTTTTGTACCATGTTTAGAAAAGTGATTCGGTTTAAAGTTAGGAATTATAATAAATTAAGTTCAGACTTAGGAATAAACAATAAATGCTCAAAATGTTACTGTTTTAGAATACCAATCATTTAATACTACAGTGATACTGCCACATAAAAATGTATGCTTTAGGACAAATATTGAAGAAAAAAGTACATATTAAATGCAATTTATAAAAGCTTTTCATCATCTGGGGGAACAAATTAAAAAACTGAAACAGAATTAATAAAATAAGATATATACCTGGAACTAGAGGGTAGAATTAAGTTTCCCTTAAGACACACAACAGAAATGAACATTAGCTTTTGGGGTAACACTTAAACTAGTTGTGGCAGGGTGGACTCACCTGGCTGTAAGTGGTTGAACAACTGCTATGTATTATAAAGGAAGAGACCCCAAATGTAAAGTTGAATTAAGTGTTAAAGGGAAGTAGAAGTCAGCAGCAGGAGAAATCTTTCTGCCATTTCAGTAAACAGCCAAGGAATTTAAATGACAACCAAGTCTGCCCGCTGGGATCCTATAGCTCGTTGGATCCACAACCCTGGAGTGCAAGGTGCTTCACTTAGCAATAGAGATGATGGAGCCAGGGTGGCAGAGATGCTCACCTATAACCAGCTGAAGTGCTAGCTCTGGAAGCAACGTGAGGTGCCACTGTGTTGTGAATGTTAACCGACAGTCAAAGTGGTGGGAGTCGCCAGGCCAATTTAGGGATGGCTTATTTTGGGGGGAAGATGCTAGGAAGTCCATGATACCAAAGGCAGAACCATAAAGAGAAGCAGACTCTGAACAGAGGCTCCTTCTTGTGTTAAAGCAGTTTTCTTATGTACAGAACATGGGGAAAATGGAAATGAAAACAATGTTCATCAATAGGCAAATTATGCAGTCATGAAAAAGCAGTGAGGTATATTCACATGTAACCACATGGAAATGTTCTGTTAAGTTAGAAAAGCAAATTGTAGACACTATGTACCACTCTGATTTTATAATAAAACATCTTCTGAAAGGAAATAGCAAAACTGTCAACAGTAGCTATTTTGGGTGAATGGGACTGGAAAAAGGGGTATGAAGATTTAGAAGAGTGTTTATCTTTAGAGACTTCTATGTTGGTTGAATTTACATTAAGCATGCATTATTTCTAGATTAAAAGACGCTAATGAAGAGTCCAAACCAATGCTTATGTCACGTGCCCACTTGTAGAATAACAACACTTTCTGCTCCTTATTTTAGGAGATCAAGAATTACATGTGGTAGTTTATGTCAGATGCTCACTGAGCAGTTTAAACCTACATACATATTTGAGGTAAAGATAATAAAACATTATAGCTTATAGTAATTGATTCCATACCTGACCCAGAAGGGGTATATTGCTCCTCAGCCGGGAGGAAGAAGTGAAGGCATATGGAGTCTGGGAATAATATACCACGTAAGTAGGTTTGTACTGGTTTGGCTTTCTATACTGTGTTCCCCAGGCAATTCGAATCCATACTGCATTCTCCTCAGCGTCTCTGAAGCTGACTGTCACCTTATTAAAAAAAGATTTAAGTTTCCTAATTAAAATCTCATTGTGGCACTAATGACACGCGCTTTTTAGGAGTCATGGATGTCACTATCATCTTGCACACAGGCTGAGATCTGGCAGCAGTCTTTTCTCCTACTTTTCATTACAGTGTTTTGGGATCTTTGGGAAGATATTTTGTGGTTGTTTTGTAAAGACACATACATGCCTTGCAAAGAGTCTTCTGAAAAAAAAAAATTTAAAAACCTACAGTCAGAGTATGACATCAAAATTTTTCAATAATTTCTTCAGCTTGTCCTGAAAAACTGTATTCTTCTTATGAAGTAAGGCAGCCTTACAAATGATACCTGTTTTATAACGAAACCTTTTCAGCATCAAGCACAGACCTAGAGTGTACTATAAAGTTTAACAGTAAGATTTCTATGTAGTAATGGGCTTAAAATATGCTAATCCTAATGCTTTTATGCATTTAGCTCAGATGCTAAAAACTACTCTAAAGGAAAGTCATATGGCAAGAATATAGGAAATTCTCCTTGGTTTCCATTTCATGGATAAAAGACAGACCTTCCTAAGCTTTTAAATATGAATGCCAGTTGGTCTGGAATTGTATAGCCCGCTCCTAGACTGTTAGCTCCTCCTGCCTCAGCTTTCCCCTGGAGCTGAGACCCTGGAAAGGAGGCATTAGAGACAGGTGCACTTGGCCCGCCCACGTCTCTTTATTTCCTCCCTCTTGTATCTGACTCCAGGAAAAGGAAATTGTAACGTGGCTGCTGGCATTAGCCAAGAAAGCAGTTACTTTGACTGCCCACTCTTTATCTGGCTGCTTTTCCAAATTGCCTCAGTGCATCAGAAAAGGAACTCTCCCCAGTCCGGGGCGTGGAGGGCGTGGCTCTGTCTGACCTTCCCCTGAGTGAGCAGCATAGCATTCAGCCCCAACAGGCGCTCAGTGGACCTCTGCTGGCTTGAATGGAAGAGGACAGGGTCTCATTCTGAATAGCCTCTGCGTCACCTTACAAAAGCAAAAATGCCTGTAAAATCAAGATTGAATGTAATATACGGAGAGCACATTTTTACTAGAGGGAGCAAATTGGTAGCACTCAACATATTTAGGTAGTCTCTCTAGACTAGAACGAGGATAATTTAAGTGAGGGCTCATGAACGGGCTGAAAGAGGTCTGTGGCCTCCTGAATTGAATGCGCAGTTGAGTGTGCATGTCTAAGTGTACCCTTTTCTGGAGAGAGGTGCTGTTTCATACAGGTCTACGATCCAAAAAAGGTTAAAAATCAGTGGGCTGGGCCAGCTCCGTGGCTTAGCGGTTAGGTGCGCGCGCTCTGCTACTGGCGGCCTGGGTTCGGATCCCAGGCGTGCACCGACGCAATGCTTCTCCGGCCACGCTGAGGCCGCGTCCCACATACAGCAACTAGAATGATATGCAACTATGACATACAACTATCTACTGGGGCTGTGGGGGGGGTGGGGTGGGAAGGAGGAGGATTGGCAATAGATGTTAGCTCAGGGCCGGTCTTCCTCAGCAAAAAGAGGAGGATTAGCACGGATGTTAGCTCAGGGCTGATCTTCCTCACACAAAAAAATAATAATAAATTAATTAATAAAAAAAAAAAATCAGTGTGCTAAGAGAAAAGGATGTCCACAGAGTCAGTCTAATCCTGGCCCAGATGGCTTTCAGATGTTCCATCTCACGTTCCTGGAGTAAAGATACTGAGATACCTGAAGAGGTAGGGCCCAAATATAGACCTTTATTATTATCCAAAGAAACTATCTCAATAGATATCACCCTGCAATAGCAGGGATAAAACATTTTTCACAGAGGATAACTCAGGTTAACATTGCTCAAGTTTAACTAGGTGACTAGTTCAGACAAGGGTCCTAACTGGTCTGATTAACCTGGGACTGTACTGCTGGCCAGGGTACTTCTAAAGGCTATAAACTGTCAGCCACCTGTCACGACCCATAAGCTACTGAACGTGTTAGAAAAAAGTTTAGTGTAAGAATCAAATGAAACTTACAACACATAGAATTGTCACATATTTAACTATATTAACATATTTAACACAGACTATCATTATTATACCACATGATACACAGGTATGAAAAAGGAGAGTAAATGTGCTCCCTTTTTACAATTGCTATGTATTTTTTAGTTTGTCTCTTCTTTCTTTGAAAGTTTTCCAAGAATATTGTATTTTGAATAGTTTTACCTGGTAAGATATGCAGTTAATCCTTCCTTCTCCCTCCCTCTCTCACACACACACTCTCACACACACACACACACGCACTCAAAGGCTCTAGATTGGATCCCCTGAACCACAGGCTCCACTCATCACTCTCCAGTGATATTCCCTGTGCCCTCTCACACAAGCTTCTCTACTCAGTTGGTTCAAGCGCAGGAGTTCTTAACCTGAAGATCTTGGTGAGAATTCAGGGCATCTACGTACTTGGTGAGGGAAAAAAATTACATCTTTATTTGTGCTAATTTCTAATGAAATTTAGCATCTCCTTCAATTGTGAAGGTAGGCAACAAAATAGTAGAATTTTAGGACCTGCTACTCTGTTGTCCATAGAAATCCCAACTATTTTACCACATTACAATTGTTGCACATGCCTCAAAAATAGTACATCACTATTATGAAACTAGTTATTTTTAGAACCACTGTAAGATTACCTATTGTGTTAATAAAGAAGCACATGTATTACTATATCACAATTTAGTATTTTAATACCTTAACAGCTGTATTTTAATATAACTGGTTTCCCTTGTAATTCTATGTATTTTATTTTACAGCATTTACAAACACTCTTCTGAGAAGTGGTCCATAAGCTTCACTAATGGTCAAAGGGTCCCTGGCACAAAAAAGGTTAGGACACCTGTCCTAGAGCAACAGATGAGTTACTCTTCACTCCTGGGCACCAGGAGAGTCTACTTGGCAGGATATCACCATCATCAGCCTTTGGGAAAGGGAGGTTATCCAGCTGCTGGTTAAGTTATGAGGAAGAAAGTGAATATGAGCTGGAAGTCCTTGGTCAATTGAGAATAGGCATCAGGACCTGTGGGCCAGCTTGGAGCAGGGGAACAAGGGACAGAGAAGACACAGGAGCTTCACCTGTTCATCCTCATCATCTAAAACCTACAGTGCACAGAGCACGTCTCTCTCTAGCTAGCCTTTCAAACAGGACAGATGTGATCAATAAAAAAGCTCCTTTGTTCCTCCAGCCTCCCCTGCTAGTCGGCCTGAAATTCATTCAGGAGGCAAAAGCTTTTGGAACCCAGCAGTGATGACATGAGAAGAAATCTAACAACTGAAGTACAGGGGCATTAAAGGAGGAGGAAACACAAGGGTTCAGGCTCTTCTTGTAGAATGGTAGGGGCGGGAGGCATGGGGTTCAGAGAACAGAAGTTCCTGGTGCCTAAAAGAGGGGCAGGAAAGACATATGGGAAGAGGGCACTGAGAGAGGACGCAAACCCTGAATTAGAGCCGAGAGAGGAGCTTTCTAGGAGGTTTCCTGTTTTTGGTGCAGTCCAGTGGGGACATTGCCGCGAGTGTTGCTCAAGATGAGTTAGCCAGGAATGTTCAGCTTCATAAAAAGGCTGGTTCCAGAAGGGTCCAGACCACACATCCACAACACTTGTGGAGAGCCAGCCAGGGATTCTGTGCCCGTGAGGCTTTGTTTAAAACAAGTAGCTGCATGTGCCGCACTCACAGTCCAGGTGGGCTCTCCTTTAATCTCTAGAAAGTTTATAATTTCATGGTAAGAATAGTTTTCAAATAATGTAATTAAAAATAATTAGGTAGAAAAAAGTGCTTATTCACAAGAGGGAAAAAAAGGAGAGACATACCTTCTCTTGGCTCACAAATCTTGAACTAATTTATAAATTAAATGGACCCTCACTCAAAATGCTGATTTTGTTTTGTTTTATAAACCTGACAAATTGATCCTAAGGTTCTTCTGGAAGAGCAGTCAGACATTTTTGATAAAGAATTGTCAGTGGGGGTAGGCGCAGGGTAGACTTGCCTTAACTGATGTTAAAATATTTTAAAAACTCCAGCAATTAAAGGAATGGAGAGTTTGCAAAGAATGCGCCCAATTCATTTACTCCCTGGCATTTGTTGAGCCCTCACCTGTGTCAGTGGGGAGCAGGATGGTCAGGGTGCTGCTCTCAGGGAGCCTGGCAGTTAAACCAGAAAATGGGACGAGTATGGTGACAGGAGCACAGGACAGGGGGACAGCCAGTCCAGGGGGTCAGGGAAGCACTCTCTGAGGGAGCACTCTTTAAGTGGAGGTCAGGAGGATGGGGAGGAATGAGCTGTGCAAAGTCCGGGTGGTGGAGGTTGTTCCAAGGAGAGGGAACAGCCTATGGCGAGTTGAAGAACTCAGAGAAGTTTAATTCAGTCTGGCTGGAGTGTAGAGTACAGGTGCTGACACATGAGAGGCAGGCAGTGGATCCAGGAGGGCATGAGAAGAAACAGATCAATGAGTAGAATACAGACTCTTAAAAGTATGAATGAATGGGAAGAATACGATGATGTTAAACCAGTGGAAAAAGCTGAATTAATCAACCAGTGGTGTTGGGACAACTCATTAGCTTGTGAAAGAGAAATTATAAAGCACTCTATCCTCCCTCCTTTAAAGTACTTCCCTTCTTTCTCCCACCACAGTAAATTCTCGTAGCTTAACCTCATTGGAGGAGGGCTGGGTGCAGAACCTTGTAAGATGCTCCAGCAAAGGGAGAAGTGAAAGAAAGGAGTTAGTCATGGAGACAATAGGATGGGCAGAAGACAACCAGAAGACAGAGATTCAGGAACAAGAGAGTTGACTGGCAACTGTCTGAGAGTATGACCTTCTTGAGCACAAGAAATGGATGGTCAACATATAACTTATAGTACCAAGAAACTGTGACTGGCTCATATCTGCAGGCAAGTGGCCCTCCTGATATCCAAACCCAGAGTCAGGCAGTTACCCAAATGGTTGCTGGCAGAATTACTCTGGATGGCCTCCCTTGCCCCTGGAGGAACAGACTAGAATAGGTGTCCTCTGCTCTCTCTTAGGTTAAGTCAGTGCCCCTGCCGGAGAACGGTGAAGCGGGGTGGTGAAGAGGGGCCAGCACTACTGTGCCAACAGGACTTCCTGCACACGAGGGACACATCAGGAGCAAGAATAAATATCTTCCTCCAAGAATCTTGTGGTAGAAAGAACAGAGCTTGAGGATGAGCATGGGGAATGGATGTACTTTTACTGAGACGTAAGCATGTTTATGAGCAGTAGAGCAGGAGATGGTAGAGGAAGAGATTAAGAATGTGAAAGAGGATAGAGAAAAACGCAGCAGGTAGGCCCTACGAGGATGTAGGAGATGGATTCAAAGCACACACGGAAGGGTCATTATAGGAAAGGAGATGAGAGAATATGCTCCGTGACAAGAGGATAAGTAGAGAGTATGACAGAAGTTATGGACAAAGGGTGAGGTAGGGAGATGGAAAGTCAGGTCAAGGAGTTTGTGTATGAAAAGAGGGGACACTACTGTTTTAGAGAGGATGGCCACAGCATGGTGAATGTGACAGATTTTTTGGCATGTCTTTATATGCAAGGAGGACTGAAGCAGATAAGGTGGGAAGAGACTGAAGTAGGGGAGGCTGTTAAAAAAATAATTGCATCGACCTACAATAAGACATTAAAGTGGCGCTTGTGGGAATGGAACGGCAGTAGAAGACTCTGTGGGTGCTCTCGAGCTGCACTGACTGACACGGTAGCCACTAGCCACCCGTGACTGTTTAAATAAATTCATTACAGTTAAATAAGATTAACATTTTAGTTCCTCGGTCATACTAGCCAGAATTCAAGTGCTCAGTAGCCACACGTGGTACTAGCTACTGTACTGGACAGTGCCGATACAGAACATTTCCATCATTACAGAGTTCTGTTGGTCGGTGGTTCTTAACAAGCATTTCGCCTGAAATTGAGAAGTGAGGGGAGATGAAAGTTTTTACAGTTAGAGTTTGTCTTTGATATGGAATAAAGTAGTATGGAATATCACTAATTGAAATTCTTACAGATAAAAAAACAAGGTAGTAGCAAATTTTAAGTGCACAGATACCATGAAATTGAATTTCATGGAAATTCAGATAAATTTTATTCTTACATTTTTTAATGCTCTCTGAAGAATTTTCTTAAATGAACTTTTGAATTGTTCCATATCAAAAAGGTCACTGTCTTCACCTGTCAAAGTGAAAAGAAAAATCAAGAAAAATCAAGGGAGCTACAATGTCTTCAATAAATACATCTGCATAGACCCTGAAGGTAAGCATTTTGGGTAACCTCAAAGAGCAATAATGATCAAATCACACAAATGCTGCAGGCACCTCCAACACAGCGTCACCAAATATATTTCTCATTTTCCCATCAATGAATAATAATCACCTCATTTTGAAAGAAGAGATTTAAGAGGAACATACTATTCATTTTTAAGTTGTCAAAATATGAAATAGAAATGTTCAACTTAAAATGGAAAACATTACCTGGTTCTTTACTCATCCGAAAAACATCCCAAACCTTCTGGTGCCGATGAAATTGAGTATCTGAGAGAGGGAAGAAGAACTTATTACTATTATATCACAGAACTTTCAAGTAATATGCTTGTAAAGACGTATTTTTAATAATATGAAAGTAGAGAAAATAACAGTAATTTACAAATCATCTTATACAGATTTTTATTCAAAATATAAATTTTATATGGATTAAATTTACTCCAGACAAATAAACCAAGTCATAAAGAATTACTCAATATATGTAGTAGAGATGTAGCATTTATTCTTACTTAGTCAGACCATTTATTCTACTTCCATACTGGTCTGTTCCTCAGAATGCCACATTTATCCGGCATGCCAGGGGGGACATGCTCTTCATAACTGGTGTTTGCACTGGCCGTTCCTTTGTCTGAGCACTCTTCTCCTAGCTCGTTACACACCTCTATTCCTGCATCTCATTCTGTTCTCAACTAAAATGCCACCTACACAGAGTGGCCCACCCTGGTCACCTGACCCAAATCGACCCCCCATCCCGCTCTGCTTTAATTCCCTTCACGGCACTTATCACTGCCTGACATTACATCACAGATTTAGATGTTCAATTGGGTACTGCTTGTCTTCCCAACTAGAATCCCATGGAATACAGGACTTTGCTTATTCACTGTTGTATTCCCAGCATCTAGCCACTGGCTGGCATTAAAAAAGCACTCTGCATATATTTGATGAATGAATGAATGATATAGAAGACACCCTTCAGGAGTTACAAACTTAAGGGTATCTTGGGGTAAAAATGGGCTTAGGAAGTTCTCAAGTTCAATCCCACCACATTATCATCCTGGCTCTACTCTGTCCCTGCGCTGACCTCTGTCTGTCCGCATGTCTGTCTTTGGACCTAGGACCGAGGTGCTCTGCACCCCATAAAGAGGGGCCCAACATTCAAGGCTTGCTCTGCTTTTTGTACTTATTACTTTTCTTGTCTTTTCTTCAGTTTAGTGTCTTTTTTTTTTTGGTGACTTGGTGTCCCCATCTCCCCCCACCCCACTCCATTTATGGCAATGGCCTGGCAATTCTTTATTTAAAATTATTTTTATTTATTTTTTATTGAGGTAACATTGGTTTACAACATTATATAAATTTCAGGTGTACATCATTGTATTTGAATTTCTGTGTAGACTACACCGTGTTTACCACCCAAAGTCTAATTGCCATCCGACAGATGGCAGTACACATGTGCCCTTCTACCCCTTTCGCACTCCCTCCTCCCCACTTCCCCTCTGGTAACCACCAATCTATTCTCTGTGTCTAAATGTTTTTGTTTTTTTTTTAATCTTCCACACGAGTGAAATCATATGGTATTTGGCTTTCTCCATCTAACTTATTTCACTTAACATAATGCACTCAAGGTTCATCAATGTTGTTGCAAATGGCAAGATTTCATCTTTTTTACGGTTGAGTAGTACTCCATTGTATTGATATGCCACGTCTTCTTTATCCATTCATCATTTTATGGACACTTAGGTTGTTTCCAAGTCTTGGCTATTGTGAATAATGCTGCAATGAACACAGGGGTGCATATATCTTTTCGAAATAGTGTTTTTGCGTTCTTTGGATAAATACCCAGGAGTGGTATAGCTGGATAATGTGGTAGTTGTCTTCTTAATTTTTTGAGGAATCTCCATACTGTTTTCCATAGTGGCTGCACCAGTTTACATTCGTACCAGCAGTATATGAGGGTTCCCTTTTCTCCACATCCTCTCCTACACCTGTTATTTCTTGTCTTTTTAATAATAGCCATTCTGACGGGCATGAGGTGATATCTCACTGTAGTTTTGATTTGCATTTCCCTAATAATTAATGATGTTGAATATCTTTTCATGTGCCTGTTGCCATCTGTATATCTTCTTTGGAAAAATGTCTGTTCAGATCCTCAGCCCATTTAACAGGGTTGTTTTTTGCTGTTAAGTTGTATGAGTTCTTTATGTATTTTGGATATTAACCTCTTATTGGATATATGATTAGCAAATATCATCTCCCAATTGTTAGGTTGTCTTTTTGTTTTGTTGATGGTTTCCTTTGCTGTGTAGAAGCTTTTTATTTTGATGTAATCCCATTTGTTTATTTTTTTCTTTTGTTTCCCTTGCCTGGTGAGACATGATATTCAAAAAGATACTGCTGGGCCGGCCCCATGGCTTAGCGGTTAAGTGTGCACGCTCCGCTACTGGCGGCCCGGGTTCGCATCCTGGGCGCGCACCAACGCACCGCTTCTCCAGCCATGCTGAGGCCGCGTCCCACATACAGCAACTAGAAGGATGTGCAACTATGACGTACAACTATCTACTGGGGTTTTGGGGGGAAAAAAACCAACCAAACAAAAAAAACAAACAAACAAATGAAAAAAACCCAAAAAGATACTGCTAAGACCGATGTCAAAGAGCCTACTGCCTATGTTTTCTTCTAGGAGTTTTATGGTTTCAGGTCTTACATTCAAGTCTTTAATCCATTTTGAGTTAATTACGTATTTACTTTTTATTTTTTTTGGTGAGGAAGATTGGCTCTGAGCTAACATCTGTGCTCATCTTCCTCTATTTTGTATGTGGGATGCCTCCACAGCATGGCTTGATGAGTGGTGCATCAGTTCGAGCCTGGAATTCGAACCTGTGAACCCTGGGCTGCTGAAATGGAGCGCGTGAACTTAACCACTATGCCACCAGGCCAGCCCCCCATTTTGAGTTAATTTTTGTGTATAGTGTAAGATAACGGTCTACTTTCATTCTTTTGCATGTGGCTGTCCAGTTTTCCCAGCACCATTTTTTGAAGAGACTTTCCTTCTCCATTGTATGTTCTTGGCTCCTTTGTTGAAAATTAGCTGTCCATAGATGTGTGGGTTTATTTCTGGGCTTTTGATTCTGTTCCATTGATCTGTGTGTCTGTTTTTGTGCCAGTACCATGCTGTTTTGATTACTATAGCTTTGTAGTATATTTTGAAATCAGGGAGTGTGATACCTCCAGCTTTGTTCTTTATTCTCTGGATTGCTTTGGCTATTTGGGGTCTTTTGTTGTTCCATAAAAATTTTAGGCTTCATTGTTCTATTTCTGTGAAAAATGTAATTGAGACTTTGATATGGATTGTACTGAATCTGTAGATTGCTTTAGAAAGTATGGACATTTTAACTATGTTAATTCTTCTAATCCATCAGCATGGGATATCTTTCCATTTCTTTGTGTTGTCTTTGATTTCTTTCAGCAATGTTTTATAATAATTTTATTTATTTATTTATTTTTCCCCTAAAGCCCCAGTAGATAGTCGTATGTTATAGCTGCACATCCTTCTAGTTGCTGTATGTGGGACACGGCCTCAGCATGGCTGGAGAAGCGGTGCGTTGGTGCGCGTGCGGGATCTGAACCTGGGCCGCCAGCAGCAGAGTGCGCGCACTTAACCGCTAAGCCACGGGGCCGGCCCTCAACAATGTTTTATAGTTTTCAGTGTACAGGTTTTTTACCTCTTTGGTTAAATTTATTCCTAAGTATTTTATTCTTTTTGTTGCGATTGTAAGTGGGATTGTATTCTTGATTTTTCTTTCTGTTATTTCATTGTTAGTGTATAGAAGTGCAAGTGATTTTTGTATGTTGATTTTGTACTGCAACTTTACTATATTCATTTATTATTTCTAGTAGTTTTTTTGTGGATTCTTTAGGGTTTTCTATATATAAAATCACATCTGCAAATAGTGACAGTTTTACTTCTTTCTGATTTGGATCCCTTTTATTTCTTTTTCTTGCCTGATTGCTCTGGCTAGGACTTCCAATACTATGTTAAATAAGAGTGGTGACAGTGGGCATCCTTGTTTTGTTCCTGTTCTTAGAGGGATAGCTTTCAGTTTTTCACCCTTGAGTATAATGTTAGCGGTGGGTTTGTCATATGTGGCCTTTATTATGTTGAGGTACTTTCCTTCTATACCTATTTTATTCAGACTTTTTATCATAAATGGATGCTGTATCTTGTCAAATGCTTTTGTCTGCATCTATTGAGATGATCATGTGTTTTTATTCTTCATTTTGTTAATGTGGTGTATCATGTTGATTGATTTGTGGATGTTGAACCATCCTTGCATTCCTGGAATAAATCCCACTTGATCATGGTGTATGATTCTTTTACTCTATTGTTGTAGTTGATTGGCTAATATTTTGTTGAGGATTTTTGCATCTATGTTCATCAGTGATATTGGTCTGTAATTTTCTTTTTTGGTGTTGTCTGGTTTTGGTATCAGGGTAATGTTGGCCTTGTAGAATGAGCATCCCCTCCTCTTCAATTTTTTGGAAGAGTTTGAGAAGCATAGGCATTAAATCTTCTTTGAATGTTTGGTAGAATTCACCAGGGAAGCTGTCTGGTCCTGGACTTTTGATTTTTGGTAGGTTTTTGATTACTGTTTTCAATATCCTTACTAGTGATAGGACTATTCAGATTCTCTATTTCTTCTTGATTCAGTTTTAGAAGGTTGTGTGATTCTAAGATTGGAGAAATTCTATCCATTTCTTCTAGACTATCCAATTTGTTGGAGTATAGCTTTTCATACTATTCTCTTATAATTCTTTCTATTTCTATGGTCTGTTGTAATTTCTCCTTTCATTTCTGATTTTATTTATTTGAGGCTTCTCTCTTTTTTTCTTGGTGAGTCTAGCTAAAGGTTTGTCAATTTTGTTTATCTTTTCAAAGAACTAATAGCCTGACAATTCTTGATTATCTAGTTTTGTCTAATATAGGTGTAATCAACTACAATGTGATGCCTGCCAAAGAGACAGCATCCAAAGGGTTTTTGTTTCTTTCTGGTATTTTCTTCCTTGGTTCTGTGTTTCAGTTGAGACAGCCCGCTAATTGATCTCTGAATAAGCTTGTTACAATAATAATGGGAATTAAAATTTTTTGTTGTTAATTATTCTATTAAACATCATGTAAAAGTTCATGGTAAATGGCAAAGACTTAAATACAAATGAAGACATTTCCTCAAATAGAACCCCTCCTAGACTAATTCATGATCTTTGTGATAAACTTGTCCATCTCTAGTGTTCTCTATCTTAGCAAGGGGCTCTACTTTCCTTCTAGTTGCATGCACATGCAGACCCTGGAGCAATGAGTATCTCTCCCACTGAGTCCCCTCTTGATCACACCACATGCAAGTCCAGTCACTTTTAATCCTTACATTCCTTACAAGCTGCACTGTAATAAGAACAAATTCTCAAAAATATACTTTCAAATTCTGTTAATAATTCAAAGCCTAACAAATATTTGCTATGTGCTTATTATATGCCAGTTACTGTGCTAAGAGCTTTTCAAGCATTATCTTATTTAACTCTCACAATGATGCTGTGAAGTTGGTGCTATTATTATCTCCATTTCACTTAGAAAAAGTCTGAGGCTTTGGGCTGGCCCGGTGGCTTAGCGGTTAAGTGTGCACGCTCTGCTACTGGCGGCCCGGGGTTCGATCCTGGGCGTGCACCGACACACCACTTCTCCAGCCATGCTGAGGCCGCGTCCCACATACAGCAACTAGAAGGATGTGCAACTATGACTTACAACTATCTACTGGGGCTTTGGTGAAAAAAAAAGGAGGAGGATTGGCAATAGATGTTAGCTCAGAGCCAGTCTTCCTCAGCAAAAAGAGGAGGATTAGCACAGATGTTAGCTCAGGGCTGATCTCCCTCACAAAAAAAAGAAAGAAAAAGAAAAAGTCTGAGGCTTAGAAAAGGAGATGTGACTTGGCAAAGGACACAAGACTGGTAGGTGACAGAGCTGGGATTTGAAACCAGGTCAACTTGACTCTAGAATCTGAGTGCTTATATAAAAATTGCCTCTGTGATGAAACTGGATTGCTTAAGTGTAAATAGAAATCACCAAAACTTACAAACAATGTCTAAAAGGGCTGCGTCATTGAGACTTGCTCGCTTCTCCTGAAAGAGAAGATAAAATACGTAGTAAACGTGATGATAAGCTTGGTTCTACCCCATGTACAGCACATTTTAGGATTGCTTAGAACAGACTATGAGCACCCTCTCAATACTTTACTGACAACCTGTCTCCAATCTATGCTCTTCAGTTAAGTAACAAATACACCATCCGATTCATGTCTCTGTACAGACACTCATAACTGTTCTTCCACAATCTACTCCTCATTTATCACTTTTAAATCTTTTTTTTATTGAGGTAACATTGGCTTATAATATTATATAAATTTCAGGTGTACAGATATTTCAACTTCTGTATAGACTACACCATGTTCACTGTGAAAAGTTTAGTTGCCACCCATCACCACACACATGTGCCCCTTTACCTCTTTCTCCCTCCTCCCACCCCCTTGCCCCTCTGGTAACCACCAATCTGTTCTCTGTATCTTGTTTTGTTTTTTAATCAACTGTATCCTTCTAGACTTCCTCTACACCAAGATTTCTCAACCAGGCACTACTGACATTTTGAGTCAGATAATTTTATGTTGTGGAGAGCTGTCCTAGGATGTTTAGGAGCATTCCTGGCCTCTACCCATTAGAAGTCAGTAGCACCCCACTCCTACAGTTTGTTTTTTTTTTTTTCTGGGAGGAAGATTAGCCCTGAGCTAACATCCAGGCCAATCCTCCACTTTTTGCCAAGGAAGACAGGCCCTGGGTTAACATCTGTGCTCACCTTCCTCTACTTTATATGGGACGCCACCACAGCAGGCTTGACAAGCAGTGTGCACCCAGGATCTGAACCTGTGAACCTCGGGCCGCCGAAGTGGAGCAGGCGCACTTAACCACTGTGCCACCGGCCCAGCCCCGAACTCCCACAGTTTTGACGACCAAAAATGTCTCCAGACATTGTGTCCTCTGGGACACAAAATCGTCCCAGCTGAGACTATACATATACATTTATATGTATGCACATTATATAGTTTCTTTCAATGTCATACACAAAGATCTAGTTTATTGTTTTTAATTGCTGAAGAATACTTTGTTATGTGGTTGTATCATTATTTATCTAATCTCCTAAATATAGTTTCCAATGTTTTGTTTTTTAAACAATGCTAGTTAACATCTTTATTTATAACTAAATATATAAATGTTTCTCAATTATAATTTTTATATACACCTCCTTATTTTTTATTATTTTCTCCATATAAATTTCCAGAAGTGGAATTGCTGGGTCATAAAGTTTATTTACTTAAAAGTGAATGAGGAGGGCCGGCCCGGGGCGCGGCATAGCGGTTAAGTGCGAGCACTCTGCTTCCACAGCCCGGGGTTCACAGGTTCGGATCCTGGGCGCGCACCGACACACTGCTTGTCAAGCCATGCTGTGGCAGGGTCCCATATAAAGTAGAGGAAGATGGGCATGGATGTTAGCCCCGGGCCAGTCTTCCTCAGCCAAGAGAGGATGATGGGCATCGGATGTGAGCTCAGGGCTAATCTTCCTCACAAAAATAAATAAATAAATAAATAAAAATGGTTTAAAGAAAAAAGTGAATGAGGGACAGGTACACCAGAATATGGGAAAATTTTTTGTACTATACTTGCAACTTTTCTGAAAGCCTGAAATCATTTTAATACAAAAAGCCAATAATACATGTGAAAGAATGTCTCTTTCCACACAAGTTGACCAACACATTTGAGTATTATTATCTTTTCATCTTTGACAATCTGATAGGTAAAAAAAGAATACTGCTCATTATTATTTTAACTTGTATCAATTGTTTTTTCTCTCATGGTGTTCACTTTTTTTCCTTATTGATTTGTAAGCATTCTTTGTAAGTTGAAAAAGCCAATTAAAATTAGTTTCTTCTCCACTATAGTAGTACATAGCCCTCATCACTTCACAGCTTAGCAGCTGCTTTAAATCTCTGTTGGACTAAGAAAAGAAAAAAAAAAAACCCAAAGGGGTAGCATGATGTTTAAGGTGAATCATTTTGGACATCGTTACCTCACAAAGCAGAACCAAGTCCTGAACAAGAGATTCCTTTCTCTGCCGCAAGTTTACAGTCTGCAGTTGATTTTCAGACAGAAAACCCCAGGTTTTGAGGATTGTCATCATTTCAATCATTGGGATTTTCAAGATGATCCTCTTGAAAAACTCGGCAACAGTTTCATCCATCTCTTTGCCACTTTAATAAAAACAAAAATAAAAACAGCACAACAAAGTATTAACCAAATACAAAAGTTTAACTTAATGGTGAATTTTTTAGCATTATATTTTTAGCTGGGATTTTGATCTGTAGGTCAAACACTCAAATGTTTACCTTTTTTCAGGCACTCTGCAAAGAGTGTTTCAACTGGAGGACTTTATTTTCTCCTTAAGTTGCATATTTAAATATGATTAAGTTTTTAAAAATTACTTTTCTCTCTCCTTTCTTGGCTAGAGTATTTTGATCTTTTTTGATGGCAATGATATGTAAATCATTCATTCATGTACTGATTTGTGTAACAAATTACTGAGCACCTGTGTGTGCCAAGCACTTTTCTAGGCACTGGGGATAGATACATCTTTAACCAAAAAGACAAAAATCCCTGCCAGTCGGGAGTGTCCATTCTACCTGGGAGAGAGAGGCAACGGGAAAATCACAAAATGTGTTAAAAGTGATAAGTGCTGTGCTGAAAAAAAGGAGCAGTGTTAGGAAACTAGTAGAAGTGAAAATGGAGCAGGCTGGGGGGAAGGTGGGGGTGGTGGGGGTGCAGAGAGTAGGCCTCAAAGAGAGGGTGACATTTGAGCCAATCCTTGCAGGAGAGAGAGTGAGCCATGTGGCTAGCTGGTGGAAGAGCTTTCCAGGCAGAGGGAACAGCCAGTGCAAAAGCCTTGGGGCCTTCAAGGAACAGGGAGAAGGAGGCCTTCAGGGAGGCCGGAGTGAGGAGGCACAGAGGAGGAAGTGAGGCCAGGGACGATGGAGGGACCTGAGGGCCACTGCAAGGATCATGGCTTTTATTCTGACAGAAACCAGCTGCGGGAAGGTCTTGAGAAAAGGCTGGATATGCCCTCACTTAGGTTTACTACCGGGATCAGTCTAGCTCGTGTTCTGAGAATGTAGTCTGGGAGGAAGTGTGGAAGCGGGAGGCCAGCTAGCAGCTACATTATTACTGCAAGAATGTAGGTAAGAGATGATGGTGGACCCAAGTGGAGGTGGTGGGAAGAGGCCAGATTCTGGATATACTTTTAAGAGGGAGTCCACAGGATTTCCTGATGGATTAGATGTGGGGTATGAGAGAAAGAGAGGAATCTAGATAATACCAAGGTTTTACGAGGTAACTGGAAGAACAGAGTTTCTACTGAGGGTGGGGGCAGAGGAAAGCTCAAGAATTCCGTTTTGACCATGTAAATTTTAAGGTTAATTGTTAGACTCCAGGTGGAGATACTGAATAAACAGCTGGATTTATGAGCCTACAGGACTCAGTAAGACTGGAAGAGGAGAGGACTGCAATCTCTTTCTCCATTAAGGCCTCGCCAATTAACGTAGAGCTATTACCTCACTTTTCCTGCCCCAGGTCTGAAGGCAAGATTCTTCAACTGTCCAAAAGGTCTTGAGCTTCAAATCTAGTGTGGCTCCTTCAGCAACAGCCAAGGGCAAAGATCTTCAGAAGCATGACTTAGTGGCTGTCTTCAAGTTGTGGCATAGGGAGGGGGGATTCTGAGCCCTTTTATTACTTTCCTCAGGGCAGAAGCTGGGGGCCATGGGTGACAGCTGATCTCAGCTCTGCTACCTGATTTGGGGTCACTGATGGACATCTCTCTCTCTTTTAAAATAGAGAACATAAAAAAGCAGGCAAGCATGATTTCTAAACAAAGATTAAGCAGGATATCTGCAGACTTTAAATTCCCTTAACAGCCTATCTTCTAGGAAAGAGCCTACAGACCCTGGTGTCCGTGTTTAAGATAAGAGGCAGCAGTCAGTCACTCTCACCTGCTTCCACCACAACTACAGGATTTCTGAGGACAAACACAGGCATATCCCCCTACAAGAATCCTGGCTGTGACTTATTTCTACCATTTAAGTGTTTGTTGAACACTGCATATAATTTATTACCATTGACCACTTCCAAAAAGATATGGGTAGTTAACTATATTTTAAAGACACTGAAAACAATAGTTGAAACAAAAAGAGGAACTATTAGGAATGGTTTAGCAAGAGAAAAATAACTGAATTAAGAACAAGAGAACAGAATCAGGATCATGAAAATTGAGCCTGATCTATTTCCTTGTCCAGATACAGGACAAACCTACCTAAACGTCAAGACTAAAATCTTCACCGTGGCTTTCAAGGCCCTGTGTGGCTTCGTTCTTGCCTCCTTCCCCATCATCTACCACTTTCTCCTTGAGGCTTTCTGAGCTCCAGCTACTTTGGCCTTTTAGTTCCTCTAATACAAAACAATCTTTCCAAGGAAGGGCCATTGTACCTGCAGTTACCCATGCCTAGAAGGTTCTTCCTGCACATATTCACATGGGCAGCTTTTGTGGTAATTTAGGTCTCAGCTTTGATGGCTTCTACTAGAGAGACTTATTCTGACCACCCATTGTATAATTATTCCCCACCTTCCACTGCTTGTCTTTACAGAACTATCTGAAATTATCTTGCTTATTGATGACTTTACTGCTTTACAGTATTTTATTGAGCTCCACTAGGAGCTATGTTTGTGTCATTCATAGCTATATCCCTAGATGATGAACACTTGTGGAATGAACTATTAGATGCTCTCTCGGAGCAGTGTGCCTAAGGAGATAAACCACCTGGGAAGGATTACTGTCCAAGAGTCAGTGAAATATCGAGCCAACTTCTCCCATCACAACGGGGGGGGATGGGGGGTGGGGTGGGCTTGCTAAAATGCTGATTCCAGGGCCCCATCCATTTAAACTGGGGGGTAGAAGGGCACCGAGATTTTGCATTTTCAGAGTGCCTCAGAAGTCTTAATTCTGGGTAAAGCTGGCAGAATGCTATCCTAAAGAATTCTGGTGGAAAAAGAGCACTCAATCTCACCAATAAAATTGGAAAACTCTTGAGTACACTCTTCTGATTCCCTGTGATTATCTAATTTCTTTTCACTTCCTGGCATTCAGCAGTACAGTGCAAACAGCAGATGCTCAACATACATTTGTTGAATGAAAGCACGACAAAAAACAGCCCTTTTAAGTAACTTTCCTGTAGATCTGCACCGCTGAAGAGCTGCCACAAAGAGAATAAGGAGTAATGCGAGAGGCTGCATCGATGGAAAAGGATGGAAGCCAGGGTTAACCAAATACCAAAGCACCCGACTCGGGACATAGCAGCCACCCAACGCGGGGACAGTCCTCTAGCTCGTCACGTGACAACTCCGGCGGCTCCGACACTAACGCCCGCCCTACGTAACACCCCGCCCCACCACGGGCGGATGTGACATCACGAGAAGCATCACTGCCCGCTCTCCCCTCAGCCTCAACCGTAGTCCTGGTCCCCCGCCTCCAGCCCGAGACCTAGCGGCAATCCCGCACCTTGGGACGGGCGGCAGTCGCGAAAAAGTCACCCCAGAGGCCTGGGATGGGCTTCCTCAAGGCTCCCGCCACCCTCCGAGGCCCGATCCCAGGCCGGCAGGGGCTGTCTCACCGTCCCACATCGCCAGCCGTGCCTCTCCTCAGCAGCCGTTCCCGCCCGCTGCACCTTCAAAGCCACCAATTGCAGTTCCCGCCGCCCTCGAGCCCCGCCCACTGGGGGGGGCCCAAACTTTGGACTGTACCCCAGCTCAGGGGGCCGCTTGGGGGGAGCGGCTGAAGTGAAACTCGGCAAGCCCCCATGTCACTCCTCTTAGCAGAGAATATTTTTTAGATGCATTTAATCTCAGTCACAAAATCTGGCTTGTCGGTTCTGCTTGTCGTTTAGGCCCCGCCGTGCCTCCGTGGACTCGCTCTCCCTCCTCCCTCAGTGCCCGAAAGTGGGCCCGTCCAGCCAGGTGGCGCATGCGCCCCAGGGCCGCGAGCGGCCGGGACCGGCCGAGCGGGGTCAGCCGGGGAGGGCGGCGGAGGCTTCGCGGCGAGGAGCCCGGCCGGCTCTGGCCCCCAGGCAGCCGGCCTGTGGGTCGGGCGTCTTCGCTGGTGCATCCCGCTTCAGCCCGCCCGGTGAGGCCGCGAGTCGGGTGAGTCTCGGGAGTCCGGGTGGTTCTGAGGAGAGTGTGTTCCTGGCCACGGCGTCCCGGGAGGCCGCGGGACCCCCAGTCCGTGCCCCCGTCCCCGGCTCGCGCGCCCCGCCGTGCTCGTCCTGCCGGGACTTCCCGCCGCCCTCCGAGGTGCGACCTGGAAGGCCCGCCCCCAGCCCTCGCGGCGGCCGTTCTCCCCCAGCCCCGCGGCCGACCGCGGCGCCGGGGATTTCGCCGGGGTGGCCGGAGGGGCCGCCTGAGCCCTCCGCCCTCGGCCGTCTGCTGAGGACGCGCTGGGAGCTGGGAGCTGGGAGCAGGCCTCGGCCTTGACCTTTCACGCTCTGCTCGAGTCGGCCCCGCCACCCTCGAGCCTGGTGACCTTGGGCGCTCCTCCCCTCCCGGAGCCTCGGCTTTCTCGCCTGCAAAGTGGGTAGAACCCATCGCACCGATTGTGGGAAGGGAAGCCGTTATCCCCGTGTGACGCGGTGAGCGCTCATACATTGCCCGGCGTGGTGGTTATCGATCATCTGGGAGTCTAGAACTTGCATGTAGAAGGAGGCGGCCCGGTAGGGCGCGTCTCAGCTGCAGGGAAAGTTGCCACCAGTCCGTCTTGCGGTGTGAGAATCCAGTTAGTACCCGATCAGTACGCTCTTCAAGGAAAGCGGACGTTCACATCCCTTTCAGTGGGGTGAAGATGACCGTGCTCGTAGTTTCACAGTAGGTGCTTTATGAAGAGTCTTAAGTAAATCCGAGTTTTGGAAACCTTCATTTAAAATGTTCAATGCCTAGGGGCCGGCCCGGTGGCCTAGTGGTTGAGTTCGCGTGCTCGGCTTTGGCGGCCGGGGTTCGCAGGTTCGGATCCCGGGCGCCGACCTACGCACCAGTCATCAAGCCATGCTGTGACGGCGTCCCATATAAAGTAGAGGAGGATGGGCACAGATGTTAGCCCAGGGCCAGTCTTCCTCAGCAAAAAGGAGGATTGGCAATAGATGTTAGCGTAGGGCTAGTCTTCCTCACCAGAAAAAAAAAAAATGTTCAGCGCATAAAAGAAGTTTGCACCGGCAAAGGAATTCTGTGGTGACACCCTTTGCATTTCCTTTCCTCTACATACAGGCTTCTGTCCTTGCTTAGTTGACTTAAAATTGGCCTCATTTCCATCCTTTTTAAAAACCTACGTTGAGATCTGAACCAATTGTCAAATCTATGGTAATCCTAAATTCGACATTCACACATTTATTGGGCATTTACTGAGTGCATTTACAAGAATATTCCTCACTACTCTGTGCGTCCTTGGAGGTGTATGCACTACTCTTTTGCCTCTGAAATTCAGGTAATTTGGCAGAGTGTACTTAGCCTGTAGTAAGTGCCAATAGCTGTTTGTTCAGGAAAAGCTACCACTTGGCCAGTTCCTTATGAGATTATGTGGTGGAAGTTCAAGTCCTGCAGCTCTCCCAGGTTGCGCTCGGTGCAGCGGGGCACGGTCTGTACTCTGGGAGCACTAGTCACCTCTGGGAGCACTAGTCACCTTGTAGCATCTGTTTAGATTTGGCCACTTGGCAGCTGTGATTCGTAGAAGTGGGTAGGGTGGGTAGTGCCCTGCTATGTCTGCTACTTCTGCTGAATATGCGCATAATTTGAAATAGTTGGAGAAAACCTAATTTAACTAATTCCAGTGCTTTCTAAAATGTAGGCTTTTAAAAAATATATTTTAGAAAGCATTAAGTATTAGTTTACAGTTTTTCCTGGTGAACATATTCCTCACATTCTGAACAGGAGACTTTTCTGGCCTCCTTTTTTGCCTGTTTTAAAATGACATTAGAAATTGCAACTGTAGTGTGAATTTCTTTCCGGTGAAGCCAACAGCAGAATCTTTCTGAAGAAACCCCAAGTGGCATTAAAATATAGGGTTTCCTCCATGTGATTATAGATCTGCTGAAGTGTGTTATTAGAATGCTTACTCCCTTTTTTTTTTTTTACTAGAGTTAATATATTGCTTACTCTTGGTTTATTTATTTTCTAAAATTTGTAAAACCACCGCCACCTGGTGGTTGAAATCTTCAGTCTCTCATAGAAGATTCGCTGGGAAGATTTTTACATCAGAGCCTTGGTAGAATAAGGTGAAGGAGTGAATAAAATAAAACTATGATTTCTGAATCTTTAGTGAGAGTACCCTACTGCCTCTACCCTCCCAGCTTACCCCCAAGTAAAAGTTAAAATTGCTTTGCAGGGGCATATTAGCTGGTTATCAAAACATCAAATTGTCACAGCTAAACATTTTTAAGAGTTTCAGTGGACTGTTTTGGTATCAATGGGTGCACACTTGAGGAAGTGGGTGGGCTTGGCAGGGGGTGGGAAGTATTGTTAATTGTGACAAGTTAACCCTTCTGACATTTCCTAAATGCCAGTATAAAGATGGGACTGAAGTTTTATGTTTAACTAAATAATGACAGTTTGAATGGAATTTATCCCTCTTTCACACTGCAAACACCCATGCATGAAGTATTAATCACAAATGAGTGCTTCCTTCTCTTTTGTTTCAATAGTGTGGCTGAGGTTCATAATTCCTGTGGCACTACCGTTTTGAAATCATTTTCTGCATTCTTAGTAGTCACAAGTGTTTATCCTTTGAGTGTGAATTTTATTTTTGGAAATAGCTAAAAATCATCTAATTGTGATCTTAGATTTGAGAAGAAACTTAAGAATGCAATGCAAGAATATACTCTTGATATCCTTAATTGATGTAGCCAGTCTCTTGGACACATTAGGACGGATAACCGAGAACTTCACTTAGCATCCTGTTTCATTGTCGGACAGCTCCATGAAGATGACATCTGCCTCTGACTTCCACCCTTTGATTTCCAGTCCTATCCTCAGAAACACCTCAGTAAATTCAGTTCAGCCTTTCCTGTCATATGACAGAGCATCCCAGATATACAAATAATATTTTACATATGTCACACTCACTGTTCACGATTTCAGATACTCTTACATATGTTATTTTAAACCTCCTGGCAACACGGAGATATAGGTCAAGGACTAATTCCATGCAAGAAGAGTCTTAGGTCTCAGATTAAGTAACCAAAGTGATATAACTTGTGAAGAGCTGATTCTGCACCTTTTGCCTTCAAACCCAACATCTTTTCCCTTCAAATCCGTTGCTTATCCTACTTAACCGGGTTGTTCTTTTATCTGTCTCCTCTGTTGTGGGCTTCCCTAAATTGGTCAATATTCTCAGTTTCATTAATGGTTTTCTGTTTAAACCTAGCGTCAGAGCGATCTCCATCCTGAGCACTCCCCCTAGGAATATTCAAATTGTCAGTATTCCGGACGTGGCTGATCAGGACGAACACAATACTGTTCTTTTTCTTGACGTAGACAGACGCTCTATTTCTAATGATACAGGATAATGTTACATTGACTTCTTTGGAACCTAGGCCTAGAATTAGGGCCCCGTTGAACTTGTAGCCAACCAGAGGATCTTTGGGAAATAGTTTTTTCTATCTGAATTTATTTCATTCACAAAGTGCTGGGAAAGCATATCTTTCCTATTTTGAACATGGGAACAATCTGTCGTGGTGAGAGATTACGTTGAGTAGTAACTCTGCCACTTACTGTGTGACCTGGGGCTTAGTTTTGCTATGAAAATTTGAGTAATGCATATTTTGACCTACAAAAAGGCAATTTCTTCTGGTTCAACTGAATTTAAAAAGGCACCTACTTCCTACAGTTATTGGGAGGATTATAACAATTGTGCCTAGCACATGGTAAATGTTCAACAAATTATTTTCTACACTAATAAAGTATATATATTCTTATGGCTTTGAAGAAATTTTAAAAATAAGAATATGGAATATATATTTAGCTTTTCTTCAGTTCATAAACAATTACTTTGAGTTATAGTGTTATTAGAATAGACTTTTAAAGATGACTGCTGGAAGGTATCAGCACTCATTTAAATGTGTTCTAAGAACAATGCCATTGTTTTATAGTTATGCTTTGTATATTACACGCAAGAGTACAGCAGTACATCTGTGCATGCACCAAAGGGCAAAGCCAGATGACACAGGGTGCATGGAAGGGAGCATAGGGAAAGGGTGAATAGAGGGAAAGGGGAAGAAGAGAATCTCTTAACTAAAAAGATAGGGGGGAGGAAAGGGGAATGATTGGTAAAGCAAAGAGTTTGTTAGATAGGGGATAAGGAAAGTGTTTAGAGCTTTTGGTTAAGTGATAGCTTTTTACCAAGAAGAGTAGGAAAAGGAAACTATAGGAAACCATTTTCTTTTTTGATATAGTCATCTAGAATAAGTAAGTAGGAGGAAAGACGTCTTATTGGTACCCTGGCTGGGTCTACAGTAGCATACGTATTTGAAGTAAACTTTTGTTTATGGAGGGGGAAAAATATATAACATGATATACATTTACGCTTATATGCAATGTGCATGTATGTATTTATATCAGCAGCCAAGTGTCTTCCCAAGTGTTTACTTTGCCGGTTAAAGAGGTCATTTCACTACATCATAAGGTTACTTCTGAACAGTTAAAGCATAAATTCGAGGGCTGGTTGATAGAAATATACACAAATATTTTGTCAAATATATTTACAATATAAAATGTTAAAGACATTTTCTAGATGACTAAACCAAGGTATATCTTCCTTCAGAAAAAATAAGTGAGACATAAACCAGATAACTAATAGTATACATAAATGTAGGTGTATAATATTGGTACAATATTAGATGACTTAAATTGCTGGACTATATGAGACCTCATTTTTCTGAGGCAAAAAATTTATGTTGTTAAAAAGACTGTGATCAGTGGCAGGCAAATAAAACTGGAACTTGGCTGCATTTCCAGTTTCCATTTCAAATACTCAAATAGCTGGGCACCACTCTTACAATATGTACTGTAGTCTTTTGAATCTTGCTGCTTTCATTTAGCTTAGTGCTTTTGAGGTTCACCCAGGTTGGTGCAGGTGTCAAGTTCATTCCTTTTAATTGCTAAATAGTATTCCATTGTATAGATATACCACATTTGTTTATCCAGTTACCTAGTTTTTGGACATTTGGATTGTTTCCAGTATTGGCTCTTTGAATAATGCTATGAACAATCACATACCTGTTTTTGTGTGGATATATGTTTTCATTTCTATTTAGGAATGCAATTTCCAGGTCATATGATAAGTTTGTGTTTAACTTCTTAAGAAACTGCCAAATTGTTTTCCAAAGTGTCTGTACTATTTTACATTCCCAAGAGCAATGGATGAGGTCCATTTCTCCACATCCTAACCAATGCTTGGTCTTACTTTTTGATTATAGCTATTCTGGTAGATGTGTAGAGGTATCTCATTGTGGTTTTAATTTGCATTTTCCTAATGACTAAGGGTGTTCAGCTTCTATTCATGTGCTTAATTAACCGTTCCTGTCTCTTCTTCAGTGAAATATCTATTCAAATCTTTTTCCCATTTTTGGTGTCCATTTTATTTTATTTTTTTCTTTTTTGCTGAGGAAGATTTGCCCTGAGCTAACATCCATTGCTAATCTTCTTTTTGTATGTGAGCCACCACCACAGCATGGCCACTGACAGATGAGTGGTGTAGGTCCGTACTTGGGAACCGAACCTCGGCTGCTGAAGCAGAACATGCCAAACTTAACTACTAGGTCACCAGGGCTAGCCCTGGGGTCCATTTTAAATACTGGATTGTTTGTTAGCATTCTTTATATATTCTAGATACAAGTCTTTTATCATATATGATTTGCAGATATTTTCTCCTGGTGTGTAGCTTGTAGTAGATTTTATTTTTTAGAGCAGTTTTAGCTTCACAGCAAAATTGAGCAGAAAGTACAGAGATCCCATATGCTCCCTGCCCCTGCCCCCTCAGAGCCTCACCCACTATCAACATCCCCCACCAGAGTGGTATGTTTATTACAATTGATGAACCTACATTGACACATCATTATCACCCAAAATGTGGCTTGTCTTTTCCTTTTCTTAATGATGTTTTTTGAAGTGGGAATTTTTAATTTTGATGAGTTTTTACTAATTTTTTGTTTTATGGATTATGGTTTTGATGTATCTAAGAACTCTTTGCCCAACCTAAGGTCATGATTTTCTCCTGTATTTTCTTTCTTGAAACTTTTAAAAGATTAAAGTTCTTTCTTTTGGTAATCTTTTCTGAGTTAAAAAAAAGAATAGGTGAATAGTACTACATAACTATAGCAAACACCTCAAGATAATACTTTTCCTTTGACCTTGGCTGCTGATTTTCTACTTTGTGAATGAACCATTTAAACTTAATTTCAGGTGCTTGTTTTCATTGTAATAATTGCATTTTATGGATATATCTGCTAAAATTGAAAAAAAAATTTTCACATCTGCCTCTCGTTTTTCTTCATTGTTTAGTTAGATTTTTCTCAGCCAGATTTAGGAAGAAAGACTATGTTAATTCACACTAATGTGAGACTGACTAATGGCCCTTTAACCCTCTCAGAGGAATATACATTTTAAAAGGTTTAATAAGCCAGTTCTCTTAATTGGTAGAATTTCATCTGAACAAAATGAGTTGTAATCAATTTCAGGAATGTGGGGAAAATAACTGAAGTCGGGCTTATTAATACAGGCAAGCTGTGTCTGCTTGAGCACTTATTTCCAGGATTGGCTCTCTGGAGGAGTCCTGCTTTTTTCTGAAGCTGCAGGTTCTCTAAACACTCCTGATAACTTGCTGAATCTGTTAAATCATTGGCTAAGGAAGCTAAGGCTCAAGTTTAATAATTTGCCTAAGGTCAACATTCTTTTCTGGTAAAGATCACTGCGGGTTCTTACTGAAAATAGTTTTAGGTTGCATTAACAAATA
The DNA here is from genome assembly GCF_020826845.1 of Diceros bicornis minor. Classification (NCBI taxonomy): domain Eukaryota; kingdom Metazoa; phylum Chordata; class Mammalia; order Perissodactyla; family Rhinocerotidae; genus Diceros; species Diceros bicornis. The sequence goes on along the minus strand of NC_080771.1, from coordinate 30,526,319 downwards.
TAGTCACATGTATTCAAGACACTCTTGTATCCACAGGTTGCTCTGCTGTGCTCCACCACCTTCTCCTAAAGATGCATCCTGACTTATCTCCACACTTGCACACTGAAGAATGCAACGTCTTGATTAACTTGCTTAAGGAATGTCATAAAAATGTAAGAGTTCAGAAAAATGACCATAAGGCAAAAATGAAACTTAGATACAACACACTGATGTAAAATGTTATCTCCATTAATGGAAGGGAATGATAATGTCTTAGTAATGGATCTTAGCTTAGTGAAGGTTAGCAACTAATGCTTGTGATTTCTCAGAAACCATTTCCTTTTATGATTAGTAAAAATCAAGCATGATAGTTTGTTAGGGAACTTCTGAAATGATATGTAATACTTAGAATCCATGTTCTTATGCTAAAATACTTAGAATCCATGTTCTTATGATAAAATACTTAGAATCCATGTTCTTATGATAAAATACTTTCCTTTTCCTAATTTCAGGGCACTAGGACAAATTATGTTCAGCTCTGACTCCTCTGATCGTAATGGAATTCTAAGATTTTCTACTCCTTGATGTCTACCATTCTGTGTTTAAAGGAAATTGAAACTTTTTTTTTTTTTTTGTAAGGAAGATCAGCCCTGAGCTAAATCTGCCAATCCTCCTCTTTTTGCTGAGGAAGACTGGCCCTGGGCTAACATCTGTGCCCATCTTCCTCCATTTTATATGGGACGCCGCCACACCACGGTCTGACAAGCGGTGCCTCAGTGTGCGCAGGGATCCGAATCTCGGGCTGCCACAGCGGAGCTCAGGCACTTAACTGCTACACCACTGGGCTGGCCCTGAAACATTTTTTCTAATTAGGTATTAACTAGATTTAAATTACAATTGGCCAAATTTGACAGATTTGCTTAATTGTTAGTGGAATGGAAATAAAATTCCATGGTTAAAACCAAAATAGAGGAGCCTCCCGGTGGCGCAGCGGTTAAGTGTGCGCGCTCTGCTGCGGCGGCCTGGTGTTCCCCGTTTCCATCTGGGCGCACACCGACACACCGCTTGTCAAGCCATGCTGTGGCAGCGTCCCATATAAGGTAGAGGAAGATGGGCATGGATGTTAGCCCAAGGCCAGTCTTCCTCAGCAAAAAAGAGGAGAATTGGCATTGGATGTTAGCTCAGGGCTAATCTTCCTCTCACACTCACAAAAAAACCAAAATAGAAAAGAAGCTCAATTTTAGAATGCATTAAATTAAGCTGATATTTTTACAGATGTCAAATATTTAGCTTTTTTTCCATGTGTTTGACACATGAGACAGTTATAAGGAGCATTTGTGTTTTTCTTTAACTTTGTATGATGCATTATTTTCCTCATGATATTTGTACACTGTAGATATATCAAACGATATAATAGTATCATTTAAATGAGTACAATTTTAAGACTGAAAATAAGGTAGTAAGTAATACACACGACCTGTGAAGTCAGATATTTGTACTGGTTCAAAGAATGTTGTTGATGACAATATACTTTAGGCAAACTATGTTTATAATACAGCTAGAGGAAGAATTGATATAGTAAGTTTTTTTAACTTTAGTGATTCTATGGGTGTATAGTAGTATCTCATTTGGTTTTAAGTTGTATTTCCCTGATGGCTGATGATTCTGAGCATCTTTTCGCGTGCATATTGGCCATTCAAGTCTTGCCCATAGTTAAAAATTGAGTTGTCTTATTATTGAATTGTAAGGATTCTTTTTATTATTTGGTGTATAAGTCCTTTGTCTGATAAGTGTATTGTGAATATTTTCTCCCAGTCCATGGCATCCTTTTTCATTTTCTTACAGATGTGTTTCAAAAAGCAGTTTGTAAGTTTGATGAAGTCTAATTTACCAATTTTTTCTTCTATTGTTTGTATTTTTTGTGTTTTAAGGATCTTTGTATATTTCCTGGTCACAAAGATTTTCTTTTTTTTTTCTTCTGGAAGTTTTATAGTTTTAGCTTTTTTATTTTGGTGTGATTCATTTCAAGTTAATTTTTGTGTGTGTGTGAGGTTTGAGTCAAGGTTTATTTCTTTCCCTATGGATACCAGTTATTCCAACACCATTTATTGGAGAATCTATCCTTTCCCCACTAAATTACCTTGGTGCCTTTGTCAAAAATCAATTGGCCATATGTGAGTGGGTCTATTTCTGGGCTCTCTAGTCTGTTCCACTGATTTATATGTCTATTCTTAACACCAGTTAATTCCAGTGGTATCTTACCGGGGCCACCTGGTCCCCTGACCGTTTGTCCTCTTTTCTGTCCTAATTCACTTTCCACACTGTGTCTAGAGTGATCTCTCAAACATCAGTTTAATCATTGTTCCACTTTAATGGCTCCCTTCACCTACAGAATAAAATCTAAATTTCTTACTTTGTGTATCAAGACCATCATGAACCCGGCCTCTGCTTGTCTCTTGGGCTTCCCCACTCTCCTGCACTTCCCTCCTCCTCTCCGCTTTCCTGCGTGCTTTTTTCTGCAGGTGTTCTGGAGCGTGTTTCTCTCTTCTAAGCTTTTTACTTGCTTTTTCCTTTGCTTAACTTAGAGCCTTCCTCACTATCTCCATTTCCCTTTGCTAGACCAGGTTTTATCAACCTCCAGGTTTTATTCAGCTTAATTTGTCGTTTCTTCTTCCTTTTCTTCTCTCCTGGCGTAGATTCTCTTGGTATCGTCACTCTGTACTTCAGTGACATCATACATAATACATTTCCTACTTTATGGCAGTTGTTCTCACACTTTTTGGTCTCAGGACTCCTTTACACTCTTAAAAATTATTGAGGACCCCAAAGAACTTTTGTTTATGTGGGCTATATCTACCAATATTTACTGAATTAGAAATTAAAACTGAGAAATTTTAAAATATTAATTTATTAAGAAATTACAGTAAGCCCCTTACATGTTAACATAGTTATTTTTCATAAAAAAGATCTTAGTTTCCAAAACAAAAAAAAAGAGTGAAAAGAATGATATTGCTTTTGCATTTGTGCAGTTCTCTTTAATGTCAGGCTTAATAGAATATAGCTGGATTCTCATATCTGCTTCTACATTCAATCTGTGGTGATATTACACTTCATACAGCTTCTGGAAAATTCCACTGTACCCTTGTGAGAGAATGAAAGTGAACAAACCAAATAAGATCTTTGATTATTAGGAAAATAATTTTTATCTTATATGTCCCCTGGAAAGGTCTTGGGAACTGCTGTGTGTCCCTGGACTCTACTTTGAGAACCACTGCTTTATAACAATCACTTCGTTATTTGTCTCTTCTTTCTGACTGTGTGCTATGAGAGTAGGGCCCAGGTCCACCTTGCTCACTGCTGTATCCCTAGTGCCTGGGACATTGTCTTCCAGACATCGATTGATTGATTCACTTATTCAATCAATTGCTCAGCCAGTTGGATTCTCTAGAAATAGACATCAGGTTCTAGAGGCTTATGCCACGTGTATACAAAAGAATTGCAGTCCATGGACATTTCTTTTACCAGTTCCACTGGGGCATTTTGGGTTTGTTTTTCATGTAATGTCACAAGAGTATCATTCTTATTTGGGCTTAATGTTGAGGTGAAAGCAAAAGTATAAATTAGTTTTTGTCTTGGATCTTTAAAATAAGATGTATGTATCTGGAATGATACAAATAAATGTAAACTAAGCTGTGAAATATTGCCTTAAAAGTCTAATCCTTTCTGTTATTTCCACTTGTCTAGAAGGTGTGTGAAAATGCATTGTCCCTGTTTATTTGTTGTCAAGGAAGTAGTTTAGGAAAAATACACAAGAAATAATTATTCTGAAAAGGTCATCAGGTAACCAGTAGGAGATCTTAGTCTGTCTTAAATGCTTGCCAGAAAAATGCTGACCATTTATTCAGTGTGGACCAGAAAAGTACATTTAAAGTGGCAATGAAGCAGGAAAAAAAGAAATAGCATGAGGCATAGCTTACTAATTATGTGGTGTCTGGTTTCCATGAAAGCCGTAATTAGAAAGAAAAGGAAAAGATGTGCTTATTATTACAACTACAAGTTCAACTTACATAGCATGTCATTATAGGAGATCACCATGCTCTCTGACCCACCCTTAAAAGTTGTGACGTGGAAGCACACTAATTATGGCTCTACTAAAATTCAGGTTCTTGACTTCAGTCATCATCTTAATCTGCTTTGGAGTGTTCATACTTTTTGCCATGATAATAGTCATAGGACTTGAAACCACTAGGGGATTTTTATTTTTGCTTTTCAGACAAAGCAGACTTTGAACTTCAGACATAGATTTCCTTATATTGTGAATTGGTGGCTTATTTATATGGCCAATATAGGCCCTCTAATAGTAATGTTAGGTGTTTCTGATGTATTTTGATGACATTTTGAACAGAGTCAAATGAGAAAATGGCTTTGGCACCAAGCATTTATTAAGTGAACTCTTCTATGGGACAGTGTTTGCTAGTGAAGGAAGGTGCTTGTTGTGTTAATATGGCCACGCTGCACTTTGACATCATTCCCTGTAATAGAGGATGGATTGTACTGTGATTTTAATGCCCTTAAAGAAAGGGGTATTAGGAAATAAAATTGTTTACAGTCTGTCATTGTGAGGATTTGGTGGGTTAATAGGCTTCCCTTTTATCAAGGGAAAGTTTTTTATTTCCACTATAGAGCATTTATCCCTCCTTTGTAAGAAGGCCAGTATAAGCCTGTTTATTTGTGTATGTTATACCTGTGATTTAACTATTTGCTTATTAACAAGGTGACACATTAAACCCATTTCTGTAGGAATAAGTATTTAAACTCTATGCCAGAGACCTTAGCATATTATGGGATGAAATATTTTATGCCTTTTCTTCCTTTTAGCACAGCATTCTGAAGTTTTTTGGTCATTGCAATGATCTTGATCGGGAGATGAGAAAATGCTTAAAGAATGAGGTAAGAAAAGTGTTAAAGGATGGAAATGGTTGAACAATAGAACAGAACATTTTTGAACAATATTATATATTACTGCCATTATTAAATTTTTTTCCAAATTTTAGTATAACAGAGAAAATTGACTTTATATGTATGTCCTCCCCTAAAACCAAGAGGAGAAATGAAACCTCTTCTGGGGACAATTTTAGAACACTACTCTGTTTTTGCATGCACGTAAATGAAAACAACTTCCTTATTATAATCACTGTAAGTTCTCAGGATGAATTTTAAGGTTTGGGAAATTGAATCTCTGTTCAGCAAAAAGACTTATGTCAGTCAGCTACAGCAGGTAACTAAAACTCTCTGGGCTTCAATTTCCTTATATAACTTGTGGTGGCTCTCTTTCTAGCTTTAAAATTTTTAATTTCTTTATAATTATGGTTTGTACAAGCCATAGGGATCAAGTTTGACTTGTTTGGAAAGAATCATTTCCTGAACCCAATTTTAGGCTATGACTTGGACTTGGCAAATAGCCAAAGTACGTAGTTCATTGTCTTTTTACAGGTACTGCTAACCAAGCAGAGTGCATTTTAAGTCTTTGAAAAGAAATTTAATTCCATTGCTGTTTTTTTCCTACATCAGATGTTTTATGTCCAGAACCTTTAAAAGTCTAACTACTAAAAATCTGCCTTTTAGTTTTCTTTCATTTTCTGTAGTTTTGAACTTTTTTTCCCTATTAGCCTCATATTGAAAAGTATTACATATATTTGAAGCTGTACAGTATCTGTCTTTCTTCACTTTTTGTATTTTCCACTTTAGGGCCTTTTTTTTTTGTTTCCTTCCTGGAATCCGTTTCCAGTGTCTTCACTGTTAGAAGAACTATCTGGAGTTCGAGTTGAGATTAATAATTTTGTGTGCACAAACATGTACGCATATAAGTGTTTTAAACTGATTTTTGAAAAGAATTTTTCCTTCATATGTGAAGGCTAGTTTATATGGAAACTAAACCTAGGGCTGTGTTCCTGTTTTAATAAGATTATGGAAAAATAAAGCCCATACTATTTTGTTCGGTATAGCTGTGTATTTCTCACATGCTTTCAGTTGTATAAGATAGCTTTTTTCCTAAGTTTAAAATTTTTTCTCCTTACAGTTCAATAATTTTACCATTGGTTTGGTGATTAGATTCTTCATATGAAATTTTCTTCCCAGGTGATCCTGAGCTGTTTATTTGATAGAATGTTGTAGATACTTTTCTTATTTTGTCTGAGTTTGTTTTCATATAAATTTCAGATTTTCTCCTTGACTTATTTTCTAAGTCCTCTATGTGGTTTTTATGTTGCTTCATTACCTGATTTATAGATATTTTTCTGTTTGTTCTTTCATCCTTCAGTCCTCTGAACCTGTGCTCATTTCTTTCCTCTCTGCTTTTAATGCTTTCTAGTTTACCATTTATTGCTTCTAATGCCCTCCTCCTACCATTTCCTTCATGTGTCATTTGAGTACTTCATTCCTTGAAGCTTTTAACTAGGAAAAGGGTCTGGCCAGTTCTAGTGAGCTTCTCTTTGCTGCTGTGTCACTGCTTTTATTCTTTTATTTGAAATAATCACTAATATTACTTTTGCAGCATCTTCTTTTGTCCCTCTTAATTGTTTTGTTTGGTTTGGTTTTTGGTTAATTGACTTTCCATTCTATCAGCATTGTTTGGTGGAGTTTTGTGAATAACATCATATTCATCCTTTTTTTTTGTTCTTTTATTCAAGGGTTGTCTTGACTCTCTTTGGAGATATCTTAACATATATATGTATATGTTTGTGTGTGTGTGAGGAAGATTAACCCTGAGCTAACATCTTTTGCCAATCCTCCTCTTTTTGCTGAGGAAGATTGGCCCGGGGCTAACATCTGTGCCCATCTTCCTTTACTTTATATGGGACGCCACCACAGCATGTCTTGATAAGTGGTGTGAAGGTCCGTGCCCGGGATCCAAACCTGTGAACCCCGGGCGGCTGAAGCAGAGCGCGTGAACTTAACCACTACGCCACCAGGCCTTAACATATATTTTGATATAGACTATATTTTAATTTGCTCTATGACTTATTTTATTGGCCTGCTACAAAGTATTGTCTTCTGAAGACTTGCTGTTAAGACCCTTCTCCCAACCTGATTGCTGGGTGCAATCCAGTATATGTGATTAAAGATAGATATCAAATATTTTTCTCAGAGCAGATATCCCTCCATGTTCTAGAATAGTGGCTTTTTAAAAGAAACTTTTTAAAGCAATGACACACACTGTTTCCTCAACAATCTTAGGAGGAAAATTAATGTATGACAGATGAAAGGAATGATTTTGGTTAAAGGGACCTGGTGCTTTCTCTGTAATTTGAAGTGGCCTGTTGATGAGGAAGGAAATAAAGTTTGAAAACTACCATTCCAGAAGATATGTTAGACCCCTTCAACCAAAACTTTAGACCTAGAAAACTTCTTAAAGAGTATCTAGCCCAGCTCCTTACGTTTGAGGTTACTGAACCAGAAGATGAAGTAACTCAAAGTCACAAATCTTCATACCATAGTCTCAGGGGTCTGGGGGAGGGGATACAGTCAAGTCCCTAGTTAGCTCTCTATCACTAGTGTTTCGTTTCTGTGGCCTCTTTCTGTATCTCTGACTCCTAAAATATTTTGATGTCCAGTTGTTCGCATATACTCAGTTTTATCCACTTGAATTTACTTTTTACCCCCTCTGCCTAGGGATCCTTTATTTGCCTTTAAAATATGTCTGTATTGGTGTATATAGTATAAGCCTGTAAATATATTCATATATAAACACTTATATTCAAGTTTCTCTGCTTTAAACAAGTGTTCTTTCTAAGTGCCAGGCTCTGTATTTCCTATTATTTATAACCTACTGGCCAGACCCGAATACTAGGCTGAAAACCTCCAAGATGAAAACTGCATTTAGATCCAATTGATTATAGAAACATAGGATTTGAGGAGAATCAGATTTGATGACTATTCATGATGAAAAAATCCTGGGAAGTTCAGCTGACTATAAGTTTCCGTATGAACCAATAGGATAATATGGATGCTAAGAGCCAGTTATTTTGATAGTATTTATAGAAATGTAATGTGTCTAGGTCATAAGAACCAGTAGGCCCACTGTAATCCACATCTGTCAGACTACGTTTAGAACACTGTATTTAATTCTGGTTGCGGTTTTTTTTAATAAGGAGTATTGATATTTAAGTGCTTTATAGATAAGATATTAGAAGGCAAAAGCCATGTTCCGTGAACCGTTGTAGAAACCAGTGATGTTCAGCCTGAAAAAGAGGTAGCAAGTGGGTTATCTGTAATGAGATATTTGGAAGATTATAACAGGCAAGAAGAAATGGAGGGCAGTAGGAGAATTTACAGAGAAACACTTATTGGTTCAACATAAAAAACTTTGGAACAAGTAGTAATGTCTAGTAATTAAACAGGCTCTCTCTCAATGTAGTGAGCTCCTCATAACTAAAAGTGTTCAAACAGAGGTTAGATGACTTGATAGATTGTGACCTCCTGGAGAACAGGGACAGAAGTCATCCATTGTAAATATTTAATGAATTCATATTTTGGGAGGAAATTAATTCGGTAAATATTTGTGCACCTATTAGGATGTAGGTGCTGTACTGTATTGAATGAAATTGTACTAGATAGCCTCTATCGTCACTGTTTCCAATCTCAGATTCAGTGAAAATAAAAGACAAATAAGAATTTTGTTAGCAAAAACATTTTTATTTTGCAAATATTTTTAAATACTTAACTGATATAAATGGTGATATAATCTGCTGTCTCTTTTCTCCCCCTTCCTCCTTTTATTTTCCAGTACATGGAAAAGAGGTCCAAGAGCAGGGAGCATGGCAATGCGATGCGAAAGAGACTTTTTAATCCTCCAGAGGAATCTGAAAAATAAATTATATTTTCACTGGATGCCTTGGCTGAGAGAAGACCTAAAGACTCTTGGTTGATAACCAAAAGAATCCTATCTCATTTGGTCTCCAGAATCTTTTGAATGGAAAGTGACTCATGAGAAATCGAGCCATGGAGAAATATGGAAACCCTGGATTCTGACTATTTGTTGGACAGAGCCTTTAGTACTCTCTCCTCTACCAACACACCTGGCTTCTAACACGTTTCTTCCCTTTGTCTACAGCCAGTTAACATTCGAGTAACTTATCTCCCTCAATAAAATAATTGACTTTAATCATATTTTCTCTGTTCTCTTAGACTCTCCTGGAACTAGGGCAAAATGGCCCCATTAGACTTTCCTTTTTGACAATGTAGCAATCTGGAGCTTAAACATTGAAGACATGAGCTAGGGCAAAAAGAGGTTGGGGAACTCCTAGCTATGTTAACTATATGAAAAATGGTCCAACTTTATTGTTTTTAAGGAGCTGTTTTCTAAAAGGTTAAATGTTTAACATTGATGAAATTGCAACTGGTTAGGATTTAAGTCTTTGGCAGACTTTCTTTCCCCATTTGGTTGAATGTGCCCACCCTGGGTGGCAGCTAACTCCTGGGCATTAACCTTAGGCTGGGATGTCTCCTCTCTGCTGGATACAGGGCTCTTCTTTTCAGACTCATTTCTAGCAGTTATCCTGCCAGTGTTATTTCTGCCAGGTGTTTCTGAGACCTGTGACAATCTGGAAGTCAGCAACTTGCAGCCATGGCCACAGCAGGGGCTTGATCTTCTTGTCAGATAATGTGTCAACAGACTGTGAGCTGTGAGCTCCTTCTAGTGAATTCTCTGTATATGTCCAGCATGAGGTCTTGTTGGTGCTAGTGGGTAATAAGTGATTTCCCCATCACAAAAGGTGTTTAAGAAGCTGGACATTCACTTAGCAAGGTGGTTACACAGGATAACAGACATTTGATGAAGGGAGGAGGAAGAAGCAGAATTAATTCTGAGGTCCTTTCAATACTCAGATTTATGAATATGTATTCAGCTCCCCCACCCCCACCAGTGTCAGGCAGTACAGGTACAGAAATGAGACATTTTGCCTTTAGAAGCTTGTGGTAAACTGACAGATTGACTATTAAGTGGTGTAGTAAGTGCTATGATTAGGTAGGTGTCATAGAAAGCATAGAAGGGGCATGCATGCCCAGCCTTCAGGAAGAAGGAGCCATTCCAAGAAAGCTACTTAGCAAAGGTGACCTTTGACAAACAGAGTGAAAATGGAATACATTCTGGGGAACTTCAAGTCGTTTAGCATGACTGGAATACGAGAGCTGTTGGTGGAGGAAGATCAGAAACAGCTTTGAATTCTGCTGGAATTTTATCTTCAATGCTGTGGTGACCAGTTGCAGATTTTAGTATGTGATTAGGGATTTGTGGAGGAGACTTAGTTGGAAGCGTGGTATGTTTGAATTTGTATTTTAGTAAGATTTTTCTGGTTATAGTTTGGGAGATAAATTGGAAGAGAAGGGAGATTATAGGCAGAGAGACCAATTTCACTTTTGCCCCAATTTAGGTAATAAATGAGGGCCTGAATTAAAGAAGTGGCATGAGAGTCAAGAGGAGTGACTAGATTTGAGGAGGATTTGAACATAGAATGAGCATGACTGACTAGGTGTAGGGTTTAAGAAGAGTCTAGAGGTCTCAGGCATTTGATTTGTGCTGCATGCTGATGGTGCCCTGCCCTGACGGGGGGTGCGGTGGGGAGAACAGGAGAGGTGCAGTGTGAAGTGCAGAGCGTGTGGTGTGGTAGAGACCCAGGTGGAGACGGCTTTTAGGCTTCTGAGTATTCAGATCTGGAGTTCATTAGAGTCACCTGGACTAGAACCGAATTGGGAGACAGCAGCAGGCAGATGGTAGCTAACGCCCTGTGGGCCAGTGTTGATAGTGGACCGTGTGAGTTGTTTACTTGTAGAGCAGAATGAAACTTTGGGGGTCGCTTAACTTTTTAAGTTATATAAGTACTACATTTTTATGGAACATTCAAACAATGTATAAGTTTTACACACTAAAAGCTATCCTTTTTTATACCCCAATACCACTTGTCTTCTCAGAAGTATTTATAATTGACAGTTGGGTGGATCTTCTTTGCATTTACTTAAATATTTGAGAACAGGAGAGGGAGCCCCATAAATGGAGAAGGAGCAGGCATGGAGGTAGAAGGCAAACCGTAGAGAACGGTGTCACAGATTGCCAAGGGGGTTATGGAGGAGGGAGTGTCATTGGATCAAAGTAACAACTGAGGTGCCAGTTGATTTGGTTCCTCCATCCTCTGTGACCTTAGAGCTGTTTGGTGTGGTGTGAGGAGTGGATGGACGCCAAAGTGGAGCTGGGGGATATAAGCACATTGGAAAGGCTTGGCTCTGATGGGAAGGACAGTGTAGGGTTGAGAGAGGGTTTTCTTACAAAATGAAAAGAAAATGGTGAGTAACACTTGGGAATGAATATATGCTGAAAAGAATGCCAGAAAAGAGGGAAGGATTAATTTATGGAGTGAAATCTTCAAGGATCTAGAAATGGATGAGATTCAGGGCCAATGTGACAATGATAATGTTTATTCCAGAAAACAAATTAGAAACTGAAAACTTGAAACACTACAGAAAATGTAAAATTTTCCTTTCAAAGAGCAATAAATACCTGTTTGTGGAGGATGCAATGCTGTTTCTTCTGCAAAGAATTAAGAGCACAGGCTCTGTTTCTGCTCTCTGAGGACTAAAATCTCAGACACTAATATGGTCACCAATAGCCAGTGGTATGCTGGTAAATGTTTAATAATAGGATCTTAAAAAAAAGGCACTAATTTGTAGCATTTGCCATTTTCTGTGGTGTAGATACTCCTGCCATGGCAGGTTACAAGCTACCCAGCTGACATGGCTGAAGGTGGAGTTGGAAAGACATGCGCACAGTAGGCTCTCGTGAGCTGGTCCAGCTGACACTGGCCCACTCTGGCATACCACTGCCATGCAGAAGGAACTGCAAAGAGTCATCAAGTTAATTGCTTGCCCACTGATTATCACCTTGCCCACCTCTAGCGTTTTGTCAGTTGAAAGTACCTGTAACCTATGATGTACACTGAAGCAAGACTGATGTGACTTCTGTGACAGAGGAGCTATAGTCCAGGGCTATTGGAGTTCAAAGAGTGTCCAGCAGCATGTCATTTTGTAGAAGAGTGAATAACCATATGCCAGGGGGATTAGGAAGGACATGAAACCTGCCTCTGCCATGATGGTTGGATTTGTGCCCCAAGCGCAGAGTTCAGGTGCTCGGATGCCTCTTGCCCTCAACCCTCTTCTCTGCAATCACATTACCCTAATAGCCATCTCAAGGACTGCTGGGACCTTCAGAAATGGGCACGGGCTGTCCATAAGCCCGTGCCCTGGTTACCTTGCTGTGTGACTTCTCACAGGGTTCTCAGTCTGGATTTCACCTCTTATTTCTAAAATGAGGCTGTTGGACTGGTAGTTTACTGTGTTGTTTACTGCTGAATCCTTACTACCTCAGTCCTGAGCACTAAGTAATCAGTAGGAGATAACTTTGTTTTGCAATGAAAAATGCTGGGACTGTGAGGGCAGTTTGGCCTAGGTTTTTTTACTTTTTTGTGTCGTTTTTCCTTTAAAGTTACCTCCCATCCAGGTCTCAGCTTCCTATCCTCACATCTCGGGCTCACCGCTGTAGGGTGCCACCTTTACTAAGAGGAGTATTATGTCCTTCAAGAGTGTTGAGGTTAAATCGAGGGTCACAAAGTCCTGTGCAGAACTTCTCTCCCTGCTCTGGTGGGGCTTCCCTCTCGGTAACCCTCACAGTACTGCCAGGGAAACCCCACACACTGCTTTTAAGGTCTTACTCTCAACATCCCAGCTGTTCCTAATCCTTTTAGAATAACGTGCACACTCAAGGCCTTGGCACCATGAGCCCCTTCTACCTTTCTCGTTCCCTCCAGGGAGGGAGTTTGAGAAAGAAAAGGCTGTGGAGCTGGAGAATAGTGAGCAGGGAGGAGAGTGGGATGAGATGAGGGGAGAGGTGGGCAGGGGCCTTGGGAGCCGCAGCAAGGAACTTAGATTTTATAAAGATATCTATGGCTGCTGGGTGAAGAGTGGTTTTCATTAAACTAATTCAACCCAAGTTTAGTTACTTAAAATTTTTCATGCCTCAGGTTCTAAATCTGTAAGGGATGATATCAGTACCTGTCACGTAGGGTTACTGTAGTTGAGATAAGAGTGTAAAGCTGTTACCAAATTACCTGGCACAAAGTATGGCCCACTCACTATTGTTATTCTTTGTAAGTGCATCCAAACTGGAGTGTTGGAAACACTTCCTCTGCAATTTGGAAGAATTCACCAAATCACTTGGGGTGGTCCCATTTGGGCAGGGCCCAGCAGTTGTGTGGGGGACCAAAAATGGAGGGGCTTGTTATGAGTCAGCAGGAGGGGCCAGGCTGCTGCTGGCTCCTAGAAACTCATCCCTCCTTGGCTCCCTGTACAGCCTGCCTTTTCACAGAGTAAGGGAGTCCCAGTGTGTATCTCTTTCTGTTGTCACACCGTGACCTTCTGGTTTAGGTCACGTCTACAGTCTTACCTACTTTCCCCAGCCCTCTGATCCCTGTGGATCAGAGTGAAATCACACAGTTTTCTCCTCTAGAGCAAGCACACTTGCCTCCTGGAGATTTCTGGGTTTTTAATTTATTTTTATTTTTTTATTGCCACTTGTAGTAGAAGCCTAAGAGGCTGGAGGGAGATGGGGTAAGGAGGAGTGGACGTCCTATGTCCTCTTGCCTTTATCAAGCACCTGGCACTGTGCCGGGTGCTGGTGATGCAGTGATGGACAAGCTGGACATAGGTGAGGGCTCGTGTCCTGAAGGACCACCTAAGTCCTGGTGAGCAGTTTGGCTTTCCTTTCGAGGGCACTGGGAAGACATTGTAGGGTCTGTGCAGGATGCAGAGGGAAGTGGTCGATTTACTTCACTTAGTGTCGATTTCCAGTGCTTTTGGGTCATAAAGGACTGTTTCTTGAAGAGCTCTGAAAGTATACAGGCCAAGATATTCCTGAGAAATCTAATTTTGCAGAATGCTGTGAGCCTTGTTGTTGTGGTCGCAATAAATTTATTAATGCTTTATTGCGAGAAGCACTACACAATTTTACTTAAGAGTAAGGATAGAAGATTGTTTTTCTGACCCTTCATAAATGGAGTTTGAAATCCGGTTAATCTCCATGGAGTTTTTAGCCCAAAGCACAGAGTTAGTTTCCTGCGAAAGAGTTTGGGCTAAACTAAATAAGAAGTAATGTCATTGGCCTGCCAGGTGGACATACCAGAGATCATTCTGTGCTTAGCAAAAGAACAAGTCCCCAGGTGAGCTGCCTTTTCCAACCACACTCTGAGGTGAAAATTGGTGCCACTTAAATGATATTATATCCGTGGTTTCAGATATGCCAAATCCTGCCTTACTCTATAGTCATGCCTGCCTCCCCCATTGAGGTCACTGAAGGAGTCATCTATAGTGGAGAGCGCAAAGAGATGCTTTATTGTTACCAGTCTCTTGCCTTGATGGTGTTAGAGATGGAGCAGGTGGGCTAGGCTGGAGCCCTGTGGGGCAGCTTCCTTCCTCTAGGCTCAAGTCTGATCTCACCAGCAGCTGGTCACATGGAAGACAGGAGGCTAAAAACGAGACTGATGGTAGAGAGAGAGAGGGAGATCGAGTGGGCTGAGCTGCTCTCGCTAATAGGAGAAACTGGCTCAGTGTACCACCTCTGACACAACAGAGAGAGGAGAGAGCCACATCCACGTGGATGACCTTTGTTATGTTAACACTGCCATTCTTTTTGTAAAGGAAATATTTCAATTTACAGAAAAATCTACAGACTATGTGAATGCCCCATGTACCCACTATCTAGCTTTATGAATTTTAATATTTTTCCATACTTATTTCAGGTTTTTTTCTTTTTTTAGAAATAATACATTACAAATGTGGGTGAAGCTTCCTGTATCTCCCCCCCAATCCCATGCCCCTTCTTCCTTTATCAGAGGTAACTACTACCCTGACTTAGATGCATTTCATTCCCATGGATGCTTTTATACTTATATATGTAAGTGTCCATAAACCATATTATTTTGCATGTCTAAACATTTTACTTAGAAGTCATCATGATGTGTGTAGCCTTCTGCAGCTTACTTTTTTCACAAAATATTATGTTGATAAATGAAGCTCTATTCATCTTAACTGCTATATAATGTTCCATTGTATGACTGTACCACAGTTTGTTTATGCGTTTTCCTGTTGATGGTCATTTAGATGTCGAATTTTTGCTACTCTAAACAATGCTTTAGTTAGCATTCTTACATGTCTTCTTGTGAGAGTGTCTCTTGGGTATAAACCTTGGATTTTAGTTGTTGAGCCGTGAGGTATGCATCTTCAACTTTATTAGAACTTTCTAAATTACATTTCAAATAGTTATGTACATATCGTTAATACATCTTAATGATATTGTTTTTCTGTCTATGAACATAGTATATCTCAATTTATTGGGGTCTTTTAGGTTTTTAAATAATTTTTTATGTTTTTTAAATAAAAATCTTATGCATAATTTGCTAGATTTGTTCCTAAGTGGTACTTTACAATTACATATTCTATTTTATTATTACTGTTATTTAGGAATGCAATTGATTTCTTTATATTGGTCTTATATCCAGAAAGCTTATCGAATTTTCTTATTAATTCTAATAGTTTATAGGTTATCGTAGATATTTCTATGTAGACAATCATGTCACTTGTGAATGTCAGCCGTATTGCTTCTTCCCTTCCAATGCTTATACTAACTTTTTAAAAAAAATTGCACTTAGGGCATCTAGTACATGAAGTACAAGAACCATCAGACTTCGCTTGTTACTGACATTAAATGCTAACATTTCACTGATAAGTAACATGTTTGCAGTAGGTTTCTGGAAGACACTCATACCTGGTTAAGGAAGTTCGTTTTTCTGGTAGATAGTGTTGCTCAACCTCAGTTCCCCGTGCCTCCCCAGACTGCTGAAACTGGAAAGCTAAAACGCTGCGTTTTCTCAGTCTCTTACAGTTAGGGTTTCAGATGTGAATTGGTATCCATTAATCAGTGAGACCTGAATGTGGAGTTGACTTAAGATGGGGGAGAGGCAGGACGTAAGGCGTTCATTTTGCTGGTGCGGATCATAGCAGAAGTGGAGTGGTCATGGGGCCAGCAATTGTTGCTGCCGTTGTCCCCTTTTTTGCCTGATGCTCCTAAACGTTCCTAATTGTGTCAGGAACATTTACTGAGCTCTGCAGTGTGGCTGTGGGAGTTGTTTCTGAAGTTTCTTCATCCCTCTCAGTAGCTATTTAATACATTGAGGTGAATATTTTTCTGTTTATTTATTTATTTATTTATTTATTTATTTATTTATTTTCCCCCAAAGCCCCAGTAGATAGCTGTATGTCATAGCTGGACATCCTTCTAGTTGCTGTACGTGGGACGTAGCCTCAGCATGGCCGGGGAAGCGGTGCGTCTGTGCGCGCCCGGGATCGAACCCGCGCTGCCAGCAGCAGAGCGCACGCACTCAACCGCTAAGCCACGGGGCCAGCCCAGAGGTGAATATTTTTCTGCCATTACATACTACACTCTTTAACTCACATTGCATAAATTGTAAGTATATATTTAATGCTCACCGCTAGTCTTACTTTAATATCTCTCTAGTCGTTTTGGTTGTCTGAAGCTCGTTCTCCAGCAGATTCCTCACGAAGATCTCACGGGAACAACGTTCCCTGGGTTTTGCATGTCGATAACAGTTTGTGCCCTTATAGTTCCTGACCTTGTGGAAGGAGTCTTGATTCAGATCATTTTTCCGAATTCGCAGAGTTCCCTGTTTTATTGCTTTTGTGTAGTATTAAAAAAAATACAGCGCTTGCTTTCTGAGGTTTCTTGGCCTTGTTTTCCTCTTCCTCTTTTGTCTGGACCTTCACTTTTCTTCTCTGTTGTCCCTATCCTGCTTAATTTTTATTCCACTTCCTGCATTTCCTCCCTGGGGTGGGGTCTTGTCGGGGAAGGGAACATAGAGGGTGGGTTTTGAGAGTTCATGGAGACTAAACTGCTCCAGCCCTTCTCCCACCTTCCGGTGGGCCCCTTTCACTTGCCCACTATTGAAGGGGGCAGAACCCCTCCCAGTTTCAGCTGCTAGTCTCAGATTGGTCTGCCAGGCTTCGCAGTGAACAGCCGTTAGCTATTTTGAGTTCGCCAGCCCTGGGGTGCTTCAGATGCCCCACTGCTTCTCTGTGCTTCTTTCCATGTGGATGCTGATACCTCACAGGTCTTGTGGCTCTTGATGATTTGTCCTCACTCGTTTTTATTTTGGGATTTGTGGGTTACCTTGTTAGCCATTTGTGTTAAGTATTGTCCATAGTTTTGTTTTCGTTATCTAGTTTCTCTGTTTTTATGTGGGGATTTAGAAAGATCCAAAAACTTTGCTTCCACAGCCATAACTATCTTTCCAGAATTTCCCACCATTAACTTTTTGGCATGCACACTTGACTTAACAAAGGCCAGATTCAATCACTATCTCTACCCTCCTCCTGAGTAGAATGTACTTTAACTCCCTTCTTACACTGTTATTTTCTGTTTCAGAGAATTCTCTATTTTTTTATCCCTTAGAGTAGTGATTGTTTTGTTTTATAAATTCAAAATGTGTTTAGGTTTGCCATAGTTTGCTGATCATTCCGTCTTGTATCCCACTCCTTCTAGGTTTAATTGCTTTGTTTCTGAAAAACAAATCTTAGAAGTTCTTTTAGTCAAGGTCTACCAGTTGTAAACTCTTTCAGGATTTGTCTGAGAGCATCTTAATTTTGTCCTCACCTTGTATATTTTGGCTGGCTATAGAATTCTAGGTTATCATTTTCCCTCATCATTTTGAAGAAATTTTCTTATTGTCTTCTGGTTTATTGTTAAGATGTATGTTGTCAGTCTAATTGTTGCTTCTTTGAAGGTAATTTATCTTTTCTTTGGTTACTTTTAAGATCTCTTTGTCTTCAGTGTTCCACGGTTTCATTATGATTTGTCTTTTTTTTTTAAACAGATTTAATTAATTAATTTTTGTGAGGAAGATTAGCCCTGAGCTAATATCTGTTGCCAATCTTCCTCTTTTTGATTGAGGAAAATTGTCCCTGAGCTAACATCTGTGTCAATCTTCCAATATTTTTTCGTATGTGGGACACCGCCACAGCATGGCTTGATGAGCGGTGTGTATGTCCACACTTGGGATCCGAACCTGCGAACCCTGGGCTGCCAAAGCAGAGTGTGTGAAGTTAACCACTATGCCACTGGGCCGGCCCTCGTTATGATTTGTCTTGATGTGGATTTTTAAAATCTTGCTTGAGATTTTGTCTGCTGTCTGAATATGAGGATTCATGACTTTCTTTGAAAAATTCTCAGCTATCATTTCTTTGTTTCCTTCATTCTCATTATTTTCTACTGTTAGAGCCTCTGTTATACATATATTGGACCTCATTCTCTTTTCTATTCTCTCTTAAACTTTTTTAGATTTTCTATCACTTTACTTTTCTGCACTGCCTTCTTGTTATTTTCTCAAATCTATTTTCCAGCTTATTAATTATCTCTTCTCTGCTGTTTAAACAATCTCTTGAATTTTTTATTTCAATGACTGTAATTTTCCCTTTCTAGAAGTTCTATTTGGTTCATTTTCAAATTGACCCATTCTATTTTGATAAAGATAAGAATCTTATATTTCAATTCTTTTATGTTTTATTTTTAAACAGTTTTCTTTTAATAGTTTTTATCCAATAGTTCTATTATTTGAAGTTTTTGATATCTAATACTTCTGTTTGTTTGCTCTCTTTTCCTCATGGTAGATTGTTTCCTTATATGTTTTTAATTTCTTTATTGTTAGCATATCTTTAGCAGAGTTTATTTAATTGGACTTTGTGCAATGTAACTTGAAGGTGTATCTCTACTGAGAGGTCTTGTATTTGCCTCTTCTGGGCACTCCAGAAGTATTACTAACTCAGAGCCACCTTTTGTGCTAATTTTGCCATTTGGGAATTCCTGGACCACTTGAGTAATGAAAATTACTTAAGTTTAGGTGGCAGAAGACTCATGGTTATGAATTCTAGGTGAAAATTTTTTTTTCTGCTCAGATCCCCAGATGATTCAGGCTTTACTCTTGTCTCCCTGTGCTGGTGAGTGGATGTTTTCTAGTTACCTTTTCTTAGAGGGGGTACTGGTACCTTTGGTAGTCCTGGCACTATGTGATATTCTTATTTCTCATACCACTCCTCATACAGACCCTATGTCTTCCATCTTTTTCCAGTGTGTGAATGAAAACCTCAGTTTCTAGGTTACTGGAGCTGGCTCAGGATGCACGGCCTCTGGTGATGCTCTTACCTTTCTGGTTTACAGTTTTCTGTTTTCACCCCCCAGGGATTTTTACTTTCTTGTGAGCTCAACTGTACCTTAAAAAAATGCATTTGAGGGGCCGGACCCGTGGCGTAGCGGTTAAGTGCGCCCACTCCGCTGCTGGCGGCCTGGGGTTCGGATCCTGGGCGTGCACCGATGCATCGCTTGTCAGGCCATGCTGTGGCGGCGTCCCATATAAAGTAGAGGCAGATGGGCACGGATGTTAGCCCAGGGCCAGTCTTCCTCAGCAAAAAGAGGAGGATTGGCAGATGTTAGCTCAGGGCTGATCTTCGTCACACACACAAAAAAATGCATTTGAGATATGTTCTCTAGTATTTTTAAATAGTTTTTTAGCAGGAAAGTTTTCAGTTGATTTAATCAACTATATTACCAGAAACAGTCCCATGCATAAAATTGTAACTTGCAGAGACTCTGCTCACTAGGAATGGCTGTATTTTGAACAGTTAGAGGACTGACTCCTCATTCCTAGAGGGAGAGTGGAAAATGAAAGGAGTTGGGAGAATGGGGGGAGGTGGGAGAGGCGTGGCAAAGAGAGGAGTTGTAAGGGGGCATTCTCTTCCCAGACGCCTTGATCTGCATTTGTACTCTTTCTCCTTAAACTTTTCAGCAGTTTCAGCATCACCTGGGAGCTTGTTAGAAATGCAGAGTCTCAGGCCCCACCCACGACCCCCAGACCTACTGACTGAGAATTCGTGTTTTAATAAAATCCCCAGGTGATTTGTATGCACATAAAAACATGACTTAGACTATTTCTGGTGTACCTACCTTCCATAAAATGACTACTTTGAGGTCAGAGACCTTCCTCCACTCTTGTCAACCACTTCTCTAGCTTAGTCTCTTTTCTCCAGTTAATTTTTAAGCATTTTTAAGCACTTTCTTCAAATGGTTTTTGGTTTATTTTTTTGTGTGTGAGGAAGATCAGCCCTAAGCTAACATCAGATGCCAATACTCCTCTTTTTGCTGAGGAAGATTGGCCCTGGGATAACATCTGTGCCCATCTTCCTCCACTTTATATGGGACGCCACCGCAGTGTGGCTTGACAAGCGGTGCATCGGTGCGCGACTGGGATCTGAACCTGTGAACCCCGGGCCGCCGAAGCGGAGCACGTGCACTTAACCGCTGTGCCACAGGGCCAGCCACTGAGATGTGTTTTGTACTGAAGTTTTTGTGAACAGTTCATATTGGTGATATATTGAGGAAGTGTTAATATGACATATTGTCATATTGGATGTGATGACAGCAAAATATTACTTTATTCAAGAGCAAAGCCATTAAACCATTATGAAATTCTCAGGGCATTTCCTTTCTACTCAACCCTGCAGGGTAGAGAACTGAGAAAGTGAAGCATTCTGTATCCAGAGCTTTAGACCTTGTTATTTTTCACTGGACTATTTGCACAAAGAGCATCCATATTTCCCAGTATCTCAACAAAGCACAAGGGTTCCATTTTCTCCACATCCTTGCCCATGCTTATTATCTCTTGTCTTTTTTTGTGTGTGAGGAAGATCAGCCCTGTGCTAACATCTGCCAATGCTCCTCCTTTTTTCTTTTGCTGAGGAAGACTGGCCCTGGGCTAACCTCCATGCCCATCTTCCTCTACTTTGTATCGGACGCCGCCACAGCGTGGCTTGCCAAGTGGTGCGTTGGTGCGCGCCTGGGATCCGAACCGGTGAACCCCGGGCCGCCACAGCAGAGCGCACGCACTTAACCATTTGCGCCACTGGGCCAGCCCCTCTCTTGTCTTTTTGACGATGGCCATTCTAACAGGTGTGAGGTAACATCTCATTGTGGTTTTGATTTGCATTTCCCTGATGATTAGTGATGTTGAGCATCTTTTCATGTACCTTTTGGCCATTTGTATGTCTTCTTTGGAGAAATGTCTTTTCAGTTCCTCTGCCCATTTTTTAATTGGGTTGCTTGTTTTTCTGCTCTTGAGTTGTATGAATTCCTTATATATTTTGGATATTAACCCTTTATAAGATATATGGTTTGCAAATATTTTTACCCATTCTGTAGCTTGTCTTTTTATTTTGTTGATTGTTTTGCTGTGCAGAAGCTTTTTAGTTGGATGTAGTCCCACTTGTTTATTTTTGCTTTTGTTGCTTGTGCTTTCGGTGTCATATGCAAAAAATGTTGCCAAGACCAATGAGCTTTTTGCCTTATGTTTTTTTCCGGGAGTTTTATGGTTTCAGGTCTTTAAGGTTTTAATCCATTTTGAGTTCATTTTTGTGAGTAGTGTAAGATTAAGAGACTTCAGACATATAAGAACCAAATGCTACATATGAATCTTGTTTGGATTCTGATGAGAAGAAACCACTGAAAAGAGATGTTTTTGGGGACAGTTGGAGAAATTTGACTATGATTGGGTTTCAGATGATAAGAGATTACTGTAATTTTGTTAAAATGTGCTAATGGCATTGCCATTATGTTTAAAAAGATGTGCTTATCAGTTAAAGATGCATTATTGAAGTAGTCACAGGGGAAGTGATAGACGTATGGGATTTACTTTAAAATACCAGCAAACAAAGTGAGTGGAGGGGGATCAGATGAAACAAGATTGGTTAAGAGTCGATAACTGTTGAAACTGAATGGTAGATTCATAAGGATTATTATACTTTTCTCTCTTCTTTAATGAATACTTGAAAATTTCCATAATAATTTTTTTTTTTAAAAAGAGTCCTAGATTCTTAGAGTCAAGAAGCAATTTCATCTAGAAATATAACTTGCCATAAATATGTACTTTTCTGAGAAAAGGTCTCAGAACTATTGGTTCTTGTTTTCCTAAATGCTTAAGATTTATTTTGATCTTTTGACTCTGAAGGTTCTGGGTTTTTCTGCTAAAGACAAAGGGCAGCCTTTCCAAAAAGACAAATGTTGGGGCTGGCCCAGTGGTGTAGTGGGTAAGTTCACATGCTCTGCTTCAGCCGCTCAGGGTTCGCGGGCTCAGATCCTGGGTGTGGACCTACGCACTGTTCATCAAGCCGTGCTGTGGCGGCATCCCCTATACAAAATAGAGGAAGATTGACACAGATGTTAGCTCAGGGTCAATCTTCCTCACCAAAAAAAAAAAAAAAAAAAAAAAAAGACAAATGTTGACAATGGAAATTCTAGGAGTGGAATAGGAATATGTTCAAAATATGTATATGCCCACACAGAAACCTACTCATAACTATTATGAAGGTCTTTTTTCTCCCCAGGGCCTTATTTTCCATGACAAATTTCCATAAATCCAAAAAGTCTATTTCAAATTTTGTTGAGAGTCAGAATAATGCCATGGTCAGGAGTTTGGAATCAGACAGACCTATATTCAAATCTCAACTGTGTTACCTATGAGTTGTGGTGATGGAGGGCAAGTTTACTTCAACTCCCTGAACCTCAGTTTCTTCAACTGTGAAATGGGACTAATTATAGTACCTGCTTCGTAGAGTTGTGGTGAGGATTAAATGATTGCATTTCACATGTGGTGGGTGTAAATTATCATGTTCTTGGAATACTGTGAATATCCATAGAATCCTAGCTTGTGTGTGTGTGTATGAGTGTGTGAGAAAACTGGAAACTCAAGAACACGGCCATGTGAAGACAAATGCCTCTTGTCTGCCTTTAAAACTCCATCTCGATAGCGATGCATAACTTCTCGTGTCAGCATAAGGAATTCACTCCTCTGAAGTGAATTTCTACAAAATTCCTATATTTCTGGAGTTGACTACTCAGAAGTGCAATTACAAATATTTGTCTCATTTCCCTTTAGACTTGAATTGTCTTCTGAACCTCCCCCTTAGAGAAGAGTGAGATGTGAGAACCGGGCTTAAGGACCGCTTGATTGAGGAAGGTGCTGCTGGCTAGCATCTGAGCTGCACAGATGAGCAGGACCCCACCTCTGTCCTCGAGAAAGCCTGTGTGTCTCCAGGGAAGGAGGAAGAAGAGGTGGGGTTGTGAAAGGCAAGTTTTAAAGTCAGAATTTTTCATTGGAATCTTGGCTTCCCTGCGTATCTTTGGCAAGTCACCTCACCTTACTTCTTTGAACCCAGTTTTCTCAGTTGTAAAATGAGGAGCTCTGCTTCACTGCTGTGTGATCAAAAGTGACCATGGCATTGCTTTTGAACTAGAAATGGCCATAAAAATATTAGTTGATATTTTCTAGAGAGAGTGTGTCAGCCTTCTCTTGGCATCTCAAGAGGCATCAGAACAAGCTGGCAGTGGCCCCTGAATGCCCTGTAGACTCTCTTGGGCTCTCTCTCTCCTTGTAGACTGAGCTTGGTCTAGGGAGGGTCTGAAGGAGAGTGCTAGCCTCCTTTGTCTTGTTCTTGGCCTTCCTGTGCTGCTCCTGGGCCCAGACAAGGAATCTTCCTAGGATGTGGTCCTTGGCCCATATTGCAGCATCCCTCGCACACAGGAGAGCCCTACTCAGCAAGGAGAAGGTGTGAGGGGTCACAGCCCCTGGTGTCATTCTGCACCTCCATACAAGTCCTTACAGGATTCCCAAGGCATGCTGGCCAGTGTACTAGGAGTTGGGAATATAGTATGAACAAACATGGAGTTTATAAGTTTGGTGAGAAGTCTGCTGGGCCTTCCATGTGTCTGGTCCACACTGTCCAGTAGAACCTTCCTATAACGATGGAAACATTTATGTATCTGTGCTGTGTAATTCAGTAGCCACTAGCCACATGTGAGTGTTGGGCTCTTGAAATGTAGTTTGTGTGACTGAGGAACTGAATTTTAAATTTTATTTAATTTTAATTAAATTTAAATAGCCATATGTGGCTAGTGGCTACCCTAGTGGACAGTATTGGACAGCGCTAGAGACGTTCTGAGAAACCTAGAAGGGCAGCCAAGCAGGCCAAGGGCTTGACTTCCCTTCTTAAGAAAGAGCTGTGAACTCAGAAGACCTGGTCCTAGCCTGCCCCCCACTGTGTGTGTGGATTTATCACGGCACTCGGCCTCCCCTCTGTTTAGCTTCCTGATCTGTAAAATGGGAACAGGAGGAGGAGGAGGATTGGATTCTTTCCAGTGCTACACTCTTGACTCTGTTGGATTTGCCTTTTATTTGTGTAGTATATTATTGTGTAGTATATTCCTGTGGCCACTGTAACAAAATACCACAAACTTAGTGGCTTAAAACAACAGAAATTTATTTTCTTTCAGTTCTGAAAATTCAAAGAATTCAATTTGATTCAATTTAATTCAGAATTCCAAAATCTGTTTCACGGGGCTGAAATTATGGTGTCAGCAGGACTGTGTTCCCACCGGAGGCTCTGTAGGAAAATCTGTTCCTTGCTCTTCCAGCCTCTGGTGGCTGCTGACATTCCGTGGGTGGCGGCTGCATCGCTGGAATCTTTGCCTCCATGGTCGCATGGCCTTCTACTCTTTTGTGTTTGATCTCCCTCTGCCTCTTTCTTATAAGGACACTTGTAGGGGCAGTTAGGGCCTACCTGGATAATCCAGGATAGTCTTTCCATCTCAAGATCCTTAATTTAATCACATCTACAAGACTCCTTTTCCATGTAAGGTAACATTTATAGATTCCGGTTATTAGAACTTGATATCTTTGGGGGCCATTATTCATCCTACTACATCTAGTAATATTAATAATAGTGGGTTTGCTTTAACTTAAATACTGTGGCTGTGTAATTGGATGTGTGAAAGTTGCTGCCTGCCCACATGCTCTCCGAGGGAGAATTTTCTCAGCTCTCTGAATGGGGACTTGAGTTTGATACGAAATATTCTTTCCTGCTCCTACCTTGATTTGTTTGTCAGACCATCTTTACTAAATGATTGATTAACTCCTGAATGTGCCCCAATTCACACACCACCAATATTGAAATATTCCCTACATCACCCCCAGTCTCCAAAACATGTGGAAGGAGGCTTTGTATGGGATCTGAGCCAGGAAAACCCAAACTGTATTGCATCCGAGCAAGAGGAGAGAGCATTTGTTGGATCAGCTTGGGTAAGTGATGTTTCTCTAGTAGCGTACTCGTAAATTTGAAAATATAAAGGATTGGCCCTGACACAGCTCAAAAACAGCTTGTAACTCTGATTTGGAATATCATGTTTTACTGTTACTTAATCAAATCTGAGAGCAGTGGTTGGGGAAGTGGGTTTTTGTAAATATTGCTCTGAAGCTTTCACCTTTCAACAGAAAACAGATGCCAAGTGTTTTCATTATTATCAATGTTCAAAGTTATTGGAATAAAACACATATCTACTCCTTGGTACTGCAAAATGCCAGCAATGGCCCAGGGTGGAGGGAGGGTGGAAGGTGGAGGAAGAAAAATGAATTCATAAAATTTGAATGAGGAATAAGTTGGCTGGAAGACCTTCATTTTTTGCAAAAGAGGCCTAAAAGTGAAATATTTATCACCAGAGGGTTATAGAAACACAATTATAATTTAATATGAGTCACAACACTGTGTTGTTCAACCAGGGAACAAAATGACTTAGAGGCAGAATAAAATTACTTCGTGTCTCTTAAGAACATGACGTTCTGTTGGTCATGTCCTCGGGTAAAATGGCCAAGTGTCTATTCCGTTCCACAAGGCAGTCAGTGGCTTTATTACTGGCTGTTCGTCTGCAGTTGATTTTCAAAGAACTAATAATAATATTATTATTATTATTATTATTATGTTTATTAAGTGCTAGGAACTATGCTTTGTGCTTTACTTGTATTATTTCATTTAATCTTCACATTACCTGATAGGGTAAGTATCATTATCCCCATTTTGTTGATGAGGAAACTGAGGCTTGGAGACGTTTGGCAACTTACCCAAAGTCTCCCAGCTACAAGGTACCTCAGCTGAGGTCTGAACCAGTGCCCTCTGATCTAGAGCCCAGCTCTTGGTGACTTGCCCTCTCCTCTCCGGGTAAGATGGGCTTGGGAACTCGCTTCACCTTGTCTTGAAAGCCCATGGAACTGCTCTGGCCAGTTTCACCCTGCAATGTTCATTCATGATCACTGTCATTAGCGGGGGGCTAATGTGCATAAGGTTCTAGCTGATTTGTAACGTCCGAGCATTTATGCATATTTTTACTGTGACTATATCTCTTCAACCCCCCCTCATATTTCTAAATGGGAGAGGAGACAAGATTCCATAGCTTCCCGGGGATAGGGAACAAAATCCTTTCCCCACATGTAAAGAAAATTTTCCTTACTTCCGGACATGGGGAATGTTTTTCCTTTGGATTCTTAGTTTGTTTCTGACTGATGAGTTAACACCCTTGTTTTCAAAGTGTGCTCATAGGGGGCATTTGAGTTCTGTGTGCTGGTGCCATAGAATACTGCGTTCACATAGAATAGTGCCTCACCTCTGGACTCCCAGAGCCTGCAGCATTTCCAGCGAGGGTACTATTGGCATCTTAGGCCAGACAGTTCCTCACTGTGCAGGTCTGACCTGCTCATTGCAGGCTGCTCCACATCCCTGGCCCTGGCTGGCTAAATTCCCAAGCAGAGACAGCTAAAAATGCCAGCACACATTTCCATATGCCTCCAGAGGGCGCTGCTGCCCCTGGTTGAGAACCACCGCAGGGAAGATGGACTTGGAACAAACAGAAATAAATTTGGAAGCAGTCCCCACTGTCTTGGGTGTGGTGCACACTTGTCTTTTTTCTAGGAATTTGGCCCATACAAGTTAGGACAATAGAAGGAGGTATTTGAAAAAGCAGAGGGAAAACCAAATCCATTTATCAGCGTCCTGTGCTGAGTTGGTGTGTTTAGATGCTCCCTGCTGACGCTAGACCAGGAAGGCTGCTTTCCAACTCCTGTTCTTTCATGCCCTCCTCCCTGCTCATCCACCTTCCCTACCCCTCAGCTCCATCAAAAGGTAAACCAGATGGACCTGAACAACTGAGCCTGAGCCAGAAGCTGAGGAAGACCCTGGCCGGGAGGGATACTGAGGGGTTAAGTGACCCAGAGCACCATGGGGGAGGGAGGGCAGAGAGGACTGCTTCATAGGACTGATAGGCAATTTGAGGACAAAGGTAAAGAGGTCTTTTCCCCATCCTCTAGATCCTGTGTGTGTATTGATTCAGCTAATAGCAAGATTTTCCCAGTAACTGGACTGTACCCTCCCTCCCTTCTTACTGTTAACAACATAGCAAAGGATTTGGACAGAGAACAAGAATGAGGCTGG
Source organism: Diceros bicornis minor (assembly GCF_020826845.1). Lineage (NCBI taxonomy): Eukaryota > Metazoa > Chordata > Mammalia > Perissodactyla > Rhinocerotidae > Diceros > Diceros bicornis. The sequence continues at coordinate 30,498,869 of NC_080771.1, read as the reverse complement.
GACCCTGCTCTCAAAGAACTCAGCATCTGACCCATCGCTCCCTCATGAAACCTACCAAGTGCTGGCTAAGCATTGTCCAGGGTCTGGAAGTGAATGAAGTAAAAACAATCTATGCCCGTGTGGAGTTTAGAGACTAGCAAGGGTGACAGACCATTTAAAGAAGATTTACGAGACTAACACATTTTAAAGTTGGACTCAGTATGTGCTGGCAAGGGTGTGGAGGGGCAGAACCCTCATACACAGCTGGCGGAGATATGACTAGGTACAGCCTCTACTGAGAACAACAAAAGTTAAAGATGTACATACTTTATGACTCAATAATGCCACTCCTATTTATAAACCCAAAAGAAAGTCTCCTAGGAATACACAGTCATGTACTAAGAATGTTCACAGCAGCTTTCTTTGTAGTCGTTAAAGAGAAAAAAAAGCATCAACCTAAATGTTCATAAACAGGAAAACGAATGAATACATTCATACGGTGGAATGCATCCGTGAAAATGTGTGAACTGGAACTTCACATATTCCTGTGGATGTGTCTCATAGATCTGAAGATAAACAATAAAAGCAAGTTTCAGAAGAGTATGTACAGTATGATCCCATTTATATTAAGTTTAAAAACTTATAAAAGAATGCAACCTATTGCTTAGGCATAAAAACATATATAGTAAAAATGGAATGAAACACATGGGAATGATAAACCCTAAATTTAAATTAGCAGTTAACTCTAAGGAGGACGAAGGGAATGCAGCTGTGCGGGGAGATGCAGGGATCTTCAACTATGGCTGTATATTTTAAGATGGATGGGACAATGGGCACGTTACATTATTATTTACATACAATACCTACCCATCATCTGTTCTCTTCCTTGTCCTTCCTGACAGAACCTCCATTTTGTTTAGGTATCTACCCGTCCCTTTATGCATCCTATGGGGGCCTTGGGGAAGCTGACCCATCCTCAGGTTCAGGGTGCATGGCTTCATTAGTTTAAGGATGACCCATCATTCTTACCAGCGACTCATTCAAAAAAGGGCACGTGGTCCAATTTTGGCCAGTTGAACTTGGAGAGGTTTGCTGAAGTTTTCTGGGAAGCACTTTCTCTAAGGAGAGAGCTACAGGAAGCCTCTCTGTCTGTCTGTCATTCTCTGACTCTCTTCCGGGACCTCAAAGAGGGAGCATGTAGCCCTGCTTGCCCATGTATCCTTCCTCCAGCAGTGAGCGGAATCGCCTTAAAAAGTAACCAACACTGTAAATGGCAGAGTGGAGAGATGATGACATCTGTCGACAGTATCACCCTGGCTCTGAAGCCCATCCCACCTTCTCTCTTCCAGAATGTGAGGTTCTTGAGATTTAAGCTACTTTGTTCTGGGTTTTCTGTTGTCTTGTAGCTGAAAGCATTGCTAACTGTACTGCACAGGTGGCTATGGAAGCCCACAGTAATCATTTTCCAATCAGCAGAGAAATTAAGTGGTCCTTAATTTAGTCAATTTTAAGTTCTTCTCATATTTTCACTTAAACATTTGTAGCCTGCTCTGATGGCTGGCTATCCGTACTAGCAAGGGTTGGCCGTTGAGGAAACTCATGAACAAGAAGATAACCAAAGATGAATGGAAAAGATCTTGAAGAGTCCAGTGTGGTTAGTGTATCAGCTTGTCTTTTTCTTAGAATATGTCTATTAGTTTTCCCTGTCTGCTGTAACAAATTACTACAAACTAGGTGTCTTAAAACAGCAAAACTATTCTCTCACAGTTCTGGAGTCCAGAAGTCTGAAATCGAGGCGTTGGCAGGGCCGCACTTCCTCCAAGGGCTCTGGGGGGAGATTCTGTTCCTTGACTCTTCCCGCTTCTGGTGGCTGTTGGCGTCACTCCACTCTCTGCCTCTATTTTCACATAGTTTCCTTGTGTCTCTCTGTCTCTCCTCTTCTGTCTCTTGTAAGGACAATTGTCATTGGATTTAAGGCCACCTGGATATCCAGGATGATCTCATCTCAAGACCCTTAACTTAATTACATCTGCAAAGACTGATGTTCCAAATAAGGTCACATTCACAGGTTCTAGGGGTTTGGAAATAGACATATCTTTTTGGGGTGCCACAATTCAACCCACTATAACAGAATTAGTCTTTGTTGTGATTTTATAGTGCAAACAGATAATGTGGTTCTATTTTTCAACCTAAAAAGTGGTTCCTGATTCATAAAAATAGGAATAAATAGATCAGTATTCACTGGTGTTCCAAGGAGAGCATTGTCTTCTGTTATCCAAGTTGGATCATCATTGCTTAGTTAACTTGACAGATTTTTTAAAAAGATTTTAACAGAGGAAAGAAAGTTGTGTGATGTAAATATTGGACAACATGTTCTTGACAGTGTAAGTTCCTGGCTCCGTGGGAGAGGGGCGATGTTCAGCCTCAGATATGTCCCAGGGCAAATGTGGACAAAGAGGCCCAGCACCAGATACAGGTTTGCCAGAAAGGAAAATTGTGAATAAAATCAGCAGAGAGCAGATGGGTATGAGAAGCGAAAAACTAGTCACATTTTGAGGCTATTTAAGCTCCTCCTAGAGGTGGTAGATAGATCCCAAAAAGACAGCTGTGGATGTTGGAAAGGAAAGAAAAGATATTAGACTTGGAATCAGATAGACCTGATTCATGTTTCTGACATATTTCCATATGATCTTGGGAAAGTAATGCGCTCTCCTTGGATCTGTTTTATCTCCCCTAAATTTTTGGAAAATTACACTCCCTGACACGAGTTTATTTCATAAAAAATGGAGATGCTGATGCATACCTCTCAGAGTTGTTGTGAGGATAAACTGATTTTTCCTCTGTTAGAGAACCTTGACCATGATGGTGGCTCAGGACATGTCCATGAATGAGAATCTGAACTAGAAATGTCTTCAGTGAGTGACAGGTTGGGAACACCTACAGTGTGGGTGAGCTATCATAGTTCTTCAGAGTCACCAATTTCTACAAGGCGTCAACTAAAAATAGAAAGGCCAAGATAAACACACTGGACTTCAGTTTCTAGTCATGATGGAGTGGACACAGTGGACAACAAGTATAGCAAGAGTGATCCCCGAGAGATGGGAAACTCAAGAGTTGAGTCCTATAATCGTCCAGCTCCCTGCCTGGGGACTATATTCCAACTGTGGCATAAAGAACTGGAATTTGAGCAGAGCACAATGGTCCCACTGACTGAAGGAGGTAGAGATCAGAGATCAGAGTTCAGGGCAGTTGAAGAAGCTGGAATCCATGAGGCAGGGTATTGGAGAGGAGGTATACAGAGAGAGCTGTGTGGGAGGCCCCTTTAAGTCTGCAACTGGGAGACACATATGCCAACAAGACCACCTGAGGCTCACCAGAGAGTGACTGCTACAGGGTTGAGAGCAGAATATAGATACTAGAGGATGAGCAGGGCTGAGGCTCCTTGGATTTTCAGCTCTGCCAGAGTAGAGAGATCTCATTAATGGCTTGTTAATATCCCTGGCATCCAGCTGAGATGCTAGAAAGGCCATACCTTAGGATTAAGGACTTTGTTCTAGAACAGAGTTTCTCAACCTTGGAACTATTGATGTTTTGAACAAGAGAGTTCTTTGTGGTGGGGGCTGTCCTGTGCATTGTAGGATATTTAGCAGCATTCCCGGCCTCTACCCACCAGATGCCAATAGCACCCCACCACCAACTTGTGACAACCAAAAATGTCTCCAGACATTGCCAAGTGTCCCTGAGGGGCAGAATCACCCCAGTTGAGAACCATTGCCCTAGGGTAAGATCTACTTTGTACCTTCCCTACTAAAACCTAAAATAGAGTCATGAGAAGATTTTCAGTAGAGGCAGAGTTTGGAAGTTGAGTTCTACCAAGTTGGAGGGGCTTGGAAACACTTTGGGCTTCCCACCGATCTGGACTAAAATCATAAAACTAAACCTTCACTAGATCAAGATGATTAGCCAGTAACTGAACTGCGGAGTCAGTGCCTTTCAGGAGATAACAAAAGCCGGATATGTATACAATAATACATACCCTACTATGTATTAATCCCAATGTCCACTTTTCAATCAAGAAACACTAGACATACAAGAAAACAGAAAATGTTATCTTTAGTCAAGAAAAAAGCAGACAACAAAAACTAAACCCAAGATGGCCAGATTTTGGATTTAGAAAAGGAAAGCTTTAAAGCAGCTATTATAAATATGTTCAGAGACTTAAAGGAGTAAACGGAGAAGTAATCTTGGCAAAGAAATGGAGACCACAAAAAGAACAAATGGAAATTTTAAAAGTGAAAGTAAAAACTGAAATGAATAATACCTGAAGGTATTTAGCAGCAGCTTTGTGAGAGCAGAAGACAAGATCAGGGAAGTTGAAGGCAGATGAATAAAAATGATCCAATCTGAAGAACAGAGAGAGAAAAGATTTTAAAAGTGAACTGAGCCTCAGGGACTTGTGGGACAATATCAAATAGTCTTATCTATGTGTAATTAGAAGGAGAATGAGGCTGAGAGAATTCATCTCTAGCAGACCTGTGTTACAACAAATGCTAAAGGATATCATTCAGGCATAAGGGAAATGATACTGAAATATACAGACCAATCTAGGGACCATGTCATATTAAAGAAACATATTAAAACAACAAAAATTGTGAGGTCAAAGCAAAAATAATCCCAAGCCTCACGTGTAGTCCCCCAATAATATTCAAGGGAATCAAATTCACAATCCACAGCAACACTCCCTTAAATCCTTTTGGTAGTTTTAAAATATGTCCATAAATTCTTTGATACTCTCCCTTCAAAAGGTGGAGGCCAATTCCCTTCCCCTTGAGTGTGGGCTGGACTTAACTGACTCCTTTCTAATGAATAGAATATAGTGGGAGTGACGGTGAGAGATTTCTGAGGCTGGGTCATAAAAGGCCTTGCAGCTTCCTGTTTGTTCTCTCTCCTGGATCACCTGCTCTGGGGAAGCCAGCTGCCCGTGCTTTGAGGACACTCAGGCAGCCCTCTGGGGAGCCCTGTGGTGAGGAACTGGGGCCTCCTGCCCACAGCTACATGAGTGAGCTATCTGGGAAGTGGGTCTTCCAGTCTGTCAAGGCTTCAGGTGACTTCAGCCCTGGCTGACATCTTAACTGCACCCTCGTGAGAGACCTTGAGCCAGAATAACCCAGCTAAGCCTCTCCCAAATTCCTGACCCACAGAAACAGTGAGATAATAAATGTTTACTGTTTTGAGCTGCAGCAGTGGATAGCTAGTTCAGTCCCTCTCCTTGGAGCACCTTGATTACCACCTCTCTCCCACTATGCAGCAGCTCCAGAATCTCTCATCCTGCTGCTTACTTTCCAGTCCTCAGAACTTTCACGAATACCCCCACTGTCCAGGCCCACTTCTCCCCATCCCTCTGCTTCTCTCTCTCGCGTGTCTTGTTTGTTTGCTTGTTTTTGTTCTGTTTAGTCTTTTCCATTGCAAGTCCCTATCCCTGTTTCTTTGGTTCTTCTCCCATTGATTAGCAGATTTCCCCAATAAGACCCCAAGTGGAGGAAAGTGCAGCAGAAGGAGGAAATGTTGACCACGTAACACCAGCTTTTCTTCAACAGGACAGGAAGGGGAAAAGCTACAAACACACCTATATCAATCATTTTTCTCCCTACTACATGAGCATTTACAATCAAAATTTGTTATTTGCCTACTATATGTCAGGTATGGTGCTAGGAGCTTTAGAGGTGTGTATTGAATCCTAAAAACATATCCCAGTGAGGTAGATGCTGTTATCCCATTTTTCAAGGAGAAAATTGAGGCACAGAGAAATTAAATTACTTGCCCACAGTCAGAAAGCTGTCAAGCGACAGGGCCAAGGTTTAAAGGTCTGTTTAACTCTAAAGCCCATGGCTTAAGTCCCTATGCGTATTGTATCAAATTGGGCTCAAATTGGCTCAAACTCATTTTTAACTTTTGTAAAACCACAGGGCTGATTTCTCACAGATTCAGTGCCAGCCAAGGCATTTTTAAGCCCATGTTGCCTTCTTGGGCCAGAAGGAAATCCAACTCATACCGAATTCATGGTGGCCTTTCTCTTTTTTCAATCTCAGATGAAATCTGTGAGTGGAAAATTTCTGGAACATCTAGGTTTTGCATGTGAAGTCTAATTTGTACGCATGCACACACACATACGCACACAACTGTAGGAGAAAGATTGTCCTGACCACCACCTTTCCATGTGTCAGGCATTACAGTAGGCAGCAGGACCATTTGCCCACAGGATTGAAATTACACACCCTTGGTGCATCATCCGACATATAAACCTTCCTCAACATCGTGAGGTTTGGCATTGAAAAGCAATTGCCTCTGCTGCCCATGCTGTTTTAGGCTTCAGGAAGGGCACGTGTCTTTTTAAAAAATAACTATTTTTATAATTAAGAAAGTAGCATAATAGCAGAATAGAAAACAGAAGGGGAAATTACTCAGAACCCAACGCCCTGAAACAATGATTATTCTTATGACACACTCACCAAGCATCCCCTTGGGCCATTGTATTCTGGCCTTCTGTGAGGGCCTTATTTGGGCTCCAGGTGTTGAAAGCTTTAGTTCTCAGGATTTTCTGTTTTTGCCTCTGAAACCTGGCCTCTCTGCAGCTGAGATTCTGTCTTTGCTCAACTCACAAGTCTGGGAGCTTTGTGTTCTCCCATCAGCCCTGTTGGAGGGCTCCTTGCAATGAAAGGTAGATTTGTCCTATGGTCTGTTATTCCAGCACATGCTTGTTTCTTGCTAATGACTGATTGTGTTATTGTTTGCAACCATCTTCTTCCTCTCTATAAGGGTATTATATATCCATACCCTTTGCTGCGTGACTTCCAGGAGTGATTCGAGTGAGTGGAATATATTTCTTCCAGGAGTTATTCCAGGAGGTAGAATATATTGTCAGGCTTGGCCGTATGACTTGCTTTGGCCAATGGAATGCGAGTAGACATGATTTATGCCATGTCTGAGAAGAAGCTTTCAATGATATTGCATCGTTTGGCTTGGCCTTTTGCCTTCCTGCCTTCTGCCAAGATCGACGTGTCCCAGGTGGTGGCTGCTCCTTCACCCCGAGTCCTGGAGTGAGAAGACATGTGGAGCAGAGCTGAGCAGAGATGCAGCTGAGCTGCACACCTGAGTGCAGGAAATAAACCTTGTTGTTGTCAGCCGTTGAGATTCTTGGAGTTGTTTGTTACAGCAAAATGCTGACTAATACATTGGTTCTATAGGTAAGCAAGGAGGTGTCCATCCTCTCAGGTAAACTCTCCTCATTGGAGGGATCTAAACTACTTCCAGCTCCCTCCCAAACTGAGGCATAACATCACTCTGCTTTCACTGATGGGATTCAAATATTGGCATGCACTTTCATCGTGTTGGTGGAGAGCAATCTAACATGGTGATTGAGTTAGAGCCTGCCTCCTAAGTTCTGCTCTGCCACTCACCTCTGTTCGACCTTGGGCAATTTGCTTAATCACTTTGTTCCTTATTTCCCTCATTTTGATAAAAAGAATAGAACCTACCTTAGAGTTTTGATGTGAAGAATAAATGCAATGAAAGGTAGCTATAAAGTTTGTTATCACCCTTCCACCCATTGGCTGACTCTATCTGTCTAGGCTGTTATAAGAGAAGTTCACAGAATGCAAAGAAGAACTTCCAGAACTAGAACTGGAGGCCCAGTGCTGCTGGAGCTCCTGCTGCCCATCTCTCATCTCTTCTCATTTCTGATTGACTTTATTCTCTCCTCTTGAAGATTAGTTTTCTCCAAGACCCAACAGGCAAAGGGCCTTCTATACTATTTCCATTTACACGATCCAGGGAAGAACTCTGATGGCCCTGACTTGGGTCATGTTCCCATCTCTAAATCAATCTCTCTGTCGGGGGGGACCCCAGGCAGCCATGCCTGGGTTCACATACCCTGTGGCCAGGCGTGGAGGCAGGGTCCACTGCTAGAAACATGTGGAAGGGGTATCAAGACAATAGCACCATAACCAAAGTTACCACTAAGACCAACATGTGGTCCTTATCGCTTGGTTATGGTTTGTGGTCATTGTTGGCAGCATGAAAAACACCTGGTCTTGGAAGTCAGGCAGCTGTGTGACCCTGAGGAAAATTCTTAACCTCTATAAACCTTGATTTCCTCATATAAAAATGGGAATAATAATTTCTCTCTCACAGGTTTGTTATGATTAAGCGAGATGACATATGAAAGCGCCTGGAACATATGCTCAACAAATACTGGTTATTTATTCCCCAGGTTCTGTTATGCTTCCACCTGCACTGCCTAGGAGAGCACCCTCCTTTCTTGATGTCCCCATTTCTTACTTCACAATGAGAAACACAGCTCTCATGTGGAGCCAAGTGCCCCATCAGTTGCTCCCTGCGTTCTCTCCCTGGAGGCAGGCCACATGGGAAAGCTGATTATCAGAGGGTAGTGTCCTGAGAATGAGACTGGAATATACAAAAGAATTTGAGTGGTTTTAAGAAGAGTTTCTCCACTAGGATGCCTGAAATGCTTTGACTTGCTACATTAGCAATTCTTAACCTACTTGGCCTAATGAACCCTCTGAGAATCTGATTGAAACTGGACACTTTTCTCCAAAAGATGCACAATTGCACACACAATTTTAGGAGGTTCGCAAAACTCCAGGAAGCCCAGCCATGGGACCCCAGGTTCAGAACCCCCGCACTAGACGGGGAATCTTGCCAAGGAAACTCTGAAACCTGTTAACCTGGATGGTGTTCGAATGGGCACTGCCAACTCTTCCTCCACAACCCTCCTTTGTCCATGCACCCGTGTCTGACCCACCTGCCTTCTGAGGGACACTTTCTATGTCAGGACACTTTCCATGACACTTTCCTGTCGAGTCTAGCATGATGTATGCCCCCAATAAGTCTTTGTTCAATTAGGTTGCAGTCAAGTCTTGCCAGCCACAGGGCCATTCTGTCTCTTCAAGTTGATCCCATACTCCTATTTTGATGCATGACATATGGATTTTAAAGTTTTTCTCTCAAGAGTTATTCTTATTTCAACGTTCTTTAGGGATATCAGGATTCTTTTGCTTGCAATAGATGAAAAATCCACATTCAAAATAGGCTAGGCAAAAAGAGGGAATAGCTCACACAACTGAAAAGTTCAAGAGTCATGTCTGACTTCAGGCACAGCTGCATCAAGTTCCAATGTCACCATGGGAACTTGGTCTCACTCCATGTACAAACTCTGTCTTCCTTTGTTTGAGCTCTTTCCCAGGCACTGTGTTCCTTGTCATGGCAGCATGGCTACCACTGGGTCTAGGCTTACATCTTATTCACTCTCAGAAACGTAAAGAAGTCCATTTCAAACCAGCTTCCCATGATCTACTTGGGAAAAAAGCAAACCTAAGACTGTCACCATTCCCCATCTCCAACCAGAATATACTCCTTCACTCATCCTACTCCGAGGTGGAGTGGTGGTTAGATGGGGCGTGACTTGTAGGAGAAATGCAATACAGTAAAATATGTGTATAGTAGAACTGGTGAATAGATGTAATGGGAACTCAGAAGAAGGAATGGTAAGTTCTGCCTGTGAGGGTCAGCGAAGGCCTCCCTGAACAGGGAATGTTTGAGCTTGGTCTTAAACCATAAGGAAGAGTTTTCTAGGTAGAGAAGAGGGTAAAGGGCATTCTAAACAGAGGAAAATAGCATAGGCAAAGGCTTAGAGGCTCAAAAATGCAAAGAATGTCCAGGAATCAGTGATGAATTTCATGTAGCTCAGGGAGGGTGCTTAGGTAGGAGTGTTGAGAGATGAGAAGAAAGAGGGCAGAGTGGCAAGGGGTACAAGACCTTGTTTATCACAATGAGGAGTATGCGCTTCACTGAGGGGCGGGGGCAGAGTATTGAAGAGTTTCAAGCCTCTGATGTAACCAGATGGGAGATTTTAGAAAGATCGTCCTGGCTACAACATGGAAGGTGGGTTGGAGGAGAAAGGCCTAGAGGCAGGAGGCATCTTCCTGGAGAAGCTATTGCCATCTTCCAGGAGAGAAAGAGTGAAGGCCTGAACTGAGGCAGATGAAGAAGGAATGGGTTTACAAGCTCTTTAGGAGGTAGAATTGACAGACCTGTAGACCAGCTGGAGGGGGGATGAAAAAGGAAGGGCCTAGGGTAATTCCCAGGATTCTCCATTGGGGAACTGGGTGAACGGTGGTGGTCTGAACTGATACAGGGAGTAGGGGAGAGGAGCAGGTTTAGGGGTGAGGGGAAGATGATGAGTTCAGTCTTAAACATGTGAGTGCCCTTGGGACATCAGGTTGCAGCTGTCCAGATGTCAGCTGGGTTCCTGCCTCTGGAGAGAGGCGGGCCTGGCGGGGCCGACATGAGGCTCGTGGGCTGTGGGTGGTGGTGGAGGAAGCAATGATAACCTAGATAGGGCGTCATCACTAGAAAGAAAACGCCCCACTGTTGTTATTGTTATTGTTATTATTAATGTTATTGTTTTCTTCTGTCCTTGCATGTTCCCTTCATGATTCCAAGCCCTGGGCGGGGGAGAGTCCAGCTGGCCAGTTGGATCATAGGCCCACTCCTTGGCTTGGGGAGGGCAGGAGACTTTGATTTTCAGCCACCCAAGATGGCATAGTGCAGGCGAGGTAATTTCCCCAGAAGAAATCAAGATGATGGTAACCATAAAAATGGGGAATGGATGCCATGTGACCCCAAAATGACAAATGCCCACTTGTTCCTCCATCGCTTGTTTCAGCCTCAGTTTTCCTGGTCGTGGTTGCTGCTGAGAGGCTGGGAAGTATTTCACCTAAAGTTCTGGCACCCTCCATCTGCATCATAGCAATTGCTTTTAAAGTGTTTATTATTTTTATTTATACCAATAATCCAAAACATAGTTCTTCAGGTAGTGGGCATGGGGCCAAACTATTTCATAGGAAATATTTCAGAAAGGAGGCATTTCCCCAAGCACTTGGTTACTTCACATCTGCCCTGCATAAGTTAACTATGATAACATAAATCACTCCTGATAGGTTTGGGTAGAGGGAGTGGGCCAGCGCCTGGAGCCATCAACGGTGCCCCCTGCAAAGCAGCTTGCTTACGAGCGGATAAACTAACATTTATCTTGAGCACCCACCATGTGCCAGGAGCCCACAGCATGTGCCTGCTGCCACTCCAGGCACTTCCACATGCGTTATTTTACTTAATCCTCACCCTGACCCTGAGATGTAGATGGCATTTTCTCCATTTTACAAACAAGAAAGATGGGACTCCGAGGTGTCAAGAGACTTGCCCAAGGACATAGAGTGGAAAATGGCAGAGCTGAGCTGACAACCTGAGCCTCTCCGCCAGCAAGTCCCGGGCAGATGCTGGGAGGCTGGCTGGACCGGGAAGAAGTGTGTGTGTGCGCGCGCGTCCCTGCGCGCGCGTCACCACGGGGGCCTCCCTGCGGCCTGGAGGGACCTGGAGGGGTTATAGCCGGAGAGCCGAGGGTCCCTGAGCACGAGGGTCTAGTCCTCTTCCAGGGAGAAGGGAGTCTGCTCTCTTGCCGGAGAGCCCATGGGGCAGGTCAGGTTTAACCGACGAAACCCGCTGATCTCTCCCCAGAAGCCTGGCCCCGGAGTCTGCGACGGGGTTCCCCTTTCCGGGGAAGCCGGAGAGGATGAAACTGACAGCTCCGGGCGCGCAGGAGCAAGCAGTGGCGGGGTTCCGGGTTGGCTTCCTCCCGACTCGGTGCGTCTCACCGAGGCACCCGGCGGTCTCCACAGCAGCTTTGGCTGCAAACAGATCCGCCCAAGAAAAGTAGGTCAGCGTGCGGCCAGGCGGCGCTTCCTGCTTCTCCCCGGCGCCCTCGGGCCCGCCCCTTCTCATCGCGCCCTCCCTCCACTCCCTCTCCTCCTCTCCCCAGTTCTCCGCTCTGCTCTTCTTCCGTCCGCGCTGCCGCCTCTCTTATCCCAGGGCTTCCCCCTCTCATCCTGCTTCCTGCCGTCTCCTCTTTCTGGTCCCTTCTCCTTTCTCTCCTCTGTTCTCTCTCTGTCCTGACGCCCTTCCCTCCTTCCTCTCTTTTTCTCTCTCCTCCTCTAACATCTTGGCGTAGTCACTTCTGGTATAGTCACTTCTGGTAGTTAATAATACAACCAATCTATTGTCTTTTTAAACAGACAATGTGCTTGTTGTAAAAAAAAATCAAAAGATGCAGAAAAGTTTACACGTGAAAAACGGAAAAATCCCACCACTCAGAAGTAGCCACAGTGAACACTAGGTGAACACTGCTCCCGATATATTTTTATGTATATATGTGTATTTTTTAATGTATTATGTATATGTATACAGTTAGAGGGTAGATATAAATATAAAAATGAGATTAGAAAATAGATGCTATTTTTATTAAAAAGGATTCAATTCAATAATTTTTGTATGAATTTAATACAAGAAAAGAAATTATAGTGAAATGGAAAGAACTGTTGAATTTTAAATGTGTGTCTTTACTATAAGAGATATAATAAAATATTCCTTTAAGAAGAGGGAAAGGAGGGTGAGGAGGGATAGAGGCGGGAGAGAGAGAGAGAGAAGGAATGAGAATTAAGTGGTTGGAGATTTTAAAAAGCTACGTGTTTCAGTTTTTAGCTAGTATAATTAATCCTTGCTAAGAAAGATGAGAACATTAACATTTATGCATTTCCTCCCATCTCTTCTCCTTTTGTGTTTCCTGATTTTTAAAAGTTACACTATGATTATTTTTTATTTTTCAGGTTTATAACATTCACATTCAGTTATACAAATACATTTCCCATAGTTTTTGACTATTGGTTCTATATTTAAATAGACTCAGTTCTCATCACCAGCCCTTTTCCTATGTCTTCTGCATTCCTGAATTATTTATTTTAGGTCATCTCTCAACTGTCTGGATTTCATTTTGAAGTCATTGTTTCAAGAATGACTTAGGGGGTCCTGTATTTCTTGAACAGCATCATGGGCTGGGTATAACATTCTTGAGATATAATTTCTTGCATTTAGAACTTTGTAGACATTATTCCATTGTCCTCTGGCATTGAGCACTGCTGTGGAATTGTTTGAGGATAGCTAGATTTGTTTTCTTCCTTGTAGGTAATTTACTTTCGTTCCTGGATGTTGAAAGAATTCTTTTGGATTCTTTATCATCCCAGCTTAACTGGGATATATTTGGTATTGAGCATTCTGAATAAAATTTTCCTGCAGTGGATTGTGCCCTTTAGAACTAAGTCATTTCACTCTCTATTTCAGGAAAATTATTTGTATTATGTCTTTAAGTATATGTTTTTTTTTTTGCTGAGGAAGATTCTCTCTGCCTGAGCTAACATCTGTTGCCAATCTTCCTCTTTTTTTTCTGTGAGCCGTGGCTGCAGCATGGCCACCAACAAAGGAGTGGTGTAGGTCTGCGCCTGGGAACCAAACCCAGGCCGCTGAAGTGGAGCATGCCAAACTTAACCACTAGGCCACTGGGCCCAGCCCTAAGTACATCTTCTTAAAACTCTGTTGGATTATCAATTTAGGAATCAAATATCCATATGTTGGATAATTTTTGTCTTCCATATCTATTATCTTCTCTCTAACGGTTTTAAGATGTTTGTCATTTTAATTCTAATGCAAGCCTTTTATTTCAATAATTCAATTTTCAGCACAAGATCTGTTCTTTCCTTGCAGTCCTGAATTATTTATTAGTTCCATAATACTGTTGTTTTGGTCCTCAGTTTGTTTCTTTAGTTCTTCAGTCTCCATTTAGAAAATCTCACTCTGTTGATTTCTTAATCTTGTTTGGAGCTCCTGCTTTATTGAGATTCATGTTCTTATTTGCTGCTGTAAAGTCCAAAGTGCTTCTTAGGGATTTCCTTCTCTTTTTTGAGTCATGCTTTTTTCTTGGTTGAGTTCTTTGCTTTGTATTTGCATGTCCCTCGCTCCCTCCCTCCCTCCCGTGCTCCCTTCCTTCCTTCTTTTCTTTTTTGCCTGAAGTCTGCATAGTTTTTATGACGTTTCTTTTCATCTTGTTTATGCTTGGGCAGCTCTGAGCAGACATTCTATTTGCAATTATATGGTGTGGATGACTTCTTGACTCTCTTCCTACCCTATCTGAAAACAGATTGTTTCCTCTCCAAGCTATGTTTTCAGGGCTAGGTATTTTGTGTTCCATCTACCTGTCTGTGCCCTGGGGGAATGGTGGAGGGGGAGAGGGATCAGCAGAGCAAAAATGCTTTCTGTTAGAATTGGCTGGGCTCTATTCCCTCTTCTAAATTATGCCAAACATCCTGGGTCAAGGTTCACTCCACTCAGTTGGGGGTGTATGCTCATTTCCCTGGGGGTTGGGATATCCTCGTGTTTGTTTTCCAATTCAGCATGTAGATTTGGAGCCTTTCTTTCTATCTGTTCACTTTTCTCTGCTGTTTCCTACCGACTCCCTTTTTCTTCTCAGCAGCCCTTTCCCCTATTTCCTTATCAGAAAAGAAAAAGATAAAAACTGGGGGATTAAATAAAACTTCTCTGGATTTTGTTTATTTATAAATACAACTTTTAGGGGAGGAGGGTGACTTGAGAGCTATGCCATGTTGTACTCCTTCCTTTACTCCAGAATTTTAGTTTCTTTCCTGATCTTTCATTAGTTTACCCTTTGGTCTTCTTTGAATGCTATTGATGACTTTTTGTTTTTTTGCTGGTTTAACTATTTTGCTCATTGTGTTCAGTGTTGGGGCTGGGAAATTCTGAGATGCAATTTCCATTACCCTCTTAACCTGGAATTTTGGAAGTTGTGCCCTGTCCATGACAACCAGTTGCCCACAGGCCCACCAGTTTGATTAAAAAAAATCCTCCCAAGGGCCGGCCCAGTGGCGTAGTGGCTAAATTCGCGTGCTCTGTTTCAGCAGCCCGGGGTTCACAGGTTCAAATCCTGGCATGGACCTACACATTGCTCATCAAGCCATGCTGTGGCGGCATCCCACATACAAAATAGAGGAAGATTGGAACAAATGTTAGCTCAGGGCTAATCTTCCTCAAGCAAAAAGAGGAAGATTGGCAACAGATGTTAGCTCAGGGCCAATCTTCCTCACACACAGACACACAGACACACACACACACACAGTCCTCCCTGGTCCTTGTCCATATTCATTCATTTGTTCATTCATTCACTCATTCATTCACCAACATTTGTGTACAAGACACTGTGAAAATTATAATATTTCTTCCCTGCTGCTTCCAAATTGCACATACTGTATGTCCCCATTTCAAATTGATCCAAACAGTTGAGCTGAATTGAGAGTATTTTCACATCATGTAAGAACTACCAAAGAAATGGATAATTTAAGAAACTTTTTCAAATTGTTAAAAGGTAGTTTAAGTTGTAAACATACTCTTTCAATTTTAAAAAGTCTTATAGCAAAGTTCACTTTAGAACCAGCTCATAAACATACACACGCACACCAAAAAAATCCCTGAAGTTGTTTAAAACCTATGTCATCAGCCCTGATATTTATTAATCTCCCAACTTCCTGTTGAAACATTCCCTTGAGTTTTTACTGTTTCCTGATAATTGCAACATTTTGTTTATATGGTACATTATAGTTTAGAAAGTGTTTTCTCTTACTTTTTTTTTTTTTACTTGACACTAGTTATTTACCTCAATTTACAAATGATGGAACAAGGCTTAGAAGGTGTGACTTTCCTACATAGCTGGTAGGGGAGAAGAAATAGAAGAAAAGTGGAATTCATCAAAGTCCCATACTTATTTTCCAAATATCATTTGCTCCTTCTGTCTTGACATATATGTGTTTTTGTTTACAGAGAATAAAATTTACTTCTTGCTTATGGTGAAAAATCATTGTACATACAATTTTGTCTCTTTTTTTTTAACCCAAGACTACATCATTAGCATTTTTTAATTCTCCTCAGTGTTCCAGATGTCATTTTTAGTGGATATGTCATAAGTTACAATACAGTTCTCTAGTGCTGGACATTTAGATAGTTTCTAGTTGTTATTTTCCTGTAATACCAAGAAAGTAATAAACGTATTTGTGACATACAGCTTTTTGCTTTTGTTGAATTATTTCTCTAGGATAAGTTTCCAGGAATGAAATTATTGGGAATGTTTTATAATATTGCTTTCCAAAGAGATCATCTTAATTTATAATGGCACGAGTAATGAATGAGGTTCTATTGAATGAGGTTTCATTCCAACTTGGCCCACATTACATACTGTTTATATTGTGAAATTTTGCCAAATCGGGCAGATTTATAATGATATGTCAAGGTTGCTTTAGCCTGCATTAAAGTTTAATAGCCTGGATTTTTTCCTTATACTTTTTTACCATTTGTATTGGCCCACATAAATTATCTATTTATACCCTTTACCTATCTGTCTATTGAGTCTTGCAGTATCCATATAAATCTGAATTACCTTGGGGTTGACATATTTAATCCAAATATTTTCCTCTGTTTTTTCCATACTTAAATTTTTAAAAATTGAGGTACAATTTACATATAGCAAAAAACCATCCTTTTTGGGGGTTTTGACAAATGCATACAGTTGTGTCACCACCACTACAATCAAGAACAATTCCATTACCGGCCAAATCCCCTCATTAGCCTTTGTAGTGAACCCCTTCCCCCAGTTCCAGGCCCTGGTGACCAACAATCTCTTTTTCTGCCCTATAGTTTTGCCTTCTCCAGAATGTCATATACATGGAAACACACGCTGCGTAGCCTTTTGAGTCTGGCTGCTCTCCCTTAGCATCACCCATTTGCAATTCGTCTTGTGTTCTTCCTCACTGCTGAGTCGTACTCCATTGTACGGCTGTAGTGCAGTTTATTTGAGTCGTACTCCATTGTACAGCTGTAGTGCAGTTTATTTATCCCCCTTCTGCTTGAACCCTTGTATTTTTAGTTTTGTGACATCCCCATTTCTAAGATTTTTGACTTTTAAATATTTAAGTCTATCAGCCAATCTTTTCCTTTGCAATCACTTCTGTTGAGAATATTTTTCTTAAGCAATGCCTTTTCCAAATAGAAGAATTCTGAGAAGCATAATCCATACATTTGTCCATGCTTCTTTCATAGTGGCTGACATTTGTCAATACATCATCTTCCACCTTGACTATGGGCGAAATTCTGGGCATCTTGGATAAAGTGGCACAACCCTGAGAGCTCTCTTGCTGTGAGCTCTCAATTTTAACAGAATTTTAATCATTAGCGGCAGAAATGAAAATTAAACATGTTCTCCTGGAGGCAAGAGTGAATGCCTGGCTAAGCAGGGACGCAGCAACCCTGACGAGGGTGGAGAAGCGAGGGGGCATCTCATCTGGTTGGGATACCTTGGCACACGCAGAGTGAACATTACTTTAAATTGAAGGATGTGGTTTGTTTTTATATTAATTGAATACTCAAATAATCATTCTCCTTGGCAACTTCTTAAAGCAGGTGCTAGATTATTTCCAATTCCTTGTCCAGGCCATCATTAGGATGGAGCTTGCATGGCTTCCTTGGAAATATGTGAGAGAAGTAGAATGCTCAAGGGACCTGATTTGCATGAGGACTTGTACCCTATGGGAAGGGGAGCATGTGACAGAGTCTGAAGGTTTTCCAGATCTCTGGTCATGTCCAGAGATGCATGAGACACTCTCTTCTGTTCCCCTTGGCAGGATGCCTTGCTGAATAAGAACAGCCTCCTTGAGCCCCAGGATTAATGCCTGTTGCTACCATTAGACTACAGCCTCCATGAAGGCAGAAGCTACGTGTGCTTTTGTTACTCTTGTATCCTCAGAACATAGTGCTTGATAAATATTTCATTAATTGGATGGTTGGATGGATGAACAGACGAACTAATGAACTGAAAACTTTTTGGTCTATTTCCTGAAGCTACAAAGGCTTGTATCACATAAATCCATTCAGGAAGCTGGCCATGTGCCCCTCCTGGTGCAGTGGGAAATGAGTTAGGAAGGCAGACCTTGAGATGGGGGCAAAGGAGCCACCTAAAAGGCTTTTGACTGTAGCATCCAAGATGCGGAAGAACTGGATGAAAACTGACCCCAAACCTGTGCTGGGGGTGTTCAGAAGTGTACAGATTCTCCACGAGGAGTTAACCCAGCAGGTTTTGGAGAGTCTGCCTGTGGTTCACTTTGACAGTCAAGGCTGGAAAAGCAAGGCTCAGCCTGATGGGGGATCTCTCCCAGATGCAGGGGGAGGGGAGATTCAAAGGAGCAGACATAAGACAGTTCCTTGGCACAAGGAGGTGCTACACAGGACCATTATTTGAGTAAAATATTGTCAAATCTTCTGAGCCTGTTTCCTGAGGGCTGACAGCCTCTTCACATCCCTAGTCTTCCTTTCTTCCCTGTGAAATGCCTTGTAGTTACCACTAGGAGCTGAGTCTTCGGCCAGCTGTGGAATACGGGGCTTGTCCTCATGGATTGTTGTTCTCAGCCTAACCTGAGTGACGCTAACTCAGCAGTGTGACTTCTGAGCCCCAACGGAATGCAGATCTGGTGATGTGGGTCCCTTGGTCCCTAGCTCCCTTGGATAAAAGGGAGGGGCTGTCCTTGGGTTAGCAGATGCTGTGGTGGGTGGTATACAAACCCAAACACCTGTGTGAATCCACTCCTTAGTTTTTGTTTTGAGTGTTAATACTGTGTACACAAAACCACAAACTCTTTGACTTTTTCCCTTTGTAACCATTTGCTTCAGAATTAGGTAAGGACCAGAGTCCAAAACCCAGTATCTAAGCAGAGAAAAAGCTAATTACCAACATGGAGAAGTTTGAGAGGGACAGATGCTATGCAGGGAACCTGAAAACCAGCCACAAATGACAGAAACACAAACTACATTCACCTCCCCACTGTTCAGCTCCAGCTGGGTATCCCCTAGAAACCTGGGGCTCCATATGTCAAAACTGAACTCATCCCACTCCCTGGTGCCCCCTCTCTTAGTGACTAATACCACGAATATATCTACTTGTTTATGTGGAAACCCATGAATCACCTTCGCCTTCCCTCTTGCCTTTACCCCCACAGCCAGTCACTCACCAGTCCTGATGATTCTACCTCCTAACTATCTTTTCAGTCTTTCCTTTCTCTCCTTTCCTCCACTCTCCTCTAGCATCTCTCACCAGGGCGAGTGAGTGAAGAATCCTCCTCGCTAATCTCCCTGCCTTCGATATCTCCCCTCCTCAAATCTGGTCCTACCACAGGCCACAGACGTCCTGCGTTCTCTTAGGATAAAGGTCCTTCAGGTTCTTACCTTTGTGAGTCATCTGGCTTTATGTCCTGGCTTTCCCTTCTTTGCAATCTAGGCTCCATCCACATGAACCTCTTTCAGTTCCTCCAATGTGTGGTCTGCTCTCTGCACTTCCCCTCCAACCCAGCCCCGACACCTTATTCCCATTGTCTGGCTAATTCCTACCCATGCATCAAGTCTGGTTAGACATCTCTCCTTGGCCCCCCAACCTGGCAGGGTCGGGAGCCTTCCCATGCACCCCTATCACGCTCTAATTTCTCCGCCCTGGCAGGGATCAGGCTGTATTGTAACTGCCTGTTCATTGTTGTAGCTTCATTGCCTAGTACAGAGCCTGGCACAGGTAGGCGCTTAATAAATGTTTGTACAATGAATGAATGAACAAAAATAAGAGAGAGATTGGCTGGGCACCAAATCAGCGTATTAAGACCTGATAGGTTACCAGGATGTATTAATGAGAAATTGTGACCTTCTGGGTAATGATAGTGGTTATTTCTAGTTTCTTCCCCAACCCCCTTGCCCGTTCTTTGCCATCTCTTCTCCTCCTCCCCCTCCTCCCCCTTCTCCTCCTTCTGGCTTACGTATTTTCTAAAGTTTCTACAATCAACATGTATTTATTTTGTAATACTCTAAGAAAAACTGATTCATTCATTTTATTGCTACAAAGAATGAATTTTGCATTCTGGATTTGAGTTTTGTGTTGCAGAGATGAGATGGTGAGCCCCAGCTGCTGCTCCTTGAAGGCCAGCGGCAGCCCTCTCTTCGGGATATATTTTTCTCCTTCAGCTACATTTCAGCATTTCAAGGATTTTCAGCCAATTAAGATGGATGTACTCGGATGAAATGGCTAAGAAAAAAAAAGACTTTAAAATGCTAAAAGTAGGCAAAATAGCAAACGACATTTAAAAGGAAGCAAAAACACTCTGAAGGGACAAAATGCTACATATCATGGAAAAATGAATTAATTTTGACAAACACTTGCTACAAATATGAAATTAAGGTGGACGTGTCCTTGGACGAATAAGCTGAAAGTGCTCAGAGGTAGAAGCGGGGAAATGACTCTGGCATGTGCGCTGTGTGGGGCCATCTGGGTGATGGTGCTGCATTCTGTTTATTCTATACGGTCCTTAAACAAGAGGTCCCGCCCATGCCACCTGTGGGTAGGCGGCTCCTGCCTGAAGGAAAATGTCAATCATCTGGGTGTGAGCGGGTCCTCAGATAGGACAAGGGGGGCCCGAAGTTTTATCTCAGGTAGGGAAGAAAGAGCACCCTGTTTTGTCTCGGGGTCTTGCTCTTTGGATCTAGACTTAAGGAATTAAAATATCTAGCAAAACGCTTCCACTCTGCTTCTGCCTCCCGGCCCCTTCATTCTCTACACAGCCGTTTGTTCTGGTTACCTGATGCCGCAGAATAAATTTTCCAAAACTTGGTAGTGTCAAACAAGCATTTTTTGAGTTTATGGATTCTGTGGAGGAATTCGAACAGGACACAATGGGGATGGCTTGTCTCTGTCTCCCAGTATCTGGGGGCCTCAGCTGGTGCAGCTCCACAGGCTGGCTTCTGGACTCATCTGTCATCTGTCTGGCAGTTGACACTGGCTGTTGGCTGGGGGCCTCAGTTCCTCTCCACATGGTTCTCTCCCTGTGGTCTCTCTACCAGGGCTCCTTCCTCACAGTATGATGCTGGCTTCCCCAGAGCAAGCATCCCAAAAGGGAAGAGCTAGGGAGGAGCTAGGGAGAATCCTTTGGATGACCTGTCTTCTGGAGTTGCATAACACCACCTCCACTGGGGAGAGCAGTGCCAGCCCCTGCCCTGACTTGGGGGGTGGGAACATGGACCCCACCTCTCAGTAGGGGGTGTCCAAGTCACACTGGAAGAGTGTGCGGGATGGGAGGTCTTGTTGTGGTCATTTAGGAACTCCCCTGCTTAAAGACCTTCAGTAGCATACCATGGCGAGTCTGGGATAAAGTCCAAGCTTCAGGTCCTACAGCCTGGCCGCCTCTCCCTTGCCCTCTGAGCAGCCCTCGAGCCCACTTCGTGGTTCTCTAACAAACACATCAAGGCCCTGCCAACCCGGGGCCTTCACACAGGCTCTCCCCTGCCTGGTAACATCTTCATTACATCTTCACAAGGCTGGCTGCTCCTCTTCAAGTCTCGGACCTCAAAGAGGTCTTCCCTGGCGACCCTAAATCAGCTCAGATATTCTCTATGGCCACATCCTCTTCATTTCCTTTCCTGGCCTATTCTGCTTTGGGATTATGTGTTGATTTCTTGGTTAAGTATAAGATATATGTCTATTTTATTCAAAATATATCCCCATTGCCTAGCATAGTGCCTGGCACATGGTATTCGCCCAACAGAGATGTCTTAAACGAACTAACAAATGCCACAAGGAGCCTACCTCAGAGAGGCTGGCTGAGAGCTGGATTCTAGGGCTAGCCTACGGCCCCAGATGATCACATCTCCAATAGGAGCTGTGTTTAGTTCCCCTTTGCTCTTCCCTAGTATTTGCCAACCCCCATTCCATGCTTCAGCCTTGACTCTTCTGTACTAAGGAAGTGTTGTGGTTCCTCATCAAGGCTGGGAGAGTGTTAAACGGGAAGCAACGCCCCCTAGCGGTCAGCATGCTGGTGGCTGTGACAGATCCCAAAAGGAAGACAGTCTCTGGGAATAAGAGTTTAGATATCCAGCTGCCCCTTTCCAGGTGGAGATTCATTGAGAATCTCATTCATTCATTTTCCTGTTCCAACCTTGGGGAATCTGGGTTTTATTGGTATTAGTGAAGGTCGATTTTTATTACAATTGGCAATATAGGGAAAGACCCCATCACACGAATGTTTTCACGAAAGTCTGTTGTGTCATGTATAAAATGTTGCAATTATTAACAACATGACTTTTAGGGAGCTCTCACTAGGTGAACTGACTTAAAGCAGCTGTGACTTACCTCTGGCTCATAACTTCCATTAATAAGACCACATAATTACGGCTTGACCCCATTGCTCGTCCTCTTCCCCTCACGCACTCTGCTCTGGCCTCTTTCTTAATCTTCAAACCTGTGCAGAATGCCCCCATCTGAGGGCCTTTGTGCTGGCTGTTCTCTGCCCCAAGAACTCTTGCCCCAGGGGTTTCACAGCTCACTCTCTCATCTCCTTCAAGTCTTTGCTCAAAGAACATCTTCTCCATGAGGCCTTCCCTGACCATCCTATTGAAAATTGCAACCTCCCTGCCAAGGTGAGCCCCATCCCCCCTCCAAAAAACTTAGCCCCTTTTAATGTCATATAATAATAACTATTATTATTTTCCACTAATTATCTGACTGCTCCCAGCAGACGTTAAGCTCTAGGAGGGCAGACATTTTGGTTTGCCTTATTCGCTGCCATATCCCCAGTTCCTGTCCTTGTGCCTGGCACATGGTACATCCTCAGTAAATCCTTGTTAAATGACTGAGTAAACAACTCTGTTAACAACCATCCTTTATTATAGGTATTTAACAAATAGTTTTGATAATCAACACCAGCAGCCTATGAGATATTTCTTTTTGTCTCTGTTTTAAAGAAGAGGACACTGAGAATCAGCGAGTTCAAGTAATTTGCTGGAGGAACACAGCTTCTACCTGGCTGAGTTTGGAATAGAATTCAAGATCAATGCACTGTTTTGTCCTGCATTCTCTCCAATTGATGCAGACACCCAAAAGAGAGCCAGTCCCACTGTGTGGCAGGGCAAGGATAGGCAGGGTCAAAGAAGAGCAGACATACAATTCCAGAGTCAGGAACTACCTGGGCAGAAAGCATCAGGGATGCGGGCTGTTCAGCCCAAGGGGGCCTGTGCAAGGTTTGGGTGAAACACCAATGGGTTGTTCTCCACGTCATCCCCCAGAGGCTGCAAACCAGAAGAAAGGGATGTGAGTTTCAGGATAGTCCTGTCTGTAGCAGCCTGGCCTGCAGGAACTGGGAAGAACAATCCCCCTAGATTACATGCTGATCAAATTCCCCAAAGAAACTACTTTTCTTTTTTTTTTTTAATTGAGGTCACAATGGTTTATAACGTTGTATAAGTTTCAGGTGTACATCATTATACTTCTATTACTGCGTAGATTACATCATGTTCACCACCCAAATACGAATTACAGTCCATCACCACCCACATGTGCCTAGTCATCCCTACTATGTTTCTGAAATAGTGGAATTCAAGGAATTCCATGTCTCATATTGATAGTCATGATTATAAATGATTATAGGCTATATGATGATAAGTATGGAGAGTCTTTTTAAATACAAGACTTTTTTTTTTTTTTAACACAAGACATTTTAAACTAAGTGCCTGCTGTCGGACTGCTCAGTGCTAGGTCTCAGGAGAGAGTCAAAAGAAGAGGCCAAAGGATTCCTGTCTAATGCTGTGAGGTTCCCTCTAGTAGCTTGGAAATAAGCTGGCCTGAGGGATCTGAGTTCTGAATGGGGCTCTTCAGGCGCCCTGAGCCTGAGCAAGGAAGTGTGATGGTATACATCTGTGACTCTCAAATGTGGTCCCTGGACCAGCAGCATCAGCATCACGTGGAACTTGTTAGAAATGCAGATTCTCCCCTCTCCCTTCCACAGTGTTGATCTGGGGCCTGGCAGCCTGTGTTTCAACAAGCTCTCCAGGTGGTGCTGAGGTTTGAGAACCACCGGTTTATATATTAATGCAAAAGTAGGGCCTCTGCCAGACATCCTTACTGTCCATGATAATCAAGATAGTGTCTCCCTCTTGAGAAAAGGGCAGGCATGCTTGCTGCTCATATAAAGATTGGGGTTCTCTAAGCTCAAGGTTCCTCTCCTCTAGGGCAACCCTCTATGTGTGCATCTGACCCTCATGGCCCTGTGGGAATTGGGGCTTGGTGAACTGGCTGGTGAAAATGCCAATACTCTAGCCACTGCTATTGGTATGAATAATAAAATCCTTTGTTTCTGGGGAAAAAAAAAAAAGTAGAGCCTCAGTGACCCTCTGGTTCCTTCAATAATATTTGTCCCCCTGCAGCTGTGCTGAAGGATCAAGAGTCAGATCTAGGTTTGAATGCAAGGATAGTTCATTTCTCTAAGCCTCAGTTGCCTTATTTGTAAAATGGGGATAAAGAATACCTGCTTTATAGGGTTCTTATATAAAGTTAAAATTAAATGAGACAATGTGTGTGAAGTTCCTGGCACGTAGTAGGTATTCAATACCTTCCTGCCTCCTTCCTCCATTAGTCTGGACTTTTCTTTTTTTTTGGTGAGGAAGATTAGCCCTGAGCTAACATCTGTTGCTGATCCTCCTCATTTTGCTGAGGAAAATTGGCCCTAGGCTAACATCTGTGTCCATCTTCTGCTACTTTATATGTGGGACGCCTGCCACAGCATGGCTTGATAAGCGGTGTGTAGGTCCACACCCAGGATGGGAACCTGCAAACCCCCGGGCCGCCGAAGCGGAGCATGTGAACTTAACCACTACGTCAGCGGGCCAGCCCCTAGTCTGGACTTTTTTTTGGTTATGAGCAACAGAAAGCAATTCACAGTAGCTTAAGGAAAAATAAAAACTTGATGGGTTCAAGGAATTCCTCGAAGACTTGTCCGTACTTGTTGCCTCCAGTTTCTCTCATACCACTCATTCTGGAGCCCACCCTCATCAGGTTTATGTACCTCTACTCCACTGAGATTGTACTTCTCCAGGTTTCCAGTGGCCTCCTTGAGGCTAAATCCAATGGTCCTTTCTCAGCCCTTATCTGACATGCCCTATCAGTAGTATTTGACACAGTTGTCACATTTTCCTTGACATGCTTTCTTCACTTGGGTTCTGGGACAACCTCCTCTCCTGATCCTTGTCCCATTTCTGGGTGGCCATTCTACTTTGCTGAGTGTCGATCATTCTTTAGCTCTCCAAAGGTTGAAGTCCCCCAGAGCTCAGGCCTGGGACCTCTTCTCTCATCTGTCCTTCCTAGGTGATCTCATCCAGCTTCATAGTTCTAATCCCATCCATGTGCTGCTGATAACTTCCAAATTTATATCCCCAGCCTCGACCTCTCCCCTGAAGTCCACTCTGGAATAGCCACCTGCCTTCGCAGTGTCTCCACTTAGATGTCTAATAGGTGTCTCAGACAGAGCTCCCAATGTCCCCCATGCACACCAAATCCCGCTCTGCCACAGTTTTCCCATCTTGATTAATGGCAGCACCATCATTCGTGTAACTCAGGCCAAACACCCTGGCTTTGTTATTGATGCCTCTCCCTCTCTTGTATTCTACATCCAAGCAGCAGTAAGTCCTGTTGATTTACTTTCTGGGTCTATCCAGAATCCAATTCTCACCTTCTGTTTAGGTCAGTGGTGTAGGTCACCATTGTCTATTGCCTGGATTTTTGCAGTGGCCTCCTAAATGCTTATGCCCTTGTCCTCCCTACAAGTAATTTCCACACAGTGTTCAGAGAAATCCTGTTAATAGGTAAGTCAGATCATGTAACACCCATGTCCCAAATCCTCTAATATGCGTGTCTCCCATTGCCTCTCTGTATCAGTGTCCCAGAGCTGCCAAAACAAAGTGCCACAGTCGGTAGCTTAAAACAACAGAATTTTATTCTCTCACAGTTCCAGAGGCCAGAAGTCCAGGATCAAGGTGTTGACAGGGCCAAGCTCTCTCTCAAGGCTCTGAGGGAGAAACCGTCCCATGCATCTATCCTGGCTTCTGGTGGTTCTGCAATTCTTGGCGTTCCTCGGCTCGTGGCTGCATTGTTCCAATCTCTGCCTCCATCCTCACATGGCCTTCCCCTCTATGTGTCTCCCTGTGTGTTTCTTCTCTTCTTATAAAGACCCCAGTCATTGGCTTTAGGGCCCACCCTAATTCAATATGGCCTCATCTTAACTAATTACATTTGCAAAGGCCCTATTTCCAAATATGATCACATTTTGAGGTTCTGGGTGGACATGAATTTTGGGGGGGCACTATGCACCCCAGTATACTTTCTAACTTCATATCCTGCTACTTCACCCTCTCTTCAGCTTCATCCAGTGTCCTCTTCGCTGATCCTTGAACACGCCAGGCATAGTCTCACCTCAGGGCCTTTGCATTCTCTGTTCTCTTTGCCTGGACTGCTGACTCACTCAAGTCTTTTCTGAAATGTTACCTTCTCAGTGAGACCTTCCCTGGTCAACTTGTCTGAAAACCTAACACCTTCATCAAATTTCATATTCCTCTTTTCAGCTTTATGTTTTCCTCTTCAGCATTTATCACTTTCTAACACACTGTATGTTACACTTACTTTCTTTGTTTGTTGTCTGTATATGCCAGTAGCATGCGGGCTCTCTGAAGGCAGGGGTTTTGTTTGTTGTGTTCACTGTTCTATTCCCAGCACCCAAAACAGTGCCTAGTACATAGTAGGTGCTCAATAAAACTTAGTTGGAAATTTTTTGAATTAATGAACTGAATAGTCTGGGAGTGGGACTAATTCGGCTATTAAAATTGTCATTTAAATTTAAATATAAACACCGTTCATGTCCATCTTTTGGCTTTGCCTTTCTTTCTGTTGGCTTCATTTTCAGGTGGGTTCTTCTCTTGTTTGGGGGCAATGGCCACCAACAACTCTAGGTTTGCATCTTACAAGCTTGATGAGAATCTTAGTCAGCAATTGCCACAATCACACTGCATAACAAAACACCCCACTCTTAACGGCTTCCACAACAAGTGTTTACTTTTCTGGCTCCCAGGTGCTGGCTGGCTGGGACAGCTCTGCTTCCGGCTGGGGATTGCCTGGGCTCAGGTCTAGCCTGCAGTTTGGATTCCAGGCTACTCCATATGTCTCCATATTCTCCCTGGATCAGCATCTACCCATGGAATATTCTCCTCATGGCAAATGGCGGGAGCCCAAGAGTGCAAGTGGAAACGTGTGATGCTTCTCAAGGCGTTGGCTGAGAACTGGTGCACTGTCACTCTGACCTCATCGCTTTAACCAAAAACAAGTCACCGGTGGTAGGGAATGAAACTCCAGCCACTCACATACACTACAAAGGCACACGACGGGAGCGAGTGAAGAACCGAGAGCAGTCGTCTGATACCCAATAGCAGGCTCAGCAGAAAGAAAGAGACACTTGTCCAACGTGCCGGTGAAGGTCTCGGGCTGACCCTCATTTGATTGACTTGGTTCATACCCATCCTTGACTCAATAACTGAGGCGTTGGGCAGAAAATACAATAATTGGTCAGACCAGTATCATGTGCTCATTCCTGGAAAGGGGCCATGGGGTGGGGGTGGTGGAGGTTACCCTCTCCCAAGCCACTGGATTGAGAATCAGAAAGAAGTGTCCTTCCAAAGGAAATTGGGGTTGCTGTCCCCATGAGAAGGGTTTTGGGTGCTGGGAAAACAAAATCACAAGTGCACTATTCCCTCTAACCCTAGAATTATTTGAGACATCTGGCAGGTGGCAGTCTCAGGAAGCAGAGAACAGCATGCGGCACGTCACAGAAGCTATGGCACTTGGTTTGGGAGTCTGAAAGCCGTACCTTGCCTAGGAGTATGATGAAAGGGAAATCCACGGGCCACCTCAAACTGACATCTCCTGCCTTTTGCATGGGAAGTGGGCCATCAGAGCTTGAAGCAGCTTCCAGCCTCCCCAGCTCATGATTCACACTGAAGCTGGTCCAATCAGAGTAAAGCCCAGGACTTGCCCAGGCGTCACTCGGAAAAGAATTTCTCTCTCTTCTGCTGGGCTTGAACCTGGGAGAATGTGAGGGTGAAGTCTGTCTGAGCTGTGGCCAACACAGCAGAAGTCAAAGGTGACATTGTTCAAGTCCCAGAATCCAGCCATGCCTCAGTCTGCCATAGCCCTGGTCTTTCCCATTGCATATCAATAAATTTCCCTTTGTGCTGAACTGTTTTGAGTGGACTCTAATTGAAATGCTGCCATCCTGACACAAGGCCTATGCTCGGGACCAACCCTGCCCCTTGCTTGGCCTCTTTTGATCCCATTGTGCATTGAACATTTGCTCCCCTGTGGCTTCAACATCTGTGCAATTTATCAAAGAGGACTGTAGACAAAGCGACAGGTCATTGACGACAGGTTTTCTGAGTGGAGAAAACTGTCCCCAAAATAGGATACTTTGTGTTCTTCCATTTGAAATGGCTTCACTGTCAAGTCACAAAGGCAGGTTTTGTCTCCTACATGTTAGGTGTGTAACATCACAACAAAGACCCAATTTCCCTTTTTTGGGAGGAGTAAATATAGAACTAGCCATTGCCAGAAACCAGTGTGCTAGATAAATGTACTCTCATAAGAAAATGATTTTTCTTATAACTTTACCGAATTAACTAGCATTTTGTAGTCTATATATAGTGCTTTGTAAAAGATTTTCATATATATCATCTGATTAAATCAACCCAGGTGAAAGCCACCCCAAGAGTTGGCTATTATAATTCCCATTTTATGGGTCTAGAAATTGCTGCTTAACGAGGTTAAACAGGTCACCCAAGTTCTCTAGCTAATGAGAGTCAGAGATGGAATTGGAACCCAGGTCTCTGTGATTTCAAAATCCCATGTGGTTCACACCACACTGTGCTGGCAGAACGAGAAAGCTTGTGGCAGTGTTAGGGGGATTTTGGCACGGAGTCTATTTTATATTTTTTGCTGCCAAGACAATCTCCATGACATCCTTGGACTACTGAATAAGAGTCATAGAAAAATCAGAGTGTCCTCAATGGAAACCAGTATCCAGAATTAAGAGGTCACCAACCTGATCTTCTTCCCTCATCTTTACCAAGTCCTATTGATTTTACTTCTTAAACAGCCCTCGGATCTGTCCACTTCACTTCATCGCCAAGCCTCCATCTTCGTTGCCTGGACCACGGCTACTGCCTCCTCACAGGTCTCTTGTGTTCAGTCTTATCAACTCCAACTCGTTCTCCAAAGTGCATGGGAGTGAAAGAAACACAAGCAGATCATGTCATTTCTCTGCTTAAGACCTTTCAATGGCTCCATCTTCTCTTGGGGTAAAAATCAAACAGAGGCTTTGGAGCCATGCATAGTCTGTCCTCTACCCCTAACTCGCAGCTCCCCCTGATCTCTGAGCTCCAGCCACACTGGCCCTGTCCCAGATCCCTCAGTGTCATGACCCCTTTTCTCCCAGAGCCTGTTCCCTCACTTGGATGCTCTAACCACCCCTCTCCTCTGTCTCCCACATTCAACCCCTGTTCACCAAGTTTATCTTGCCCACCTTTCCATCTCAGCCTTCTCTGTCCAACCAGAGGAGTCCCCCAATTATCTATCCCAACAGCACCCTCTTCATTTCTTTTCTTTGTAGCACTTACCACAGTTTGTAATGATAGGTTTCTGTGGTCATTAATCGCTCTCTCCTCAACTGGACTGTAAGCCCCATGAGGACAGGGAACGTGTTTATTGGCTGCTCCAGTGGAGCCTGGTTGCTTGCTTTCCCTGTTTCCATGACTCCCTTCTCCTTCCTAAGAGCACCCATGCTCTTCTTTGTGGAATCAGCTCTACCCTGTTGTGTAACAAATATGAGATTTGAGGGGGAGCTGACAACGTAATCTCCTTCTTGCTGTAATGATTGGTACTTGGCAGAGAGTAATGCAGCCCTAAGCTAGTCCACACTTGTCATTTACCTGGCCACATTTGGTTTGTCTTTTCGCTGGGCAACTTGGAACTGTTAATGGATGATTGAGGGAGCATCTTCTGATTTGCCTGCAGCCATCCTACTACCATGGAGGTAGCTTGCCTGAGAACAGATACAAAGCTGACATTCAGAAGAAGGTAAAGCTGCAAGCATTACAGAGAAACCAAGGCAGAGGGGGTTCCTAGCCATTCATGAGGTTACATTAAAGATGATGCCCCAATTCAAAGCCTCCTCCAGTTAGTTAAGGTCATTTCCATGGTGGCAATGTTTCTCATAGATGCTGGACCAAATCACTCTTTTTCTTTCTCTTTGGTTTTCTTCTCCTCACGTGACCCATGTCTACCTTTATTGCTGGAGTCCTGGGGGGAGATTCTTCTCTCTTTCCTGCATTCACACCTTTGCAGGAAGTGGAGGGTATGTCCCCAACCCTTAACCATGCGACTTGCTCTGGCCAGTGGTATATGTGTGGAAGTGACCTTAAGGAGGAGTCTCACACATTTCTGCTTGCTCTCTTGCTCTTCTGCCATTGCCATGAGAGGAACATGCCCTGGCTAACCTGGTGGTCCAAGGTAGATGAGAAATACATGAAGCGGAGGTGCCTCAGTGGAGCCCAGCCTAAATGAGCCAACCTCTACCTGACTTGTAGACACATGAGTGATAATAAATGATCATTGTCTTAAGATAATAAATAATTGTTTTGGGGCATTGAGATCATTTGTTATACAGCAATAGCTAACTGATACAATCTTCTATGAAAACACTGCCCCACTGGGTATAGCCATTTCTGCTGGTGCCTTGTGGCTTGTGGCCAACTGTGTGTGACTATCTTTTTTCCCAACTCTCTTCCATGTTTGGTCATGTGGACCCCACAGTAGGACTGCTTATGCTTAGCTTCTCAAACAGTCTTTCTTGAATGCAGCTCCTTCAATTTTTGGCTATTTCCCTTTCTTCTATGCAGGCTCAAAACCAGCTTCCAAGGCTGAGTTAAGAAACAGTACTCATGCCATCCTATCCATTAGCTTGCTCTCCCCAGTTCTCAAACCCAAAATTCCATCATCCTCTTTCATAAAAATAAATAAAATAAATGAAAGCATCCTTGCATTGACAGGCATGCAAACCCAAGCAAACACCTGCCTGTGGGCATCACTAGCCTATTTAATTTGGCAAACTGTCAGCTCTGTGTGATGGATTGGGTCTCCAAGAAGCAGACATTAAGGTGGGATTAGACAAGCAAAAGATTTATTGGGGGACTTGCCTGTGAAAGGCGTAACAAGGAGGAGGAAGCAGGAAGAGGCAGGACGAGCTTTCAGGTTAGATCCAAATCTGACACCTGTGAAAGGAGAGTGGGAAGGAGGGAGGATTGGTCAGGAAGAGCCTCAGACCACAGCACAGGTCTAAGAATATTTTGGCCAGGTCAATAAGGAGTCCTCCAGCTAAAGTCACCCGTTAGAGGAGTCCCATGTCCTGTGGGAAAGGGCTGGCACTGTACTGTGCTGTGCTCATCACTGGGTGGAGTAGCCTGGGAGGAGTGTAGCCTCAGTGTGGACATGGTGCATCCAGACAGGTGGCAGCTGAGGCTGTCCGTCAACTGTGTTCCTGCAGCAGGAGATCTGAGCAGTGCATTTCCATGGCTGCCATACTCTTAATCCCAGATTGGCCCTCACTCGCTATGCCCTGGATAGAGAAATGTATTTAAATAAAATGTTGAGAGAATGCGTGGTCGGGGAGGGGAAGAAATCAGATCTCCAAGGAGAGAGTTTGGCCTTTTTAGAAGATATTCATATGGAGCACACATATGGAATACCTGACTCAGAGACAGGTACCCTAGGCAGAGTGTCTGTCTTTGTCTAAATCTGGAACACTAACCAGATGGCTTTGGAGCAGGTAGCAGGTCTTGTAGTTGTTCACCAGAATAATGTTGATTGTCAAAGGGCACATGGTAGCAAGACGGAGTACGGGAATCACTTCTGCACTTTCTCCTTCAAAGCAAAGGAGGAAGGTACACAAAATCCTTGAGACCTGCCTCTGCAGCCAGACTCCAGGCACAGGACAGAAGGTTCAGGGTTAGAATGGTCATTCATGCAACAAATACTGGTTTCATTCTTGTGCTCAGAACTGTGTCAGGTGCTAGGTGAGTGCTCCAGACAGCCTCCATTTGCCCCTTCATCCCCGCCTCCACCCTTCCCCACCTTGCTCCAGCCCCAGAAGGCTGACTTGTATGGGCAGCATCAGGCTCTAGTGCCCTCTGGCTTCTGGTTGGGCTTGGCCAACAGGGGATCTTGACAGGAGATTGGGAGGAAAGAGCGTGGGGTCAGGCGCTTCTTCCTCTTGGCTCCCTCCCTGTGTGGTCACCTCACATCTCTGGGACTGGCCATCACTCTTGCTGTCAAGAGGGCTGACTTGACACAGCTCTCTCCTTGTGGCTTCCCTAATGACTCCTCTCTTCCTCCCTTCAAGCCTAGGGTGGTAAGGTCTAGGTCACTGCCCCTACATCCACCTCTTTGTGTAAATCAACCCTCCTCTGCTTATCCAATTCAGTGTGCCATCAGTCTCCTGTGAGGCCCGGGAATGATAAAGGAACAATAACCAGACAGTTTTGGTCTGTCTGGGGGCAACAGACATTGTCTTAATCAGCTCTGGCTGCCATAACAAAATACTACAGACCGGATGACTTAAACAACAGACATTTATTTCTCACAGTTCTGGAGGCTGGGAGTCCATGGTCAAGATTCAGTTCTTTGTGAAGCTCTCTTCTTGGTTTGCAGACAGCCACCTTCTCACTGTGTCGTCATGTGGCAGAGAGCGAGCAAGAGAGCAAGCGAGCTCTGGTCTTTCGTCCTCTTATTATAAGGACACTAATCCCATCATGAGGTCCCTACTCTCATGACCTCATCTAAACCTAATTACATCCCAAAGGCCCCATCTCCAAATACCACCACACTGGGGGCCAGGGCTTCAACATATGAATTTAGGGGAGAGGGGGCACAATTTAGCCCATAGCAGGCATCAAACAAATAATTCCACAAACATTTTAAAGTATAATACAATAAAATCTACAATGGAAAAGTACTTGGTGCCCCTTGTCTGGGGTCAGCTGGTGGTCAGAAATGGCTCCCCTGAAGAGGTGTTTCATGTGCTTTGTGCTCGGCAAGGAAGGAAAGTTTCAGGCAGAGCAATAGCACACATGAAAGCCTGAGGTGGGAAGGAGCTGGGGGTGTTCCAGGAGCCAAGGGAAGGCTCGGGGGTGGCGGGTGGCAGCCTAGTGATGGCGGCACAGAGAGCGGCAGAGAGGAGGTTCTGGAGGTGGATGGGGACCATGGGGGGCCTTTTCCCAGGAGATGGGTAAGGCATCTGCATGGGAAGAGAAGCTCAGCCCTCCAAATCCCGATGTCCCGACCCCTCAATGGCATATGCCATCTCCATCTGGCTATTCCCTTGTCCCACCTCCTTGAGTCCTGGGATTCGGGGGTTCATTGAAGTTATTTTTCAGTTTATGGTTGATCAGTTCATACAAGTCTCTTTCTTTCTCCTTCTCTCTAAAGAAAATAGGCTTTAAATAGGTGTCCAGCTCAAGGTCAGCTACTGATCAGATCAGGAGCACCCTGGCTAAGCCAAGGGAAAAGTCCCCAGGTTCAAAATGCTGGGAAAAGGCTAGGCTGTTGCCTTCTGCTCTTCTTGTCTTCCTCTGGATTGCAGGGTGGGTGGGAGGATTAACTCCTTGTGATGAGAGGGTCCAAACGGCTTGGAGGCAGAACCAGCCTAATGCGTAGAGGGCTGGTTATGAAAGGTTCCCAGATGCCAGGGCACGTAAGGCAGAGTGCACTTGGCAGGACACTGTGGAATCTCATTTATTGGATCCATTATCTGAATTAGGAACAATTTGAAATTATGACCACAAGATAGAAATAAAAGATAAGAGTGCTGGCAATCATCCTTGCCCCTGTTTGTCTGTGCAGTGGGCATTGTGGGGCCTCTCCTACATTTCCTTATGTTTCAGATCATTTAATTAAATTTAATTAGTTTTTATGGACCCCAAAAAAGGAAGAAAGGAGCCAGCATTTACTATTGCTAGGTATTGCATTAGGCATTTTGATCCTGGAAGCCACACACAGCAGTTCAGTTTATGATTCAATCTTCCCAGCAGCTCCACATAGAAGGTATTATTATCCACATTCTATGAGTGGGGATATGCCGAAGCTTAGAAAGATTGAATAACCTAATTGTAGTCCCTTACTTAGAGTTATACATCCACCTGTCCATCCATCCACCTATTCATCTAGCTGTCTGTCTATCCATCTACCCATCCATCCGTCCGTCCGTCCATCCATCCATCCATCCATCCATCCATCCATCCATCCATCTACCCACCACTTGATCATCAATACTTACTGATCATGTCTCATATGCTCTCCACTGGGCACTGGTGTATCACTGGGGAAGGAGACACTTCTCTCCTCACAGAGCTCACAAGCTAGAGGGGTGGGTGCTCAGACCTCCCTGAGCCCCTTGGGTGGGATGTGTCAAAGAACTTCTTATCCATAGCTCCATTCCATGGTCCCCTACACAGTCCAGGTCTGGGCTTGAGTATCTGGAAAAACTTAGGGCTTTTCAGTGGCACATGAGTTACCCTCAGTCCTCAAAGGGAATGTATTTTAGGTGAGGAGTATCCCAGGATGTGGGACTTTTAATGCTAAAACCAGAGAGTCCTGGGAAAACTTGTACAGTTGGTCACCATGATTCATTGGTTCTCAATAAAGGGTGATTTTGTTCCCCATCTCAGGGACGTTTGGCAATGTCTGTAGACATCTTTTGCCAACACAAAACATGCCAATACAGCTGGCATGGGGGAGCTGCTCCTGGCATCTAGTGGGTAGAGGCCAAGAATGTTGCTAAACATCCTACATGCACAGGGCAGCCCCCTTCACAAAGAATCATCCAGTCAAAAGTGTCAATACTGCCCCATACACAGGGGACAGGCTAGTAGTGCTGAAGAGTTACTAACACCAGGAGCAACGTTCAGCCAATGGTGAGTGGGAGTTGGAGGGTAACTACCCCAGCTTCTTCACCTGTTAGGTGGGAAAACTTGGATGCATGTTCTACATTTTCTCCCAGACTTTCCCAGTGGAATCCAGCACCACGCATTGCCCGTGGTGGTTGCCAACCCAGTAACACACCCCTTCATTGGCTGCCTTCCACTCCCTGACTCATTCCCCCCACTGCCCTACTGACACTCCCCCCAAAACTACTTGCACTCAAATTCTTAACTCACAGTCTGCTTCCAGTGGAACTCAATTTATCTTTATAAACAGAAAATCAAACACGCCCAATTTTATTGAAAAGATAACAGTGTGTTGGCCACTTGGAAACTCCACCTCCCCCATTTCTGGCCTCTAAACTCAGTTCCAAGGTCCTGCTGTGTAGCCAAATGCAGACATGTGAGAGCAGGCAGCCACACGATGCTGAGCAGGCTGTTCCTGCAGAAGCTGCCGCTGCCCGGCCCTCTTTGGTTGGCCTCAGGTGCACACAGATTTGCCTAAAAGGATGTAAGAAGGGCTGATGGTGTTGAAGTGAGATGTGGAAAGGGAAGTAGAAGCAATCAGGCAGGCTGGGCTTCCTTTGACCTTGCCTCATTGACAGAAGGCACTCATGTCTGTTGGCCTTGTGATTGTACATTCAGGCTTTTGTACCCCCAGTAAGCGTGGGTTAGTATAGCTGGGTGGGTCAGGTTCCAAGCTCTGGAGTCAGACAGAGGTGAACTTGAAACCTGGAGTTGGAATTTACTAGCTCTTTGACCTTGGATGACTCACTAAGTCCCTTGCCTCATGTGATTGTCATGAAAATTAAATGATAAAATGCACATAGAATGGCATGCATTGTGCCTGGTATGCCATACAGTATAAATGTAGCAATGACAGTATTAGTGTGTGTGTGTATATGTGTATATATATGTGTGTGTGTGTGTGTGTATACACACACAAATATATGCAAATATAATTTTGCCATTTGCAAGTGTTCATAGAGCCTAGAAAATGTGGTGTGGCCGGCTCGTGCTCCAAAGTATATATCTGCAGAGAGATAAGACCCATGAATGCAGAATAAAAACCTATTTCCTTCAAAAATGTTTTTCAATATTGTAATTTTCAAATCTACACAAAAGTAGAAAAAATAATATAATGAACCCCCAAATACCCATCACCTAGCTTCAGCAATGATCAATATCTTGCTAATCTTGTTTCATCTATCCATCCTCCAATCTTTTGTTTCCTGGAGTATTTCAAGGCAGATTCCAGGCAACAAGTCGCTTCAGCTGTCACCTTCAGTTTGCACTGTAACAAGTTCAGCCTCATTCTTCTTCACGCAGGGCTGAAGACCCTCTGAGTAGTGCCATGAGGATTGGCGTCTGCCCTGGGCCACAGGGTCTCAATTGTCACCTCCCACAGCCCCAAGGACTGAGGTCCTCACCCTCCATGTGTGGGCCCTTTCCTCCCAGGCCATTGTTTGTAATGATGGTTTCGAGGTCGTATCTCGTTTACACGCAGGTACCTGCTGCCTGCTTCTCTAGACTTAGCCGGCGTAATTCATGCTGAGCGCCTGTCTCGACTCGGGGAAGGCGCTGCTGCCTCCACATTTCACAATAAATATCTTTTTAAATGGCCTGGTGTTCAGGCTCGTTTCTCATTTCCAAGGAGTCTTTTGACTGATGACCTAAAGAATTGCTTCCCCGTGACTGACAGGGTAATGCGGCCTCCCCTATTCTCTCTCTCCAGGAGGCTGGCGAGAGCTGTGACTTCAAGTGCCACAGGCTGCTTCCAACAGAGCCATTTACCCCAATCACTGCCCGTTTTCCTCTGGCCCCCACGGGGCTGCAGGCTGCCAGCCAGTAGGTCAGGTCCATCTTGGGGGTGCTCCAATGGGGCACATTTTCACAGGAAATCAATGTGAAAGGCCTCCAAGGGCAAGGTGAAGTAGGGCTCCCTGCCCACCTGGCTCTGTGAATGCCCTCGCTTGAGCCTTCAGGCAGCTCACAAAGGCACAGTTTAACAGAGACCTTGAACTCCACTGAATGCAAAAGCTCTACTAGCGAGGGAGTTGTGGTTAGAATTCCCTCTTGACGTGGAGGCCCCAAGCTGCAAAGACTGGTCATTTTATGATCTCCATGGGCCCTAGGCACTCTTACTTTGTGAAGCACCTTGTTACATCACATCAATCACCATAAAATGTACCCACATCCTGCATGAAATGCAATTCATGTATAAATGTTGAGCTGCAGATGACTAGAGGCATGGAACAGATTCTTTCCGAGAGCCTTCAGTGAGCACACGGCCCTGTTTGTGCTACCAATGAAAGCCAAGAGGCCTAGAAAATGATGGTTCTTAACTTTTTACTCTTCCAGCAGACTTAATTCAGTATTATAGAATCATGAAGGGCCTGAAAAAGTCACCTAAATCGTTCAGTTATACTTTTCTGTGTCTTAGGCAGGAATATGTTGCCCAGATTTGGAGTTTTGTGATATAAAAACCAAGCTTGCTGGGCTGGCCCTGTGGTGTAGTGGTTAAGTGCTCCCACTCCACTTCTGCAGCCTGGGGTTTGCAGGTTCGGATCCCGGGTGCACGCCGACGTACTGCTTGTCAAGCCATGCTGTGGCGGCATCCCAAATAAAGTAGAGGAAGACGGGCTAATCTTCCTCAGCAAAAAGAAGAAGATTGGCATCGGATGTTAGCTCAGGGCTAATCTTCCTCAAAAACAAAAACAAAAACAAAACTTGCATTTCCAGGTGACTCACTACAGTGGCAAAAGAAACCCAACCCTCTGCTTTCTAGATGACCTAGGAAGGTTTCTCAGTCTTTAGATGTGAATGGAATCCAGTTTGGATTGACTAATTTAGTGATTGATGATGGTTCAAAGCTCCTAACCACCTCTATCTCAGAAGTCAGTCAATGAAAAATAAAAGTGCCCAAAATGAGAAGCGCCTGGGGACCATAGCTGGCTGGAGGCCACAAGGAGACTCCTGAGTGGCTCTGGCTTCCCCACTCTGAGATTCATCACCAGGTCATCCTGCTGCTGACAGTTTGGTTCTGAGTGTGGCCCCTTGTTATGAGCTGAATTGTGTCCTCCCCAAAATTCACATGTTGAACTTCTAACATCCAGCACCTCCGAAAGTGACTGTATTTGGAGATAGGGTCTTTAAAGAGGTAATTAAGGTAAAATGAGGCCATTGGTGGTGGGGGGCTAATCCAATATGACTTGTGTCCTTATAAGAAGAGATTAGGACACAGACACACGGAGAGGGAAGACCATATGAAGACATGGGGAGACAGTGTTCATCTACAAGCCGAGGAGAGAGGCCTCAGAAGAAACCAACCCTGCCGACACCTTGATCTTGGACTTCTAGCCTCCAGAACTATGAGACAATAAATTTCTGTTGTTTAAGCCACCAGGGCCTACTTTGTTATGGCAGCAAACTAATACAGCCTTCATTCTGATAATGGACTTCTGCCTCAATATTTTTCGTTAGGACTCACCTACCACTCTCCTGCCCCAGTCCAGGCTTTCCAATCCCCCTCCCAGGGGCAGGTGTCTGAATTCCATCTGTGACTGTAGCTTAGTTCTCTGATTACACTTTTCTGAAGCTAGCTCTCAAGATTTATGAATATCATGGCCCCCGGATTCCTTGCTGAGTTGCTGGTGTAGATTTTGCTTGCCCATCATCCTTCTTTTGGGAAACCTCCCTTCTCCCATTCCATGTGTTTCTAGTAGGGCTGTTAGTCATAGCAACTGCCTTCCCTCCACTGACCCACCCACATGGCTCACTCCGTGCACCATATTCTTGACCAAGA
This sequence comes from Diceros bicornis minor, assembly GCF_020826845.1. Lineage (NCBI taxonomy): Eukaryota > Metazoa > Chordata > Mammalia > Perissodactyla > Rhinocerotidae > Diceros > Diceros bicornis. The sequence goes on along the minus strand of NC_080771.1, from coordinate 30,460,198 downwards.
AACATTTCAGAGGGAGTTTTGGTGGCCAACTGGATATGGGGAGAGAGAGGTGAAGGTGATACTGGTATTCTGGCTTGGGCATCTGGATGGATGATTGTGAGAATGGGATCATGGAAGGAAAAGCAAATTTAAGAGAAAATGATGAGCTCTGGCTTTCAACAACTAAGAAGTGAGCTGATAAAAGTGATCTTTTAGGAAGGCTGGTTTAGGATTGAAGGGCAGAGTCTGCAGGTTGGGAGACCAGGGAAGAGATAATAATTGATCCTGGTGTGTGAGAGAGAAATGATGTTATTAACCAACCAGTTCTACATTCTAAGGATTGTGGCAAATGCCAGGCTCAGCTGAGCATGATTTTCAAATGTGGGCCCGGAGATATAGTGGGGAGTGGACACCAGGGAGAGTCCATTATTTTGCAAGATAGAAGGAAGGGAATTTGAAGTCCCCAAGGGTAATCAAGAAGTGAGGGAGTGAGAGAGAGGGGAGGAGAGAAGAGCCAGAGATCTGTCTCAGCCTGGGGGTTCCACATGGAGTAAAGTGACCAGTCCCTGCCTGTGGAGAGGCAAAGGAATCTTAAGCACAAGATATCCAACATTTAATTTTAAGTTCTCTGCTTTGCTCCACCACGCCTAAACTTTTGGTTGTCTCCTAAGCACACAAACATCTTAACACTGTTTGGTTTTGGTTTTACAAGGAAAAAGAGGAAGGGTCTGGGTGTGGACGTTTTTAGCAAAGCGAGAGCATCCAGGCTGTGATACGATGCACGCACTAAGGGCGCCTCAGTTGACGCATGGGTTTCACTTGTGCTGTCCCTTATCTGCCTCAAGTCTGAACTCACCAACCGGTTCTGAAGCCTCCTTCCAGATTGCCTCGTTCCACCGCACCCTGGAGGTGCTCGGCAAGCATCTGTTGATTGACTGATTGTCTCAAAAGGGTTCTCCCACAAGAAGTCCCCGAATGACCCACCTTCCAGTTCTGTCCAGTGACCTGGCCTTGAGAATGCGGCTCCAAAGATAGCACAGAAATTGCCCATTGCCACTTTGAGATCACAGTAAGGGAAATGGCTGCATTTAAAGAGACAAGGTTCACTTAGCAGCTTCAGAAACATTTTTTTTTCAGCCAAGTTTCTGTTCTGCTAGCAGTTCTTGCTTGTGACCTAGAAGCGGCAAGAGCCCCGGGGAACGATGCTGTCTAAACTTCCTCCTATTTATTGGCCTCCCCTCCCCCTCTCCTCACCACTGGGTACTTGTGCTTCCCAGCAGCCTTTGCGGCCAGCCCTTCCTGCATCCCTCCTTCAGCCACAGCCCTGCTCAGAACCCTCATCCTATCAGACGCAGGCCCGCAGCTGGACGGCAGCCAATCGCAGCCATGAATGTTGGCACTGGGCTTAAATCCACACTGGGCTCCCTCCTGCCTGCAGCGGGTCCAGTCTGGTCTTCCTGTTGTACCTTCTCTCTCTCTCCTGGCCAAGGCGCGTGTGCAGAATTTCTTGGTTCAAATCATACCCGAACAGCTGGTATTTGTGTTACTACATGCATTCTGAGCTTTGTGGATATGTACTCTGGAAATGTTGTCTGTAAATTAATTTTTCTTTTGCATATTGGTTTGTTTGAGCCATTTAACGTATGCACCCCCCACTTTAAGAAATTCCAGAGCCCTCTTTTCCTTGTCTTTGAATGGAAATGATTATTGTCTGGTTGCCCAGATCTGGCTGGGAGCAGCGCCAAGAATCCCCTCTTTAACACACCACTCAGTGCCCACACCCATCCAAAAGTCTCTCAAAAACACTGATTCATCCTCTTTATTGCTGTCATTCATTCATTTACAAGAATATTGAAACCTACTGTGTGCCAGAGACTGTGCTAGGTGCTAAGGGCACAGTGCTGGGAAAAACAAAAAACAAAAAAACTAATGACCCTGCCATCCTGGAGCTTGGAGTCTAGTGGGGGATATAAATAAGTAAACAGTTTAGTCCACTGATGTAATAGGAAAAGATGGGAACACCTAATCCAGACTTGGAAAGTCAGGGAAAGTTTCAGGAAGAAATGCCATATGCATGGGGCCTACAAAATGTTGACATTAGCCAGGAAGGCTGGTTGATGTTGGCATTAACCATGGCCCCATGCTGTGCATCTATCATACAGGTAAATGCCATACGGCACCAGACTTAAGGAAACAGGGAAAGACATTGACTCAGTGGTTTTTCCATTTCTTGGCAGCCTTTTAAATGGAATCGTAGTGAATTGCTTGTCACTTTTTTAGTTGTAGAGTCTGTACTTTGTAGGGTCAAGACTTTTGATTCTGTACAGTCAAGACTTGTTCAGTGTCCTAATGGATAAGCTTATTACCCTATGGTAAAGCTCTATTTGGAGCCCCCCAGGGTCAGCCTCATCCCTAAACCCTGCTTTCTGGACATTGACCATAAACTTCCCATAATATGCGTGCCTTAAAAATATGTCTTGAAGGTGGGCAGATGAGGAAAGAACACCTATTATTTATATATATGAAGCCAAATCAACCAGCAACTTCAGAAAATTTAAATAAATCTGGAGTTATTTCAGGTGAATAATAGTAGATAACATTAACTGAGTGCTTACTATTTACCAGGTGCTAAGTGCTTGATCTGTATGTCCTCATAACCACCGTGGGGAGTAGGAACTGTTAGCACTCCAGTGTAGAGATGAGGAGAATGAGGCATAGCCAGGTTGAGTAACATCCGCCATGTCTCATGGTCAATGGACAGTCAGAGGTGAGAACTCAGGCCGCCTTGCTTTGGAGCCTGGGCTCCTGACCATGCTGACTCTCAAAAGTCCTACATGCTCTTTGGTTATTTTCATGCACAGAACTGAGCTCCCTTCTAGGTCCCTGGTTTGATTCTTTGGGTTGAGAGGATGTTTGGTCTGGGGAATCTGAGCATAAGAAGAGAACGTGGAGAGAGAGTGGTGTGTGAACTGGCCCTTTACAGCTGCCTTGGCTCATGGGCGAGGCTGTGGACCCATTCTTACAGCTTCTATGCTCCCTCAGGCCGCCCCAGAATGGGTGGTTGGGAACTGAAATCCAGCTCAGCTTCCTCTGTCAAGCCCAAAGGGGGTGCCCTTTTCCAATTCTGCAAAGACTCTGTGAGGGCTAACTCTGGCCTGCCGCCCTGCACACCCCTGCTGCAGTGACCTCCCATCCCTCCCAGACGCCCTGCTCTGCCTTGCCTGATCTCCAGTGCAGACCCAGCACGTCAGAGCCCGTTTTTGCCTCCGGGCCTGCCCCGTGTAGACATGAGAATTCGTAGGGCCAAGCTGGTTCTCCTTGCCCCACATCCTGAAGCTGCGGGCACGCCCCACCTCAGGCTCACACCCAGCTGCCAGAATCTAATACTAGGAGGTGGTTTCAGGTTTGTGACTTTCCTGGGAGGGGAATTCCAGCTAAACAGAGCATTAGGGAAGAAGGAGGAAGAACAGGAATGAGAAGAAGAGAGGAAGAAATAGCAGGGGAGATGGACTGCCCATCTGAGATCACTAAGTGAAGCCTTAGGAGAAAGGGGCCACACATCTCAGGCTAGATATAAGCCCTACCCTCTCGGTGGGAGAAAAGTAGGACTAATGGGCTCAGCAGACATTTACAAAGAGATATAGAGCATTGGGTTTTCAATTTCCTGCAAGTTACCTGTAAGAAATATTAAAATGGCAGATATGAAATCAACTAAATGTATCCTTGGAAAGCTAACGTCTCTGGCCAGAATAAGAAATAAAATGACGTTTGTCTCTTTTTAAAAGATTCACCCCTTCCCACAATACGGGGGATTCGTGTCTGGGTTTCTGCATATGTGTCTTTAGGTGTGCCCACTTGCGTGTGCCCATGCCGGTGGGTGACCGTGTGCGTTTGCATGTGTGCCTGCATGTGGGGCTCTCTGCCTGCAGCATTAGGAAAGCACAATGTCGCAGTTGCTTTGGAAACCGCATTCTTGCCCTGGCACAGCTGGGGACGAGGGGGCGTGGCAGGCTGTGACACGACTCTGTGTGGCTGTGATTCTCTCAGGGATGTGGTGGCTCTCGGACTGTAGGTTCCTTCTCTTTAGTCCGTGAATACACATGGGCCATGTGGGATAATAGGTGCGGGGAGGTCTTTTTCAACGAAGTTATGAAACACTCATTTGAAGGCAAATCTGGAAAAGAAAGCCAACTGGTTGTGTAGACATGCTCTTGGATCCTTGTTTCCTACTCTCTGAGGAATGCACCAATTTTTCCCTTCAGTGAGGTCTCTTCCAGAGGAGGCAGGTACTGGGGCATGGTGGTGCCCCTTTTGGGCCACTGGGGGACACGATTTAGGGCATCCCAGGGAGTGTCCTATATCTGTTTTACATAATGGAATGTTAGCAGCCACATTGTATTTTGGGGTACAGAGGATTTTTGTGATCCCTACTGCAAATGAAACAGATCATTGTTTCATTGGCACATTGAAGACAGGACCTGCCTTCAATGTGTCTCACCCGGTCAGAGAGACAGCCTAGTGGGAAAGCTTATAAAGACAGATGTTGATTTATGAGGAGTGTGTGCTGGTGCACTTTTTAATAAGGTGCTTATTCTTATACTTTCATAAATAATATCATTAAATCATTAAAGAAATCTAGGAGCTAGACAGTGAAGATCCAGGATGAAAGATCCAGTCCACGTTCTGAGGGAGTTCACAGAGAGTGGAGAGACTGTTTAATTCAAGAGATAATTGCAACAAAGTGTGATTCCTGCTAAGGAAGGAGAAGTACCAGGTGTGGTGCAGCACCTAAGGGGGAGGGCAAACCCAGCGGCTGTGGGGGTGGCAAGCTCTCCCGCCCCTCCCCCAGCCCGTTCCTTACTCATATTAGCTTGGGAACTTGTAGTCCCTGACCAGCGAGTCAGTTGAGAGGAGAATGGTAATGAGTAAAGGAATGTCAATGTCAGTGTTACTTGGGGGAAAAAACCCCACCCCAGCAGGCTCTGCTGGATTGTAATCTGACAGATAAAGGCACTGACTGCAAACTGGTACGGCCGTTAGTGAATATTAAAGTGACTTTGCAAGTGGCCACCGAAGGGGAGTGAGAGAAGGGGAGTGAGAACGCGCGAACTAATGATCATGACAGGAAGAGCTGCCATTTGTTTGGTCTGCAGGATGGCAGGCACTGTGCGCAGAACTCTGCATCCCTCATTTCATTTAGTCCCCACTCATTCTTGTCCCCAGGGCGTAGTTGAGAAAACTGCACCTCAATGAGGTTAATAGGTGCCGAAGCTTCAGGTCTACATGTCTTGAAGGCCTGAGTTGTTTCCACCGTCCCTCACACCCACGGCAGACAGACAGACAGACAGACAGTCTATGCACATCAGTTGTAACGGGCCTCTTAGAATGTGATCAAAATCAACTTTATCTCCTTCTCCTCTCTGCCCACTCCTACCCCTGTCATGGGACAAGTTCTTCTCTGCCCCTAGTGGAAGCTCAGATGGTCCTATAGCTTTTCCAGCCACTCTCAGATAATACAAAATACCCTGTTATAATATCCTGAGAGTTCTCATTTCAGTAATTGGTATGTTCCATCCAATGTAAGGATACAAAATCCAGACCTCCCTAACGGTAAAACTTCTGCCCTGCTCTCCCCTAGCTGCGCCCACTGTGGGCAGGAAACTGGCAGTGGGAAAGGCTGTGTGGTCAGCTTCGCTGTTCTCTGCCTTTGCCTCCCTCAGCTTGGTAGGCAGTTTCAGACCCCTCCAGGGTCCAAATGGTGGAGGGAGGAGGGAGAAGGGGACATGAAAAGTCTTACTTGGCAGGTCCTGTCTTCAATGTGCCACCATATCATAAGGTTGCATGGGGGGAATATCATTTTTGTGTGTGTGTGTGTGTGTGTGAGGAAGATTAGCCCTGAGCTAACATCTGATGCCAATCCTCCTATTTTTGCTGAGGAAGATTGGCCCTGGGCTAACATCCGTGCCCATCTTCCTCTATTTCATATGGGACGCCGCCACAGCATGGCTTGACAAGCAGTGCATCGGTGCGCGCCCGGGATCCAAACCTGCGAACCCCGGGCTGCCAAAGCAGAGCATGTGCACTTAACCACTATGCCACTGGGCCAGCCCCAAAGGGAATATCATTTTAGCTCAAAAATATTGGCAGATTTTATTTAGTTTTGGAGGAAAGGGATTACTGGGAAATAGTAATGATTGCTAAAACTAACTGAGCCCATTTCCTGTACTCTACAAGCACATACTCACCCAGGGTGGCTATGATTACTTTTTCCCACTTTATTGTTGGGGAAACTGAGGCTCTAGGAGATGAAGTGGGGAAACTGAGGCTCTGGGAGATGAGTAATTTGTCAAGGTCAGATAGCTTGCTAGGTGGGAGGCCAGGGATTTGAGCCTGGAACGTTTGACTTCAGAACCTGCTCTCTTAACCACTCTGCTATCTGAAGTTGGGTATCTATCAGGAGACAAATGTATTATTCCCTAACAACTTGACAATTTGCCTTCTTTCTTATTCTAGGAAACACTACCGACCAGATAGCATTTCTTTTTAATAACTGGTATCAAAGCAAATCTAATGAAAATGTGTAACTTGAAAAAAACCCAACACTCTCTGAAATTGTAGTAATTTATGATCATAAGGGGATTTCTTGTGTTTGAAAATAACCAACAACTCAATTGGATGGTATGTAAAGACTTAGGAAAACAAAATAAATCTCATGGGAACTAATTTGTATAACTAGAAACTATCACAAGAGAATTATTTCTTGTATTGTATGATACTTGGGAGCATATTTCATACCATCGAATTTGCACCCAGAAATAGTTTGTTGTAGCACGTAAGACATCCTACCCCCACTTGTGACCTATAAGAAGAGAAGAATTTATCACCGATAATGGATTTTGCACGTAAAGCTATTTTAGTTGTTGCAATTTGTCCCTTTCTTAATGCTTTAGTTTCGTTGGTACTCACAGAAGCATTGAAACACTTTTTACATATTACAATTCCCCAAAGCATTTTTAGTTCAAGAGATTGGAATATTTTGGGTGGAAGCGGGCGTTTTGGAGTGGGTGCCTTGCATATGCCAGTCCTCACCTCTTTGTTCAAGCCATTACCTCTGCATGGTCTGTCTTCACTGTCTCTACTTGTTGAACTCCTACTCATCATGCAAGGCCCACACAGATTGTCACCTCTTCATGGAAGCCTTCCTAATTGCTGCAACCAGATGGGCTGTCTGCCCACATTGGACCATAGAGAGTTTTATAATTTGCCTTTGCAACATTTTACCTTGTATTGGAGTTGCCTATCTTTGTGTCATTGCCCTAATTAGAGAGTTCTCACTTAGTAGGTAGCATAGCCGAGCTCTACGGCCCATGGGCTAAATCTAGGCCACTGCTTATTTTTGTACAGCCCTTGGGATAAGAATGGTTTTTATATTTTTAAATGGTTGACAAAAAGTCAAAAGAAAAATAATATTTCATGACACATGAAAATAACATTCAGATTTCATTGTCCATAATTAAAGTTTTATTGGAACCCAGCCATACTCATTTGTTTACGTATTGTCTATGGCTGCTTTTGCACTAATACAGCAGAGTTGAGCAGTTACTCACACACCATCTGGCCGGCAAAGCCCAAAATATTTTCTATCTGGCCCTTTATGTTTGTTGACTTCTGCTCTAGAGCAGGTGTTCTCAAATTTTGGTATCTATCACAATAACCTGGAGGGCTCATGAAAACACAGAGTTTTGGGCTCCACTTCTATAGTTTCTGATTCAGCAGGTCTGGGGTGGCCCCTGAGAATCTGCATTTCTAACATGTTCCCAGGTGATGCTGCTGCTGCTGCTGGTTGGGACCCACACTTTCAGAACCACTGGTCTGAGGTAAAAGATGGTCTTTGAAATCACAGACACATCTTTAATAATTTGTTATTTATCAAGCAGTTAACCTCTCTGAATCTCAGTTTTTTCATCTGTAAAATAGGGCTAATGAAAATCTGGTCAGATTGAAGATTCAGCAGATGAAGTCTGTGAAAATTTCTGCAACACGTAGTAGAGATTCAATAAATGGCCATTTCTTTCTTTTCCTCCTTCCCTCCCTCCTTCCTTCTTTCTCTCTCCCCGCCCCTTCCCTCGGAGAAGGGACTGTAGATACTTATTTTCACACTGACTCTGAGTCGCCTTTCTTCGTGAGGCTGCTTTGGAATTTTACAGCAGTGTACAACTCATGATGTGTCTCCCTCCAATATGGCGCTTGTCATGTAAACCAAGCAAGGCAGGCTGGGAAAACCATTCTTACTTACTTTACTTGAATACATGTTGTGTACAAGTTTCTGTACTAAGGAAGAAAACTAAGATCAAGGACTAAAAAAGAGATCATCTGAATACCTCTCAGAAGTTTTCATGATAAAGGCAGCGGCCAGGGTTTAAAAAATTAATGGTTGCCCTTTAGTTAATTGTAATCAGGTAGTTTTGTCTCCTCTCCCAGGAAGAATAATAAAGGGCAAGTGCTTTAGAAACAAAACCACGCTGAAATCTTTACGGAACCAGATATGGGTGCACTCAAAAGAAATATGGGTGGTTTGAAAGAAGCATTTTTCTTAAGCCTGGTTTTAAAACTGTGGTTAAATTAAGCACACAAAAATACTAAGTTTTCCCTAGGAATTTCTTTTCCTTTAAAACTTAGCCATTCTTGCTTCATAAAATTGTTATGAGAATCAAGTGAGATAATTAATATAATTGTATTTGAAAATTATAAAGTACTGTTTAAATGCAAGGGAAATCAGGTTTACCACATTAAGTCACAATCTAATTAGACAAGAGAGTGCAATTTATTGGATGAATAGTGGAGGATGCAGAGAGTTACATGGACGCTGGGGGACCTCACTTCTTTCCATCTTAGCCACTGGGAATCTGTGCACCTTAATTTACCTGTTAAGCTAATTATAGAGAAGCCCTTTTCACCTTCTTGCTATCCGATTTCTTACTTTCTTTCTCTATATGTGGCAGAACCTGAAAGATGAAGAATTAAGAATTAAGCTCATACAGTTTCTCTTCACATAGGGCACGAAACGTCAGTTGTTTACTTCCCCTTAGCCCTAGTTAGAAAGAGGCACTTTTTCACTTTACAGTTTTGCTTTAGTGCCTCCTTCCCATTAGCTCTTTGACTTCTTCGGCTGTGGCTACATTTACAAATCATGTTTATGTCAGTGACCTCCTTCTACCGAGAAAAAAATGTTTTTAGGCAATGGTATGCTAGTAAATGTTTAACAACTGGCTCTCTGGGAAAATCTTTATGCCTGTAAGTTTACTATCAATATCACTCATAGAGAGGATGTGTAGCATACAATAATGATAAAATACACAGTACTCTTCATTGTAAACTCTATGTAACTGGTTGATTTTCACAGGATGCTTTGGCTGATTTGTGTCAAATTCTTGTATCCATAGCCAACCTATGGTTGCAATTGACCGACAAGTTTAGTTCTGGCATAAATGTTGGTTGATATTTTCCTATATGTTAACTAGTAAGATGAAAGTGAAACAACCAAAGATGTTTGTAAGGACATTTGCCAATGATGTGAGCGACTCCCTTGTTGAATCAGATAATAGCTTTTAACTACGGGAAGACTATTTCCTTAATTTTTTGTGTGATTATGACCACAGACACAACACATTTAATTTTAATCTGCATTATTAACGTTTTTTTTCCATCACTTTCTTAAGCCTAGATGACCAACAAGACAATAAATCAAGGCCTGATTTGTAGCATTTGCCAATTTCTGTGGTGTAAATATTCCCATTGCTATGTACTTAGGCCACTCCGCTGACTTGAGACTTAGCCCATTGTTCATCAGTGTCGGGGCAGGACATCCAGGTGGGATATTCTCTGGCTCCCCCTGGCTTGCCCTCCCTTCTAGTCTCTGTCCTCCAAATTGGGAATATCAGTTATATTTTCAATGTTCGCTATGTATTCTTCACTAATTTTACTTCTTTTTCTTATTTCTTTCAACTTTAGGGAAGGGTGTTTTGGATATCTGCCTTGCAGCTATCATTCTTAGGAGTTTCTCACATTCTGAACGTTGTAGAGAATTTTAAACATAGTAGAGAGGAAGAAAATGAAGAGCAGTCATATTCCAATTTCTCAAGATTTTGATGTAATTCTATCGGTTGCTTTTTTGATGCACTCACATTTAGTGTCACATTTTCTTTCTTCAGCCAAATTAGGGCCATAGTATACATTCATTTTTAAGGCAATTATTTTTAATCAAAAGTATGGTTTATACACTGAAAAGTGCAAAAACCAATGAACGATCACTAAGTGAAAATGGCCATGTAACCATCGCCCAGGTCAAGTAATGAAATGTTACCAGCCCATCAGAAGCCCCTTTCTTAAGCCCCTACAAATTTATACCCTCTTCCTTTTCTCCAAAGTTAAAGGCTATCCTATCATCTATCATAAATTAATGTTGCCTATTATTAGGTTTCTATTTATAATTAGAAGCATATGGAATATACTCTTTGTGTCTAGTGTCTCTTAGCATTATATTTGTGAGAATCATCCCTGTTGTTGTGTAGAAGTAATTTGTGCATTTGCGCTGAGGATTTTTTCCCACTGTATGAATCTACCATAATTTATTCATCCACTCTACTTTTGATGGATGTTTGTGTTGTTTCCAGTTTGGGCCTATTCCAAATAATGCTGTTGTGAACATTCTTTTCATGTATCCTTTAGTGCACATGTACCCTCATTTCCATTGGATAATCACTAGGAGTGAATTTCTCTTCAGACGTCTTGCTTCCCTACAGCTTCAGGAGATGAGGCCGACCATTTACACTCTCATCAGTGGTGGAGGACACTTCCTGTCGCCTCACATTCTCACCAACACTTGGCATTGCACTTTTGTTTTAGAACTTTTTTCAACACAAGATCACACTGTGAACATTTTTATGTATTAATGATGTCATTTGCTTCATTATTTTTAATGGCTGTATAGAGCAGGAGTCAGCAAACTCTTCCTGTAAGAGGCCAGAAAGTAAATACTTTCAGCTTTGCAGGCCACACAGTCTCTGTTGTAACTACTGAACTCTGCCATTGCGACACAAAGGCAGCCACAGACACCATGTAAATGAATGAATGTGGGTGGCTATGTCTCAATACAACTTTACTTATACAAACAGGTGGTGGCCAGGCTTGGCCCAAAGGCCATAATTTGCCAACTTCTGGTATTTATTAAATTTCCTAATTATAATACTTTTCAAACTTGTTTTTAATCAGGAAAAAAATAGTTAAATCTACCACAAACATCATCTATTTGTTGAATACCTACTATGAGCCAAGCACTGTGCTTAGTTTTCTGAATCTGGTTGAACGTCACTTACAGATAGGTTCTGCGTGGATCTTATGTTATAGTCGGGATAGACTGACAATTACCAAAAGATAATAATAATAAAAATGAATCTTAACTAGAACTCAATATGTAAAATAGATACAAGCAGAACTGTTTGACTTAGAAATCTAGAACTCAGCGTCCTAACAACTTGACCACTTTCTGGCCCCGCTAGTTCCCTGTGTTTAACTCCATGGCTCTACTGACCACAGCTTAAAAACCATGACCCAGTGATCAACTGTAGGATGTTGACAGTTTTTTATTATTATGCCACTCTTTTGAATATTTTGTACATAAATCTTTGATCGCATTTTCTACAGTATATTTCTAGCAGAGAATGTATGAAGTCAAAAGGTAGGGCTATTTTGAAGGCTCTTGCTCTATTTTGCCAAAACATTTTTCAGTTTGTGCTGCCATGAGCACTACTATGTGAGTTGTATCTCTCCTTTGCCAGCATCCAGTACTGGCATTTAAAAAGCATTTGCAAATTTGATAGGTGAAAAATATTACCTTGTTGTTTTAATTTGCATTTCTTTGATTAGTTGAGTGCTGAACATTTTTTCATATTTATTAGTCATTTGCATTTTCTTCCTCTGAATTGATGAGAATAGGACATTTTAAGCATGATTTAAATAGAGTTTTGAAAAGAGATTAACCAATAAGTTTTTTCCCCATATACTAGACTTTGAATTGGAATGAGGTCATGGTCAAGAAAAGATTTCTGTAGAACTCTCCTGGGTAGCCAAGCTTGTATTTTATTCTGGACACATTATTCTTCTTAATTTGATAAAACAATATTATTTTTTCATGTGTTTAAAAACACTATTTGAAATTTACAGTAAATATTTAAGTGTGAGAGAGAAGCAGCATGGTGTCAGCAGAGAGGAAAAATGAAACTAGATGTAATGAAAGTCACTAGGTATGTGCTATGGACTGAATGCTTGTGTCCCCCCAGATTCACATCTTGAAGCCTAAATCTCCAATGTAATGGCATTTGGAGGTGGGACATTCAGGAGGTAATTAGGTCATGAGGGTGGAAGCTTCATGAACAGGATTAGGGCCCTTGTAAGACGAGACACCAGAGAGATGATCTCTCTCTCTGCTCTCCACCACTTGAGCATTCAAGGTGAAGATGGCTGTCTGCAAAGATGGACGAGTGCCCTCACCAGACGGCCATCAGTTTATGTATTCTGTTACAGCACCTTGAACTAAGATAGAAATCTGTATTAGTCGGGGTTCTCCAGAGAAACAGAACCAATATACATATATAAATCTCTGTCTATAAAAACCTATCTATATCTATCTTTGTAGATATATATAGATAGATAGATAGATTTATTATAAAGTATTAGCTTATAATAAAAAAAGCTAAGAAAGAGATTTATTATATTAGCTCACATGATTATGGAGGCTGAGAAGTCCCACAGTCTGCCGTCTGCAAGCTGGGAGTCCAGGAAAGCCGCTTGAAGGCCTGAGAGCCAGAGAGCCGGTGGTGTAGATTCCGTCTGGGTCGGAGGTTCTAATCACCCTGAGCACCGAGGGCAGGAGATGAATGTTTCCGGTCAGCAGTCAGGCAGAGAGTGCATTCAACCTTCCTCCACTTATTTGTTCTATTCCAGCTCTCAACTTTTGGGATGATGCCCACCCACGTTGGGGAGGGCTGTCTGCTTTACTGGAGTTTTGCGCATGCTCACGCTCCCCGCCAGCCACTCGGCCTATTTAATCCGGCTCCCCCTTCCGAGTTCTCCAGTGTCCTCAGGGAAGCCTCACCTGACCGCTGAGGTTAGGTCAGAGTCCCTGTTCTGTGAATCCCTTGACCCTGGGCTTCTCTGGCATCATCGCAAAGATAAGTACCCGATTGTGCAATTCAGCCTTTGATGTCTGCATTATGGTTGCCCCGTCAATGAAGGTGGAAACAAGTGGAAGGCAGAATGGGGGCAGTTTTATTGACCACATGCCACACCTCACACCATACCAGTCAGATAACATCTGAGTCCAATCAGTGAGGGGGGGGGAGGGAGGGGGAGGGGGAGAGGGAGAGGGAGAGGGACTCATGTATATATTTATTTTTAAGCCAAATCTCCCATCGATTCTGACTCTGATGGAGAAAACATTATCAAGGGTGGGGGACAAATTATCTTATCGCCACCTTTGCCCTTTGTTCTGGGAGATCCCCTCCACCTTCTGTGAGCTTCTGGCTCTCTGTCTTCAGTGTCTGCCCACAAACGCTGAAGAAGCTGGGTTTTAAACATCCTAGTGCTGGATTACCTCCCCACCCACTGTTTCCAAAAGGTAAGCAGAAAACCACCCAAAGTTTACTGTCACCGAGAGAAAGGTAAAAAGGGAAAGGGAAAAGTGAAAGGGTTATCACCTGGTGGCTCTGTTCATCAGATAAAAGAGATGCAAGATGGAAAGTGAAACATTACCTAATCCTGGAGTCGCTGGGACCAGACCCCTGATACCTAACTGTAGAATGTTTCCCCAGGGCCGCTGAAGTTATCAGCACAGCCGTTAGACCACAGCTAGGTGGTAAACCCCATGAGTGTGGGGATCCCTGGGGGTCTCGTGGCAAGACCTGTTCTTGTTAACTCACAATAGTCTATCTCATAATTTTTTTTTTTTTTATGGTGAGGAAGATTCGCCCTGAGCTACCATCTGTGCCAATCTTCCTCTGTTTTGTTATGTGAGATGCCTCCACAGTGTGGCTGGTGAGTGGAGTAGTCTGCACCTGGGATCTGAACCCGTGAACCTGGGCTGCTGACGCAGAGCGCACAGAACTTTAACCACTCAGCCACAGGGCCAGCCCTAGCTCATAAGTTTGTATTTGGTAAATATTTGTTAAAAGTATGGAGGAATTGAACTCTTTAATCCATTTAGAATTCGACTATATGCTGTGATTTAGAGCAGTAGCTTTATTTTTCCTCACAAATGATCAGCCTGTAACTTCAATGCAAATAGTGAATAATTTTTCCTTTTCCTATTGACTGAAAACTCGACACTTACTATATGCTAAAATCATGTATGTCCTTGGTGCTGTTTCTAACTTTCTATTCTGTTTATTAATCTGTCGGTCTATTTGATCCCATTACCATCACCCTTTTAAAAATTACTCTTGATTTATGTTTTTTCAATGGCCGATAGAAAATTTACCTATTTTTTATAGAAAAATCTTACTTTCATGGGTTATACCAAAAGATAATACTTGAATATCTTTAAAGCTCAGAGCCCAAATCACAGAATATCAAAATATGGCATTCTGTTAACACACTTTATTTAATTTATACAGCACAGCTAGTCATTTTATTTCCAATTGTGGTATTCTATTTTAAAAGTAAAAATACAGATTATATTGAAAGTAGATGTGCATTCTACCAAAGGTGCCTGTTTCCTAGGTGAAGCAACTTTTAGCAGCTGGCAGCAATGTCCTTTTCTTTCTCTGGAAAACTGTGAGTGAGCTGGAAGAAGCCAAACTTCTAGTCTTCTGGAAGGAAGTAAAAGAAATTGTAGAACACATTATGCATTTCTGGAATGGCTCCTCCTTCCTCATTACTAATTTTCAAAATCTTCTTGGCTATTCTCACCCGTTTATTATTCCGGATAAACCTTACAATTATTGTGTCAAATTCTGAAAGGGAAATCCTGCTGATGTTTTGGCTAGAATTGAATTACATTTAAAGATTAATTTGGAGAATTTTTAGATCTTTGCAACATTGAATGTTTTCCTCCAAGAACATGATATGCCTTTTTTTTTTTAACTTGGTTGTCTTTGGTGTCCCTTAATAAATATTTTTAGCTTCATATGAGTCCTGCATCTCCCTCCCTCCCTTGCTCCCTCTCTTCTTCCCTCCCTCTCCCCTCCCTCCCTTCCTTCCTTCCTTCCTTCCTTCCTTCCTTCTTCCCTCCCTTCCTCCCTTCCTCCCTTCCTTCCTTCTCTTTCTGTCTGTTGTCTCTTTTGTGAATGGATGTTTTTTCCTCACTAACTTTTCAAAACTAGTTATTCGTTTAAAAAAATAGTTATTCAGCGCTTGTATAGTGACAGTCTTATTCCAAGTAATCGAAGCCGTTGACTTTTTTATTGTGGTAAAATATATGTAACACAAAATTTATCATTTTAAGCATTTTTAAGTGTACACTTTGGTGGAATTAAGTACGTTCACACTTGTTGTCCAGCCAACACCACTAACCATCTCTAGGACTTTTTCATCAACCCAGACTGAAACTCTGTATCAAGCCATTGACTTTTGAGTAACCGGTATAGCCAGACACTTCAGAAAACTCTCTTATTAGTTTCAATAGTTTTACAATTGGTATATATATTTTTTGTTTTTGAGATTATGTACTTGTGTTGTATGCAAATAAAGATTATTGCAAGGGCACACAGAACTTCCACCATAATCTTAAATAGCAGAAGTGACTATGGGCATCCTTGTCTTGTTGTCTATTTTAATGAGAATACCTTTAGTATTTTTTAGTGTTAAGTACGCTGTTGGTGGCTTACCATTTGATATTGATATTCTTTACCACATTATAGAAATATATTTCAATTCTTATTTTGTTGGGAGATTTTTTAAATAAACAGGAACAGATGCTCTATTTTATAAAATGCTTTTCTACCTTTATTGAAATGGACAAAGCTTTTCTTATTTAGTCCTGTCAATATTGAACCATCTTTGCATTCTTAAACTTCATTTTGTTGTAGGTATAGATCCTTTAATATGCTGCTTTGTTATGCTTGTTTAAATGTTATTTGGATTTTTGTAGCTATACTTAGAAGTGAGATTTCTGAGAGAGAAATTTTATTTTTCATTCTTAAAGTTTACTATTTGTATTTTCTCTTCCTCATTTCTTTTTTTTCTTATTAAACTTGCTAAAGTTTATCCTCTGCTTAATTGGCCATTTCAAAGAACTAGTTCTCAAATATATCAGTTCTACTATATTTTCTAGTGTACTAATTTCTCCTTTATTGTAATTATTACTTCCTTTGCTATAGGATTATAGCTTCCTGTATTGACTGTTTGTTTTTATTATTTCTTGTTTAATAATAAAACATTTAAGACTATGAATATTCCTCTGAATATAGCTTTGACTGTGTTCTGTGAAATGTGCAATTTATAGTTGGAGCAATATTCTAAATTGTCTCTACATATAGATTTTATTTCCAATATGATCCAAGATCTACTTTATAAAGAGTTTTAAATTTTGCTGGTAATAGAACGGTGAGAGCACATGGCCTGTGTAAATTCCAGTTTTAAAAAAATTTTGAGATTTTCTTTGTAGACAAATAGATAATGAGTATATATTTTGGTATATATTTGCCTACTTATTTTATTAAAAAATCAAGTGTTTTAGTCTACTTTTTTGTCAGTTCTTCCTTGAAATTTTTATAGCAATTGCTTTATGTATTTTGATGCCGGTACATAAAGGGTCTTGACCATTATGTGTCTATTGGTTCTGCCTTTACCAGGTGGTTGCATTTTATGTGAGGGAAGTGTTCCTGAAGACTGTGCAAATCCGAGACTGATTCTCCCATTGGAAAGAATGTAAAATGTGTATGAGAGGGTATACTTTGTGTGTGTAAATCTTTAACCACTACAGTGTATTTTTGCTTTAATGATTCTTTATTTTTCAGCATTCTTCTAATTTTTTTCCAAAGGGCATAGCATATCATGATGGGTTTTTTACCCTTCTTATAGTGTTGTATCATATCTAACTTCTTTTTTTTTGGTGAGGGAAGTTGGCCCTGAGCTAACATCTGTTGCCAGTCTTCCTCTTTTTGCTTGAGGAAGATTGTCCCTGAGCTAACATCTGTGCCAATCTTCTTTTATTTTTGATGTGGGATGCCTCCACAGCATGGCTTGATGAGCGGTGTGCAGGTCCGCACCCAGGATCCAAACCTGTGAACCCTGGGCCGCTGAAGCAGAGTGTGCGATCTTAACCATTATGGCACTGGGCTGGCCCTCTAACTTCTATTTTAAAGTTATTGATTGGGGTTACCATTTCAGCAATAGCAATTGTATTATTATTTAACAAACATTCTTATAAATATACAAATAGTTTAAAATTTAAATTTAAAAATTACTTTTTACTATAAACTATTATTTTTACTGTATACTATATAATAAAATAATAAATACCCACCAAAATCATCTGCAGAAGTTCTAGTATTTAACAGCAATATGAGTTCGGGATAATGACAAAGGATAGGGGGTATATTTGTTTTCTGCTAATGTGGTGCCATCATGTGGTAACATCAATCATTATCATCATCATTACCTTCATCATTGTCATAACAAACACTATGTAATACTTACATATGCCAGGCTGTATTCTAAGTACTTTAAATATATTAACTCATTTAATATTTGTAACATCATATAGTGTCTTTATTATTATTATTCCCACTTCATAGATGAAGAAAGCAAGGCACAGAGAGGTAAAGCAACTTGTCTAAGGTTACACAGCTTGTAAATGGCAGAATTTAAACCTTCTGGACTCTAAACTCCTAACTACCATGCAATGCTGTCTCTCCACAGTTTACAATTCACTTGATTGGAAAGCTCTGTAATTTTGTTATGTTTTTCAAGTTTTAAAAATGCTAGGCTTTGCATTATTTCAAATTTTGCATGTAAAGTACAATTTTCTTAAGATGTCTTTATCCCACTATTTAATTTACTTAATTCAAAATCATACAAAATGTAAGTATATTGTTTTGCTAAATTTCATTACAGAAAGTTTGCATGAGTTTATATTACAATCTTACTACCATTATTTAAAAGAAATCTTTGTCAACAAAGGGAAATGTAAAATCACCTATTGTTTTAATTTGCATCTTTTATTTAATTAAAATTGAATTTATTGACCTTTAGTGTCTCTTCTGTAGATTTCCTGCTTATGTCAATTTTTCTTCTGGGGTTTTAGTGTTTTATTCTTTGATTTCTGAAAAGTCTTTCCATTTTAAAGATATAAACTAATCCTTTAAATTTAAAGCAATTTGACAAAATAATACAGTTGCATTTTGTATGATTTTGAATTATATTTGTTGTAATTTTTTTGTTTGCCTTTGCCTCTGAATTTTCTTTCTGAGTTTTTATTTGGTTAGTAGAAAATTTACATTTTTTATGTTATCAAGTCAGTTGCTGTTTCTCTTTGTAATTTATTACATAGGCATTCCTCCTCCCTCAAGAGGTTGATAAATATTTAATCATATTGGTTCCATTTTTTTATGATACAATCTTGTTTTATTTAACTCCTTATTCCAGCCGGGATTTCTGTTTGTGTATGGTGAAAGGAGAAATTCTTAATTGAAAGTGAATCTTTACAATCCCCTTGCAGTTGTTAGCCTGGTGTGCTAACTCAATTTATTAACAGCTCTGTCTCTGATTTCAGATACACCTCTAATTAAATTAATGTACACAATAGAGTCTGTTTCTCAGTGATTGGTTTTGTTCCACCGATTCCCTTTATCTGTTCTGGTACAGTATCACACTGTTTATTGCACCCTGAGATAGCTGTAGGGCTAGTCTGACTCCAGTGCTGTTATTCTTTGATAGCCTTATCTGTTTATTTTTCTGATTTCATTTTAAAAGACAAGTTGCAGAGGCGTTTAGAGTATAGGCTCTGGAGCTGGACTTCTCAAGTTTATTTTATTTTTTTAAAGATTTTATTTATTTATTTTTTTCCCCCCAAAGCCCCAGTAGATAGTTGTATGTCATAGCTGCACATCCTTCTAGTTGCTGTATGTGGGACGCAGCCTCAGCATGGCCGGAGAAGCGATGCGTGCCCGGGATCCGAACCCCGGGCCGCTAGCAGCGAAGTGCGTGCACTTAACTGCTAAGCCACAGGGCCGGCCCAAGGACTTCTCAAGTTTAAATCTTGAGTTGACGCCTACCAGCCCTAGAACTTTGGCCAGATTTCTTCAGCTTCCTCATTTGAGAATAATAGTAGTAACTTCTCTGAGAACAATAGTAGCATCTTCTTCACGGGGCTGTGGTGAGGATTAATGGAGTTAAAACACACATACAGCACATAGATTAATACCTGGCACAGAGTAAGTTCTAAATAATTCTAGCTATTATCATTTTGTCCAATTTGAAACTCATCCCACTGGGCTATTGATTGGAATCATGTTAAACCAAATTTATTCATGGTTTGGAAAGATTAATAACTCCCTCTTCAGGAACATAGCTTACTTTATTCAAGTCATATTGCACATTTTATCAATGAGCATTTGTAATTTCACCCACATGTAGTGTTCCTGTTGGATTCTTAGTTAACCGAGGCATTTAAGATCCAGGTGGAGAGTGAGGATTCATCATCCCAAACCCACCCAGATGGGACCATTGAACTGAATACTCGCCACCAGTCTCTTGAAAGGGTGAGACCCATTTATTGAGTGTGGTGGATAAAGAAAATAGAAATAGCATCAATCCCTCCTTTCCTTGATAAGAGTCTTGACCCTAAGGCAAGACCCTGTCTGATCAGGACGTTCTTCCTGGGGCGAGGTGTGGCTGGTAGCAGTGGCAATGTGGATTGGGCTCTACCTCTGGGTACCACCCACAGGCTTGTTGACAAGAAAGCCAAGTTGAGCACCTCCACCGTCCCACCTGGATCAGGCTCCAGACCTTGTTAGAGCTGCGTACCTGCTCCAGTTAGACATAGGAACCCTCAACTTGCCAGTCCTCCCCAGGTTCACTACAGCAGAAACAGGGATTAATTTGTACACAGTTTACTCCTGGCATCCACTTATTCGGGCCACTTATTGACTCATGTCCTTTATCTTACTCAGCTAGTCAGTTTGATGTGTCAGAAACTACAGCGTTCTTGCAGTTAGTGCTTGCAGACCAGCACAGCGTGGTTACTTTTGCTTTCTTATCCAGCACATACTGTTTGTGAACAAATTTGGAACTTGCTCTTCTTTTCTTATCTCTCTAGGCTAGATAACTCGCAACAGAATTTATTCAGTAAATATTTGTAGTTTTCTTCATATACCACTCATAGTTTTCATTTAGGTGTTTTATAGATGTCATTCTTTTGTGAATTGAATTACTTTTTTCTAATTTGTTATTACTAATGTTAAAGGAAATTTATGATTTTTTGAATATATATCTTTTAGCCAGCTACTTTACTCTTTTCTTTTTCCTTTTGTAACTTTTATTGAATTAATCAAGTTTATTGTCATTTCCTCCTCCTTCTGTGGTTTAGAAACTATACATTGTTTTTCTATTCTTTTTGTGTCTTCCTTAAATTTTTAATGACATATTTGACTTAAGGTTTAAAGTTAATGGATATCTTTGTCCTCTTTCCAAACATAAGAAGACCTGAAAATGGTTTAACTCCAGTGTCCCCTGAAATCTTCCATAATTTTATTATTTAGCAGTTCCATCTTAGTTTTGTTTTTTAACATTTTCTTTTGAAATAATTATAGATTCACAGGAAGTTGCAAAGATAGTGCGGAGAGATCCCTGTATCTTCCACCCAGTTCCCTCTAAAAGTTACGTCTTAGGTAACTATAGTGCAATATCAAAACCAGGAAGTTGACATTGGTACAATGTCTGTTTATAGTTCTATGTCGTTTTGTCACGTGTAGATTTGTGTGACCACTACCGCAATCAAGATACAGAACTGACCCACCACCATAAACATCTCCTTTGTAATATTGCTTTATAGTCTCACCCTGACCCCTGCTCTCCCACCGTCTCCAACCACCGGCAAACACTAATCTGTTCTCCACCTCAATAATTGTATCCTTTCAAGAATGTCATATAAATGGGATCATACAGTATGTGACCTTTTGAGATTGGCTCTTTTCACACAGCATAATGTCCTTGAGATCCACATTTGTTATTGTTATTACTCTTGGATTTATTGATCTGTTTACCAGTTTCCCTAGTTACTATTCTTTCTCACATCCCTCTGCTTCCTTCTGAGTTCAATTTCTTACTTTGAAAAAGTACTGTAGCCTTTAGTAATTCTTCCAGTGTGGGTTTGTTAGGGCTAATTTCTTTCCATCTTTGTTTATCCAAAATTATCCTTATCCCCCTTACTCTGAATGGTAGTTCAGATGGATAAATATTCCTAGATTCAAAATTATTTTTTCACAGAACCTTGAAGATATCATATCCTTATCTTCTGACTTCCGATGTTGTTGCTGAGAAGTCCCCTGTCAATCTAATTATTATTCATTTACAGATAATCTTGTTGATTTTCCTCTGCTGCATACTCACCGCCCCCCCGTCCCCGCCACCCCGCTCCCTCTGTAGCTTTTAGCTTCCACAGTTTCATCACAATGTTTTTAACTGTGGGTTTATTTTTATTTCCCTTATTCTCATCTCAGAACAAATTTCCAAAATAAAGATTCATGACTTTTTTTAAGGTATGGGAAATTCTTAGCCAGCATATCTTCAATATTTTCTTCTTCCCTATGTTCTTTTTCTAAAGTCAGGAATATTTACATACAGTAAAATTCACCTTATTTAGACATACTGTTCGGTCAATTTTGGCATACATAGTCAGGTAGCCACCACTACAATCATAATATAGAGTATTTCCATCGCTCCAAAAAGTTCCCTTATCTCCTTTATAGTCGATCCCCAATTTCCACCCCAGGCCCTGACAACCATTCGTGTGACTTATATTTATAGTTTTGTCTTTTCCAGATTGTCTTATAAATGAAATCATACAGTATAGAACCTTAGTGTCTGGCTTTTTTTTCACTCAGCGTAATGCACTTGAGGTTTGTTGATATTGTTGCGTGTACTCAGTAGTTCCTTTCTTCTTTTTCCCAGGTAGTATTTCATTATAAGGCTATACTACAATTTTTATGCATTCACCAGTTAATGGACGTTTGCATTGTTTCCTGGTTTGGGCAATTATGAATAAGGCTGCTATAAATGTTCACGTACAGGTCCTTGAGGGGACAGATGTTTCATTTTTTGTGGGTATGTCTCTAGGATTGGAATTGTTGAGTCATATGGTAATTGTATGTGTAACTTGATAAGAAACTGTCAAACTGTTTTCCAAAGTGTCTGTAGCGTTTTATATCCCCACCACCTGTGTTTAGAGATCTATTTGCTCCATACCCTTACCAGCACTTAGTATTGACAGTTTTTTTTTTTTTTTTAACTTTGTCATTCTAATAGGAGTGTAGTGGTATCTCATTGTGGTTTTAATTTGCATTTCTCTAATGACCACTTATATTGAGCCTCTTTTCATGTGCCTATTTTGCCATCTATATATCTTCTTTGGTGAAGTGTTTGTTCAAATCTTTTGTTCAATTTTTTAATTAGGCTTTTTTTAATTACTGTATTTTGAGAGTTATTTAAATATTCTGAATATAAATCCTTTATCAGATATATGTTTTACAAATATTCTCTCCCAGTTTGTGGCTCATCTTTTTCTTTTCTTAACAGTGTCTTTAATTTTGATGAAGTCTGTCCTTTTTTTTCTTTCATGGTCAGTGTTTTGTGTAAGAAATGTTATGTTTCTCATGATCACAAATATTTTCTCTTATGATTTCTTCTAGAAGTTTTACAGTTTAGATTTTACATTTAGTTCTATGACCTCACTTTTGCATATGTTGTAAGTGTTGAAGTTCCTTTACTTACTTCCCACAAATTCTGATATGTTGTGTTTTCATTTGCATTTGGTTCAAAACACTTTACAATTTCCCTGATTTCTTTTTTGAGCCATGGATTATTTTAGAAGTGTCTTATTTAGTTTTCACATATTTGGGGGATTTTCCAGAGATCTTTCTGTTATGGATTTCTATTTTAATTTCTTTGGGTCAGAGGACATATTTTATATGACACAAATATTTTAAATTTATTGAATCTTATTTCATGGCTCCGAATATGATCTATTTTGGTAAGTGATCCATGTGCACTTAAAAAGAATATATAATCTTGTTGTTTTTGCCAGAGTGCTCTGTAAGTGTCAATTACATCAAGTTGATTTATATTGTTGTTCAAATCTTCTATGTATTTACTGATTTTCTCTGTTCTATAAACTATTTAGATGAGTTTTGAAATAAATTCCAATTGTGAATTTGTCTATTTCTCCTTATAGTTCAATCAATTTTTGCTTCATAAATTTTGAAGATCAGTTATTAAGTACATAATGTTTAGGATTGTCATGTAGTCTTCATGAATTGACCCCTTTATCATTATGAAATGATTTTATTTATCTTTGGTAATATTCTTTACTCTGAAATCTACTTTGTCTGATTTTAATATATCTACTCTAGATTTCTTTTGGTTAGTATTAGCACCCTTTTATTTTACTTATTTGTGTCTTTATATTTGAAGTACTTTTCTAGTAGGCAGCAAACAGTTAAGTCTTGATTTTTTTTTATCCAATTTGATAGTCTGTGCCTTTTAATTAGGGTATCTAGACAATCTACATTTGATGTGATTATTGATATGGTTAGGTGTAAATCTATCATTTTGCTATTTCTTTTCTCTTTATCTAATCTATTCTTTATTCCCTTTTTCTTTTCTTCTGCCTTCTTTTGGATTAATTGAATATTTTTTGTGATTCCATTTTGTCTCTTTTGTTGGCTTATCATACATAACTCTTTGTTGTGTTAGTTCAGTGGTTGCTCTGGGGTTTACAGTATATATCTGTAACTTATCACAGTCTGCTTTCAAATGATATTATATAACCTTACGTATGAGAACTTTACAATAGTATGCATCCATTTCTCTCTTCCCGACCCTTGTGCTATGGTGTCATACATTTTATTTTTATATATGTTATAAACCCCATTCTACATTGTCATATTTTATACAGTCAATTATGCTTTTTTAAAAAACGGCTTTATTTAGGTATAATTTACCCATTGTAAGCATACAATTTAATTCTTCTTAGTAAATTTATAGAAGTGTGAAATCATCACCATAATCCATTTCTACTACCCCACAAAATTTCCTCATATCCATTTGAAGTTAATCCCCATTCCCAATTTCAGCCCTAGGCAACAACTAGTCTGCATTCTGTGCCTGTAAATTATATCTTCGGGAATTTTACAACATGTAGTCTTTTGTGTCTAGCTTCTTTCACTTGGATTGTTAGGTTGTTTACTTTTATTGCTGAGAAATATTCCCTTCTATGGGTGTATATGGTTTGTTTTTTCATTTGCTCATTAAAGAACATTTAGGTTGTTTCAGTTTTAGGCTATTCCAAATAAAGCTGCTGTGAACATTCATGTCCAGATTTTTGTGTGAACATAAATTTTCATTTCTCTAGGATAAATACCCAGGAGTACAATTACTTGATTATATGTTAGTGTATCTTTAACTTTATAAGAAACTGTCATGCTTTTTTCCAGAGTGGCTCTCCCATTTTACATTCCAACCAGCAATATATGAGAGATCCAATTGCTCCACATCCTTCTTAACACTTGGTATTGTCAGCATTAATTTTAGCCATTTTACTAGATGTGCAGTGGTATCTCATTCTGGCTTCAATTTGTATTTCCCCAATGGCTAGAGAAGTTGAACATCTTTTCATATGCTTAATTGCTATCTGTATATCCTTTTTTATGAAGTTTCTATTCAAATCTTTGGCCATTTTCTAATTGGATATTTTTTTCTTATTGTTGAGTTTAGAGAATTCTTTATATATTCTCCAGATACATGTACTTTCTAGGACATGATTTGCAAATATTTTCTCACAGTCTGTAGCTTGTATTTTCACTTTTTTCACAGGGTCTTTCATAAAACAAAAGTTTTTAATTTTGGTGATATTCAATTTATCAAATTATTTTTAGTGGATCATTCTTTTGGTGTCATGTCTAAGAACTCTGCATAACTCTGAGTCATGAAGATTTTCTCCAATATTTTCTTCTAAAAATTTCATAATTTTACATTTGTTATATAAATGACCCAAAGATGGCTTCTGTGTACTGGCTCATAGGTTGTTTATTTCTTTATTGCAGGCTGAGTCTTATTAGCTCAGAAGCCCATTGGTGCCAAACTCAAATTTTTACACATCCAATTATTTAAAAATAGCCCCAACGAGCATATTTAGAGCCTGACTGCTTTGCATACCCTGTGAAACCTCACCCAGCAGCTGCCGACCATTAGTAAGATAGAGCTTTGTGGTAATAAGACCCAAAGGTGCTCTCTGACCAAGAGCCTCCCTGCTGTGCAGCTGAGTGACAGCATCTAGACATGTAAGTCCCCTCTTGGATCCTCCTCTTCTCCAGGAGTTTCCTTGCCCTCCTCCCATTCTGGGTGGTGGGCCCCACACTGTGAACCTCTGGATGGTCTCATGTTTTGAGGGAGTTCCTCTCTTAGGCAATCCCATCCAAGCCCTGCCCAATAAAGCTGTGTGTTCCTGCCTCTCACGGTCATGTCTTTGTCATTGATCAGCCTCCAAATCCCTTGAACTCCCTACATTTTACATTTAGAGTTAATTTTTTGTGAAAGGTGTGATTTTTTTGTGCTCTGTGAATTCCAATTGTTTCAATACTATTTGTTTACAAGAGTATCCTCTTTCTGTTGAATTACTCTTGCATCTTTGCTGAAAATCAGTTGGCCGTACTTGTTTGTGTCCATTTCTGGACTCTCTATTCTGTTCCATTATTTTATTCTTTTTTGATACTATTATCAATGGAGTTGTTTTCTTGATTTCACTTTTGGATTCTTCATTACTAATATATAGAAATACAGTTGACGTTCGTATGCTGATCTTAGATCCTGCTAAACTTATTTATTAGTTATTATATTATATTATAATATTAGGTTATATTTATTTTTTTTATTCCTTGGGATTTTCTACACATAGTATCATGTCACCTGTCGGTAAAAACAGTTATATTTCTTTCTTTCCGATTTGCATAGCTTTAATTTCTTTTATTCTTTTTTTTTTTTTTTTGGCTTTATTTTCCTGTCTAGACTGTCCAGTATGTTGATAAATAGGTTTATTGAAAGCAGACATTCATGCCTACTTCCTGATCTTGGGGGAAATCATTCAGTCTTTCACCCTTAAATATGGTGCAAGCTGTATATTTTTATATATGCTCTGTCAGGTTGAGGAAGTTCTCTTAAAATCCTAGTTTGTCGGGAGATTTTTTTCATGAATGAGTGTTGGATTTTGTCAAATACATTTTCTTTAGATTAAGAATCCATTAAGAATATGATGTGAACCTTGCATTCCTGGGTAAAGCACAAGGTAAATATACACTTGGTGTGATATATAATTTTTTGATATGTTGGTGAATTCAGTTGCTAGTATTATGTTTAAGATTTTTGTATCTACACTTATGATGGATATTGATCCGTAGTTTTCTTTTGTTTTAATGTTTCTGCCTTTGTTATCAGGCTTCACAGAATGGGTTGGGGAGTTCTTCCTTCTTCTCTATATTCTGAAAAAATTTGTGAAGAATTGGTAATATTTCTTCTTTTTTTTTTCAGTATCTATGTGTTTCTTTATTGTTGTTGTTATCTACTACTTAATGAAGGAAATCATACGGTATTTGACCTTCTCCCTCTGACTTATTTCACTTTGCATAATACCCTCAATGTCCATCCATGTTGTCACAAATGGCTGGATTTCATCGTTTCTTATGGCTGAGTAGTATTCCATTGTGTGTATATACCACATCTTCTTTATCCATTCGTCCCTTGATGGGCACTTAGGTTGCTTCCAAGTCTTGGCTATTGTGAATAACGCTACAATGAACACAGGGGTGCATGTATCTTTATGCATTGGTGTTTTCGAGTTCTTTGGATAAATACCCAGCAGTGGAATAGCTGGATCATATGGTAGTTCTATCCTTGATTTTTTGAGGAATCTCCATACTGTTTTCCATAGTGGCTGCACCAGTTTGCACTCCCACCAGCAGTGTATGAGAGTTCTCTTCTCTCCACATCCTCTCCAACACATGTTGTTTCCTGTCTTGTTAATTATAGCCATTCTGACGGGCTTGAGGTGATATCTCATTGTAGTTTTGATTTGCATTTCCCTGATAGTTAATGATTTTGAACATCTTTTCATGTGCCTGTTGGCCATCTGTATATCTTCTTTGGAGAAATGTCTGTTCAGGTCTTTTGCCCATTTTTTAATTGGGTTGTTAGTTTTTTTGTTGTTGAGATGCATGAGTTCTTTGTATATTTTGGAGATTAAGCCCTTATCAGATGTATGGTTTGCAAATATCTTCTCCCAATTGTTAGGTTGTCTTTTTGTTTTGTTGATGGTTTCCTTTGCTGTGCAGAAGCTTTTTAGTTTGATGTAGTCCCATTTGTTTATTTTTTCTATTGTTTCTCTTGCCCGTTCAGACATGGTGCTTGAAAATATGTTGCTAAGTCCGATGTCGAAGAGCGTACTGCCTATGTTTTCTTCTAGAAGTTTCAGATCTTACATTCAAGTCTTTAATCCATTTTGAGTTAATTTTTGTGTATGGTGTAAGGTAAGGGTCTACTTTCATTTGTTTGCATGTGGCTATCCAGTTTTCCCAACACCATTTGTTGAAGAGACTTTCTTTTCTCCATTGTATGTTCTTGGCTCCTTTGTCAAAGATTCGCTGTCCATAGATGTGTGGGTTTATTTCTGGGCTTTCGATTCTATTCCATTGATCTGTGTGTCTGTTTTTGTGCCAGTACCATGCTGTTTTGGTTGCTATAGCTTTGTAGTATATTTTGAAATCAGGGAGTGTGATACCTCCAGCTTTGTTCTTTTTTCTCAGGATTCCTTTACTTATTCGGGGTCTTTTGTTGTTCCAAATACATTTTAGGATTCTTTGTTCTATTTCTGTGAAAAATGTTGTTGGAACTTTGATAGGGATTGCACTGAATCTATAGATGGCTTTAGGAAGTATGAACATCTTAACTATGTTAATTCTTCCAATCCAAGAGCACTGAATATCTTTCCATTTCTCTGTGTCTTCTTCAATTTCTTTCAGCAATGTTTTATAGTTTTCCGTGTACAGCTCTTTCACCTCTTTGGTTAAGTTTATTCCTAGGTATTTTATTCTTTTTGTTGCAATTGTAAATGGGATGGTATTCTTAATTTCTCTTTCTGCTACTTCGTTGTTAGTGTATAGAAATGCAACTGATTTTTGTATGTTGATTTTGTATCCTGCAACTTCACCATATTTGTTTATTACTTCTAAAAGTTTTCTGGTGGATTCTTTAGGGTTTTCTATGTATAAAATCATGTCTTCTGCAAATAGTGACAGTTTCACTTCTTCCTTTCCAATTTGGATCCCTTTTATTTCTTTCGCTTGCCTGATTGCTCTGGCTAGGACTTCCGATACTATGTTAAATAGGAGTGGTGACAGTGGGCATCCTTGTCTGGTTCCTGTTCTTAGAGGGATAGCTTTCAGTTTTTCACCATTGAGGATGATATTAGCTGTGGGTTTCTCATATATGGTCTTTATTATGTTGAGGTACTTTCCTTCTATACCCATTTTATTCAGAGTTTTTATCATAAATGGATGCTGTATCTTGTCAAATGCTTTCTCTGCATCTATTGAGATGATCATGTGATTTTTATTCTTCGTTTTATTAATGTGATGTATCACGTTGATTGATTTGCGAATGTTAAACCATCCCTGCATCCCTGGAATAAATCCCACTTGATCATGGTGTATAATCTTTTTAACATATTGTTGTATGCGATTTGCTAGTATTTTGTTGAGGATTTTTGCATCGATGTTCATCAGCGATATTAGCCTGTAGTTTTCTTTTTTTTTGTGTTGTCCTTGTCTGGTTTTGGTATCAGGGTAATGTCGGCTTCATAGAATGAGTTAGGGAGCTTCCCCCCCTCCTCAATTTTTTGGAAGAGTTTGAGAAGGATAGGTATTAAGTCTTCTTTGAATGTTTGGTAGAATTCACCAGGGAAGCCGTCTGGTCCTGGACCTTTATTTTGGGGGAGGTTTGTGATTACTGTTTCAATCTCCTTACTGATGATTGGTCTATTCAAATTCTCTACTTCTTCTTGATCCAGTTTTGGAAGGTTGTATGATTCTAAGAATTTATCCATTTCTTCCAGATTGTCGAATTGGTTGGCATATAGCTTTTCGTAGTATTCTCTTATAATCTTTTGTATTTCTGAGGTGTCTGTTGTAATTTCTCCTCTTTCATTTCTGATTTTACTTATTTGTGCCTTCTCTCTTTTTTTCTTGGTGAGTCTAGCTAAAGGTTTGTCAATTTTATTTATCTTTTCAAAGAACCAGCTCTTGGTTTTATTAATTTTTTCTATTTTTTTTTGGTCTCTATTTCATTTATTTCTGCTCTGATTTTTATTATTTCCCTTCTTCTACTGATTTTGGGCTTTGTTTATTCTTCTTTTTCCAGTTCCTTTAGGTGCATTCTTAGATTGTTTATTTGAGATTTTTCTTGTTTGTTGAGCTAGGCCTGTATCGCTATAAACTTCCCTCTTAGAACCGCTTTTGCTGTCTCCCATAAATTCTGGCATGTCGTATTTTCATTTTCATTTGTCTCCAGGTATTTTTTGATTTCTTCTTTGATTTCTTCGTTGACCCAGTCGTTGTTCAGTAGCATTTTGTTTAATCTCCACGTATTTGTGGCTTTTCTGATTTTCTTCCTATAGTTGATTTCTAGTTTCATACCGTTGTGGTCAGAAAAGATGCTTGGTATTATTTCAATCTTCTTAAATTTATGGAGACTTGTTTTGTGGCCTAATATGTGATCAATCCTGGAGAATGTTCCACGTGCATTTGAAAAGAACGTGTATTCTTCGGTTTTTGGATGGAATGCTCTGTATATATCTACTAGGTCCATCTGTTCTAGTGTATCATTTAAGGCCAATGTTTCCTTATTGATCTTCTGTTTGGATGATCTATCCGTTGGTGTACATGGAGTGTTAAAGTCCCCTACTATTATTGTGTTACTGTCTATTTCTGTTTTTATGTCTGTTAATAATTGCTTTACATATTTAGGTGCACCTACATTGGGTGCGTAGATATTTACAAGTGTTATATCCTCTTGTTGGATTGTTCCCTTGATCATTATGTAATGCCCTTCTTTGTCTCTTTTTACAGTTTTTGTTTTAAAGTCTATTTTGTCTGATATGAGTACTGCTACCCCAGCTTTCTTTTCATTGCCATTTGCATGGAGTATCTTTTTCCATCTCTTCACTTTCAGTTTGTGAGTGTCTTTAGGTCTGAAGTGTGTCTCTTGCATGCAGCATATATATGGGTCTTGTTTTTTTAATCCAATCAGCCACCCTATGCCTTTTAATTGGAGCATTTAGTCCATTGACGTTTAAAGTAGCTATTGATAAGTATGTACTTACTGCCATTTTTTAACTCTTTTTTTCTCAGTGTTTTAGTAGTCCTTCTCTGTTCCTTCCTTCTTCTATACAGAATTGATGGTCTCTTTAGTTTGACCTCTGTCTGAAAGCTCTACTCTTTAACCCCCCTCCTCCCTCCTTTTATGTTTTTGATATCATATCTAACCTCTTTTTTGTGCATTTGTATCCATTACCCTCTTATCATGGAAATAGATAATTTTTCCTATTTGTGGTCTTCTCTTTTCCCCTTAAATCAGTCCCTTTAACATTTCTTGTAGCACTGGTTTCTTGGTGACAAACTCCTTTAATTTTTGCTTGTCTGGGAAATTTTTGATCTCTCCTTCCATTTTGAATCATAACCTTGCTGGGTAGAGTATTCTTGGCTGTAAGTTTTTTCCTTTTAGCACTTTAAATATATCATGCCATTCTCTTCTAGCCTGTAAAGTTTCTGCTGAGAAGTCAGCTGATAGCCTTAGGGGGTTTCCTTTGTATGTAACTTGACTTTCTCTTGCGGCTTTTAGGATTCTCTCTTTATCTTTAATTCTGGACATTTTGATTATGATGTGTCTTGGTGTGGGCCTCTTTGGGTTTACCTTGTTTGGGGCTCTCTGTGCTTCCTGTACCTGGATGTCTGTTTCCTTTCTTAGGTTAGGAAAGTTTTCATCTATTATTTCTTGAAATAGATTCTCTGCCCCTTTGTCTCGCTCTTCTCCTTCCGGGACACCTATAACACGGATGTTAGTGCACTTGATGTTGTCCCAGAGGTCCCTTAGACTGTCCTTACTCTTTTTAATTCTTTTCTCTTTTACCTGTTCAGCTTGGGTAATTTCTTCTAGTCTTTCGTCCAGCTCACAGATCCATTCTTCTGTATCCTCTACTCTGCTTTTGAGTCCCTCTAGTGAATATTTCTTTTTCAGTATTGTATTCTTCATTTCTGATTGGTTCTTTTTTATATCTTCCATTTCTTTGTTGACATTCTCACTGAGTTCATCTATTCTTCTCCCCAGATCAGTGAGCATCCTTAACACTCTTTGTTTGAACTCTCTGTTGAGTAGGTTGCTCATTTCTGTTTCACTTAGTTCCTTTTCTGGGGTTTTGTCCTGTTGCCTTACTTGGAATGTATTCCTTTGCCTCCTCATTTTGCCTCTTTCCCTGTGCTTGTGACTATGTATTAGGTAGGTCAGCTACATCTCCTGCTCTTGCATAGGTGACCTTATGTAAGTGATGGCTTAGGAGGCCTGCTGTGTGCTTCCCTCAGTTCTCAATGTTCCAGGGGTGACCCCTATGTGGGCTATGTGTGTCCTTCTGTTGTGGCCTGTTTGCTCTCCCTGTAGGCACCCAGGGAGGCCGAGTTATGCTCCTGGCCAGCTGTTGTAATGCTCAGCTGCTTGTAGTTGTTGTGGGCCCTTCAGTCTCTTTATCAGGTGTGGGGAGCCCCAGCACAGTTGGCTGCAAGTTCTAATACCACATTTGTGTTGCAGTCTTTCTTTTAAGTGAGTAGGCCCCCAGCGTGGCTGGTTGTTAGGCTCAGGGCCTTACAATTGCTATAAGCCTCCAGCCTTTAGGTCTCTTGTCAGTTCTCTGAGGATTGCAGCTGGGTGGGGCTGGCCTCAGGCACTGGAGCACCCAATTGTTTCAGGCTTTGGAAGGTGGGGCAAACCCCCTATGTGGGTCTTTGAGAAGCACAAGTCTTCTGCAGCTGACAAGCCCTGCCGCCCACAGGTCCACACATCCAGTCAACACAGTCCTGCCCTGTGTGCCCGCCTCGACCTCCCAAAGCAGACCCAGTCTCTCCATGGCGGGAGCCCCACACACTCCACCGCCGCCCCACACTTGCCACCCACTCCTTGTGCACGCCCTGCCCCACTGAAGTCGGCTCAGTTGCCAGTCTGCAGAGAATCCAGTCACCAATCTATGCAGGCCCACAAGTTGCCTGAGGGCTTGTTGTTAGGTGGGGCCAGTCTCTAGGGTGGGCTGCCTGCCCTGGCTGAGCTGGATTAAATCGGTGCTCTAGCCGGTGGGGCAGACCCTGGGCTAGCAGGCCCCAGGGAGAACTCCAATGGCGTCTGTGTTAGCAAGCCCACACCAGGCCACAACAATGGCTGCCGCCAATGTCCCAGTCCCTGGAGAGGTCTCACCTCTCACCGAGATGCACACAGGGCCTATTAGGTGAGTCTCTTTTCACCAAAGCACTGTGCACCTTTCTTTCTGGTGATTTTAGGTTGCTCTCTGAAACGGGTGAGTTTGCGCATGGGCCCTTTAAGAGCCGGTTTTAATGTCTTTGTGAACCAGCTTTTCTGGGGGTACTCCCCAATGTTTTAGTAGCAGGCAAAGTCATATATTATGCCGCTGGTCTCGATTGTGCTGGGTCCACAAAATGCCCACAGCGGGGGCGCTCCCGGCTCAGGGCCCCGCTCCTCCAGGGAGGCTGCGTACCTGTGTCCTGCTCCTGGGCAGCCGTGAGGCACTGTGGCTTGTGAAGGCGGCGTTTTTCCTCTCCAGAAGGGAGTCTCTGCCTCCTCTACCTCAGTTAGGATTGTCCGTTGTTGCAGAAGTTCCTCTTATCCTGTTTTCAGTTCTGTCTCAGGGGTAATTTTTCCACGAGTAGTTGTAAATTGGCTGTGTCCGCTCGCGGGAGGAGGTGAGTTCAGAGTCTGCCTACGCTGCCATCTTGACTTCTGTCCTCTATTTCTTCTTTAAATATTTGATAATATTCACCAACTTGGCCTTGGCTTTTCTTTGTGAGAAGATTTTAATTTTGAATTCAATTTCTTTTCTTGTTATAGGTCTATTCAGATTTCTTTTTCTTTTTGGATCAGTTTTTGGAATTTCTTTCTAGGAAATCGTTCATTTCATCTAGATTATCTAATTTTTTGTCCTAAAGTTGCTCATAATATTATCTTATAATTTTTAAATTTTCTGCAGGGTCAGTAATTATGTCCTCTCTTTCAGTCTTGAATTTACTTGTTTTCTTTTCCTCTGTTCTTTTCTTGGTTGGTTAATCTAGAGGTTTATCAATTTTGTTGATCTTTTCAAAGAACCAACTTTTGCTTTCCTTGTTTTCCTGTTTCCTATGTCATTTATTTTACTCTTCTTTTTCTAGTTTCTTAATGTAGATGTCAATTATTGATTTGAGACTGTATTCTCTTCTGATATAAGCGTTTAATTGCTGGCCCTAACTGCATTTCATAAACTTTAATATATTGTGCTTTTGTTTTCTATCAATTAAAAATATATTCTAATTTCCCTTGTGACTTTTTTTTTTTGTTTTTTTGCTGAGGAAGATTCACCCTGAGCTAACATCTGCTGCCAACCTTCCTCTTTTTGTATGTGAACTACCACCACAGCATGGCCACTGACAGATGAGTTGTGTAGGTCCATGCCTGGGAGCTGAACCTGGGCTGCTGAAGCATAGTGTGCCTAACTTAACCACCAGGCCACTGGGGCTGGCCCCCCCTGTGACTATGTCTTTGAGCCATTAATTATATAGAAGTATGTTATTTAAATTCCAAATAAGTGGTTTTCCCACATTTCTTTCTGTTGTGGATTTCTAATTTAGTTCCATTGTAGTTAGAGAACACATTTTGAATGATTTCAATCCATTTAAGTATATTGAGACTTGTTTTATGGCCTAATACATAGCCTATCCTGGAGAGTGTTCCATGAGTGCTTAAAAAGAATGTGCATTCTCCAGTAATTGTATGGTGTGTCTAAATATGTTAAGTTGGTTGATAATGTTGTTTAAGTCTCTTATATCCTTGCTTAATTTCTATCTAGTTATTCTATCAACTATTGAGAGTGAGTTATTGAAATCTCCAACTCATTGTTGAATTGTCTATTTCTGCTTCAATTCTGTCATTTTTAGATTTAAGTATTTTGAGGCTTTGTTATTGGTTGCATATACACTTATATTTGTTATAACTTTATGCTATATATTGACCCTTTTATCACTATGAGATATTCCTTTTTATCTCTTGTACTATTTCTTGTTTTAATGTTTATTTTGTGATAGATTAATATAGCCACTGTAGCTCGCTTGTTTTTACTGTTAGCATTGTAAATCTTTTTCTATCCCTTTACTTTCTACCTATTTGTGTCTGAATTTAAAGTGTGTTTTCCATAGACAGCATGTAGTTGGCTCTTGCTTTTTTTTATTCCAATGTGATAATCTCTGCCTTTTGTTTGGGGCATTTAAACTATTCATGTTAATGCAATTATTTAGATGGTTGGCTTTACATTGGTCATTTTCCTATTTGTGTTCTGTGTCTCCTGCCTTTTTTGTTCCTCAGTTCCTGATTTACTGCTTTCTAGTGTGTTCCATAAATATTTTAATTCCTCTGTTGATGTTTTTTACTATATTTTTTAGATGTTTTATTAGTGGTTGCTATATAGGTTATTATATGCATCTCAATTTATCACAATCTAGTTCAGATTAATACACTCTCAATTTTTGTAAAATATAGAAACTCTGCTGCAATACGGCTTCATTCCTATCCCCTCTTTGTACCCCTGTTGTCATATACATTACATCAGTATATGTTAAAATGCAACAATACAATGTTTTAATCATTGCTTTATGCAATGTAATATCTTTTAAAAGAATTAAGAGAAGATATGATATATTTATGAAATCTTTTATAATGACCTACATATTTACCATTTCTAGTGATTTTCATTTCTTCTGTGTTTTCAAATAACTGTCATCATTTCCTTTCAGTCTGAAAGACTTCCTTTATTATTACTTGTAATATAGGTCTGCTAGCAACAAATTCTGTCAATCTTTGTTTATCTGGGAATGTGATTATTTCATATTCATTTTTGAAGGATGGTTTTGTTGGATATAAAATTATTGGCTGACAGCTTTTTCTTTCAGCCCTTTAAATGCCATCCCACTGCCTTCCGGCCTCCATTGTTTCTAATGAGAAGTCTGTTGTTAATCTTGTTGTGGTTGTTGTCTGGGCCACTGCTTCTGCAGTAGCATGGGGCTGTGGCCAAGATGATTCTGCCATTGCTGCCAGCTTCCTAAAACTCTGTCTCAAGCACTGCCTCTGAATATGAGCCCAGGCTGATGGTGGCTGGAACTTGGAGAAAATGATATAAAAGTGGCTGACAAGTGGTGCCTACAACCAACATGACTAGGACCAGGACTAGGGCGGATCTGTGTCACCAGGCCAGTGACAGCACATCTTTGGCTGGCTGGACACCTGGCCCTGTCCTGATCTCCTTTGGACTTCATGTCACTTTTCTCTTGCTACTTTCAATATTTTCTCTTTGTCTTTGATTTTCTGCAATTTGACTATGATGTTTGTAGGTGTGGATCTCTTTATTTTCAACACACTTGTAGTTTGTTCAGGCTTCTTGGATGTGTAGATTAGTGTTTTTATAAAATTTGGGAAGTGTTCAATCATTATTTCTTCAAAAAATCTTCTGCCTCCTTGTCTTTCCCATTACATGTATGTTGGTGGGCTTGATATTTCCCCATATATTTCTGAGGCTCTGTTTGTTTTTTTTCAATCTTTTTGTCTCTGATTTTCAGATTGGATAATTTCTATTGCTCTATCTTCAAGTTCCCTGATTCTTTCTTCTATATTCTATGGGTTTCGACAAAAATATATAATGATATGTGTCCATCATTATAGTATCATACAAAGTATTTTCTCTGCTCTGAAAATTCTCTGTGCTCCACCTGTTCATCCCTCCCCACTCCCAAACCTTGGTGACCATTGATCTTTTAACTGTCTCTATAGTTTTGCCTTTTCCAGAATGTGATATACTTGGATATACAGTATGTAGCTTTTTCAGTTTGGCTTCTTTCACTTAGTAATTTGCATTTAAGTTTCCCCAATGTCTTTTCATTTCTTTTTAGTACTGAATAATATTCCATTGTCTGGATGCATTAGTTTATTTATCAATTCACCTAC
Organism: Diceros bicornis minor; assembly: GCF_020826845.1. Classification (NCBI taxonomy): domain Eukaryota; kingdom Metazoa; phylum Chordata; class Mammalia; order Perissodactyla; family Rhinocerotidae; genus Diceros; species Diceros bicornis. Next base: position 30,423,661 of record NC_080771.1, on the reverse strand, counting down.
TAAAGGATATCTTTGTTGATTCCAAGTTTTGGCACTTATGAATGAAGTTGCTATAAACACCCATGTGCAGGTTTTTGTGTGGATGTGTTTTCAGCTGTTTTGGGTAAATACCAAAGAGCATGATTGCTGAATCATATGGTAAAAATATGTTTAGTTTTGCAACATGCTGCCCAACTGTCTTCCAATGTGGCTATACCATTTTGCATTCCTACCAACAATGCATGAGAGTTCCTCTTGCTCCACATCCTCACCGTCATTTGGTGTTGTCAATGTTCTTGATTTTGACTGTTCTAGGAGGTGTGTAGTGGTATCTCATTGTTGATTTAATTTGCATTTTCCTGATGACATATACTGTGGAGCATCTTTTTATGTGCTTGTTTGCCATCTGTATATCTTCTTTGATGAGGTGTCTGTTACGGTCTTTGACTCATTTTTAAATTGGATCGTTTGTTTTCTGGCTAGCAGAATTTAACCCAACTAAGGAGGAAAGAGAAGCTTCCCTGAGAAAGTGATAACTTGAAAGAAGAAAGTTAAATGATGAGTCAGAGTTGGATAGGTTGAGAGATAGGAAGTGAGAGGAAAAGAAAAATGTATAGACAAAGGGAAAATTATATGCCAATGCAAGGAGTTAAGAAACAGGTGCTGCATTTGAGGAAGACTGGAGTATAATCAACCAAAGGAGACAATGATGCCTAAAGTATGCAGGAATAAGAGTTTTATAAGATTATTTTAGATATTTTTCTAAAGAAGAGCCAAAGTGAAAAGTTTTAAATGGCTGTAGGTGGTAGGTTTGAGTAGATAACACGATCATCTTTCTATTTTAGAAAGATCTCTCCTGTTGCAGAATGGTGAATGGATTTAGGTGTGGACACAAGATTGGTTGCTAGGAAGCCAGATTTGAGGCTACTGTAGCAACCAAGTTGAAAGATAATTGTAGCTTAGACTAGGGTGACTGTAGTGGGGATGAAGGGAGACATACAAGATGTGAAAAATGTTTAGCGTGTTGAATCAACAGGACTAGGTTTTTGAGTGTATGCAATAGAGAGAGATAAGAGTCAAAAATAACTTTGAGAGGCTGTCCCAGTGGCATAGTGGTTAAGTTCACGTGCTCTGCTTCAGCAGCCCAGGGTCTGTGGGTTCGGATTCCAGGTGCAGATCTACATGCCGCTCATCAAGCCATGCTGTGGCAGCATCCCACATACAAAATAGAGGAAGACTGGCACAGATGTCAGCTCAGGGACAATCTTCCTCAAGCAAAAAGAGGAAGATTGGCAACAGATGTTAGCTCAGGGCCAATCTTCCTCAAAAAAAAAAAATTAAAAAAATAACTTTGAGATTTCTGGCTTGAACAACAGAATAGATGATGGTGCCATTTATTGAGATAGGGAAAAATGGCACAGTAACAAGTCTGGGAGAGGAAGGGAGAAAAATTATGAGGTCAGGTTTAGCCATATCCAGGAAATAAAATATATGGATCTGGAGCTTGTGAGAGAGGACTGAGTTGGAGAGAGAGATTTGGGAGTTGCTGGCACATCCATGGTAATGGAAGCTCGGGAAGAAGAGGGGGTTGCACACACAAGCTGTGTAGATGGAATCAACAAGAAAGAGGGAGCCTGCAAGATTGTCTCACATTAAAGATGGATAAAAGATGGATCCAGGAAAGGAGGAGTAAAAAATACTTAGAAAAGGTAGGAAGGAATTCAGTTTGGCACCCCTAAAACGAAGGGAAAGGATATTTCTCAAAAGGAGTAGTCAGTGGTATCACATGTTGCAGGCAGGTCAGGCAAGATGAGGGCTGAAAAGTGTGCTTTGGATTTAGTCACAGGAACGCATCGATTTTTCTTGGTGAGAGAAGTTTCTGTAGGATAGGTGGAAGTCATAATGCATTGGTTGAGGACTAAGCTGGTGGTAAAGAAATGAAGGTCGTGAGAAAAGAGTCAAGAAGTTTGACTCTTACCCTGACTTCTGGGTTGCCTACTCCAAAGGCCACTTTCCAGTCCTTTCTTTCTCTTTGAACATTTGACCATTATGTGTTTTGGTAAGGATGTTTATTTGTTAATTTTGCCTGAAATACAGTTGGTCATCTCATTCTCGAAAGTTAAAAATGCTTAGTTTGTATAAATTTTCTCCTATTACACTTCTGACTACTGTTTTGCTCTATTTGCTCTTGTTCTGCAGAAAGGTCCCCTCATTAGTTAAATCTTTGTAAGCTACCTAATTTATCTGTCAACTCCACTAGTATTTTCATTTTCATTCAATATTGCTTTAAAAATTGATTTTTTAAAATTCTGTTAGTGTTTCTCAAATTCGTTCTTTGCATCATTTAATCAAGGTTTAGCAGCATTAAGTCTTTACCATTTTCCATACAACTCTTATTTTAATTATAATTTTTTATATTGGTTGTTGGTTTATGTCATATTGTTCTTATTTCACAGAAAATATATCCCTTGTATCCTACTAAACATAAGAAGTGGATCTTTTATGAGCTGTTCTTTTATTTCATAAAGTTTGGTAGAAGATCATTTATCCAGGAGTCTAAACTTAAGAGTATATGATGGAATTATTATACATTTGTTATATCGTTATTTTTTTAAAGAAGCACCATTATCTACTTTAAAAAATCATTTCTTATAATAATAGAAGAATGATTTCCTGAAGCGAATGGTCTGTGGTGATGGTGAGCTGCATTGAGCTGGGTGTGTGATAGTGAGAGTTGTAATGGATGGATGAAGCATTCCTTCATCTGATGCTATTTCATACTGTGAAAAGCTCATAAATTTCATGGGACAAATGTCATTTATTACTGAGCAGGAGATGGCTCAGATGTGGAGCCTGAAAGAGAAACCTGAAAAAGAAAAGCGGAGGAAGGAGAAGCAGTTGATGGATCTTTTCATCAGTGCTGCAGCGCCGCTCCATTCTTTAGCGTCTGTGCTGCTGTTACATCAAATCCTGTTGATAAGGGACCCTTGCCACATCCCTCTCTTCATATCAACAAGGATTTCCTGGGAAATAAAAACTTCATTAAAAAAATAATTTATCATTTTTATGTGTGTGTCATTTTTAAAGGAAATGAGTGCAAAGCAAATTCTTTCTGTGTGTATCAGAATTGATAAGTAAAATATATTTGCTGTGTTCCCATTATTAAATATTTAGATATATGTTCTTTTTCATTTTCAAGTTAATCCAGATGTTTTTCACGGGTGCAAAATGATGACTTATGTTTATCACATTCTTCAGTTAGTTTGCATAATACATTTATATTAGATAAAACTCTTCTAGGATATATATGCCTTTAAAACTAATTTGTTTTTTTTTAACCATGCCATAGGTCCCACATAATATTCTAAGATGCTTTTTTTAAATCATTGTGCTTGTTTGAAGCTAAGATATGTAAATCTGGAAACATCACATTATTCTGTAAGAGGTCAAATCATGGACATTCTGGCTGAATGATCTTCCATTGTAAAACTATTTTACAGGAAAATCTTCTTTGAACCTTTCTTAGAACTTTACTCGTTTCTCTTGGACATCAGAACGTGTTATGATCTCTCGTGCTTTCTTATCGTAGCATTTCCAGGTGGACTCCGCCATTTTTGGTATGGGAAGGAAGAGTGAGTGATTGCTGCCGCAATAGCTGGCACCACTAGTCAACATTCAGAAATTATCAGACAAGTAATTTCATCATCTTATTATCCAATGTTTTCTTCACACAGCACAGCTTTTAAGCAAGAGAGGTGAGTCAACACAGATGGTGTCATGCTTGCAAAGCTGCAAGCATGAAGATGAAAAAGAGGGCAGGATGATACCCTACTAACGTGCTCTCAAGCATAGAGACTGAATATATCCCTTTTACCCATCCAGAAAGGAGTTTATTATTTGTCAGCTACAGAAACTCCTCTCAAACCACATTGTCTCCCCGACCTCTCTTACTTGCATTTACATTCTTTGTCTGGTGCACAGGCTCAAGTGTTTTTCTAATGGAGCCATGACTATTTTTTAAACTCAGATGTTTGTCTAATTCTGAATCAGTAATTTTCTTTCAATCATTGTAACATTGCATTCTAAATAATTCCATACTTTCATCACTGTATATACAGAACCTCATATAAAGTCCACTTTCTAGATGTAATATTTAAGTAGACCCAAATGTCTTCCTATATAATATCCTCTATTTCAGTCTTGATCCTTACGACCCATCAGACTCTACATTGATTTTTATTTTCTCTCTACTCCTTCGTGAACGTACAGTAATATATCAATATCCAGTGTTGGAGAGCAATTAGTATTGTTCCCAATCCTCTCTAAGGGATATGGATGCTGGTTGATACCCTTCCCACATCTGAGGTTGACGGTGGCTTTGTGTGAAGTCTATCTAACTGTCACTGATGCGTAGCAAATGTTTAATGAAATTTCCTAAACATCTAAACTATATAGGCAAGATTAAAGGCCTTTGTAGGTAGAATTGTGTTTTAGGAAGTGAAGAACTGTGAGACCAATGGCTTTTGTAAACTGACTGTGAGATTATTGAGGCCCTGGCTCACACAAGACATGACGGCTAAGGGGAGAGGGTTTCGTTGTGGAGTAATACAGATGTTCTTGTCTTGATTATGGTGTTAGACATGCAACTCTCAATATACTAAAAACCATTGAGCCTTGTGGGGCAGAGAAAGACAGGGAGGGTACACCTAGAGGGGCAGCACAGATGTGGAGGAGTAGAGTTAATGGCGTGTTCCAGGAATGATAATTTCTTCATAATTATTTATCTTAATTTTTTCTTTTTATCTTTATTTTTGCTAATTTAATCAGATTGCTATTCATTCTATTTTTCATTCTGTTTTTCCCCTTGCTATTTTGGGTTTTGTATCGAACTTTTTTGTTTCATTCTGTTCCCTTTTTTTGTGTTCATAAGACATCTATATATTATTGTTTGCAAACAAGATTCCAACTGTTTCCTCAAGAAAGACACCCTGTTCTCCCACCATGGTGTTCTGCTCCCTGCGTGTCGGTCCCCCCCAACTCCCCGGGGGAGAGTCCCACTCTTCCTGGGATCTGTCATTTGTAATCTCTGCCTTAGGGTTTCTCGGATGCTGGCCTTATGGCTCTTGCCCAGCTCAGAGTGAGGAGAGCCTACAGAGTCTCTGCCCACTGGAACCCATTCCCTCCCACCCCCAGTCAATTCATGCAAGAAGCTGACCATCTAAAGAGAGGAACTGGACAGGAGCAGAGAGGGGAGATGGGTGTTGAGTGCATTGCAAGACCTAAAAGATGCAATTTACTACAGAAAATAACTGTCATATTAGGTGTGGGTGAAAGACATGTAAAAAATTAGAAAAAATACTAAAATTTAAAAGGATTCTGCTTTTAGAATGTGTCACAATTATCTGTAAGTTCTCCCTCCATTTTACAGAAACCAAGACTGAAAACCAGAGAGGAGGCATATGGATGTGGTTTATTCAGGAAAGAGAACACAGGACTCTTATCCTGTGCTGTCCGGTACAGCACATGTGTAGCTATAGCCACATGTGGCTAGTGATGACTGCATTAGAACAGGTATAGAACATTTCCATCGTCACAGAGAGTTCTACTGAACAGCATTGCAATCAGTTGTCCATACTCACAGAAAAGTCCTTGCCTCTCCATCACAAACATTGGTTAAGCAATGCATGTGTACATCTTTTTTTTTTTCGTTGGTGAGGAAGGTCAGCACTGAGCTAACATCTGATGCCACTCTTCCTCTTTTTTTTTGCTGAGGAAGATTGGCCCTGGGCTAACATCTGTGCCCATCTACTCTGTATGGGACGCTGCTACAGCATGGCTTGACAGATGGTGTGTCGGTACATGCCTGGGATCCGAACCTGCGAAGCCTGGGCCGCCACAGCGGAACGCAAGCACTTAACTGCTGTGCCACTGGGCCGGCCCCTGCACGTGTACATCTTATATGTTTAATGTATGTATTGTTTTAATGGCACACTGCTTTAACTGACTTTAAAAATTTTAAGCAATCAAAGCTTAGTCTCCCAATCCTCATTGGAAAATAAGACTCGACTGTGGTTATGTCATTCTGTGCATAGTGAAATGATTAAATAGTGATGCAGAAGAGGATGGGGAAAGAGTAGGAGAATGAACAATGGGTAGAGTCTGTTTTCTCTACAGAAAAAAAAAAGTAAATGACTCTTTATTTAGTTAGAGAACACTTAATTTTAGGATGAGGATACTGAGGATAAATGATTCGGTACTTTCCCCCAGGATGCTGGAGGTGAAGGTACTCGTAGCTCTATCAGCCAGCTGGATATCAGACTGAGAAGCCTGTCCTGGCCAGCCAAGCCTGTCTCGTGGCCTGGCTGATCCCTCAGGGAAGCCCTCTGAGAGTCACCCCCTCTCTCTTCCTGCACCCACTGATTGTACTTTCTGTGTCATACTTACTCATGTTTCTTTTTTACTTGTCATTTTCTCCCCTCACTGTAAGCTCCATGAGAGCAAGGACCATGACTGGTTTTGCTCACCGCTGTATCCTTGGTCCTGGCACATAACAGGATGTTAATAAATATTAGTTGAATGGAAGATTAAATCAACAAAAAGGTAAGATCCTGTTGATCACAGGTGTGCATCAAATGGGTTCTATTCTTTCAGGGAATGAGAGCCTGGGCCCTGGAGGCAAGAGCATATTTCATTTACATTTATGCATTTGACCCCAGATTTTACAGCTTATTTACACTGGTGTCTGGGAAAGACTGCAGACTCATAAATAACCAGGCAAGTTAAGGCTGAAGAAAAAAAACAGTTGAAGAATCAGTTGCCTGTTTTAAAACTCTGATTTCACAATGCATTTTCTTTTTCTTACCAAAGAAGCAGGAAGCTCAATGTCTATAGATCTTTAACATAAGTATCCCCCTTCAAAATAAGGACGAACTTTAAACCTCTCTGTTAACCAGTCTCTTCATGAAAGTTATGATGTTTTGGGAATAGAGTGTGCTAATTTAAGTGGGATGCAGAGGAAAAGAACACTGCAAAAGAAAAAACAAACCTTAATTTTACTTAATCTCAAATAATAACCAATAATTACACAAGAAATAATCAGTATCTTCCAAAATATAAGCAGTCTTTTACATTTCTACTGACAGCTTAAATGTGTACCCTAGCAATCAGAACAAGGTGTCAAAGTTCATTTTCAAGAACTTGAAATAAAAAGGCGAATAACAAAACATATGCCAAACCAGGCAGCTTGTAAGTAACTTCTTATCCCAGGACTCTCAGTGCCTTTGTGAAAGAAATATCAATACGGAACCTTCTTCTTACATAAATAAGCTGAAGGAAATATCTTGATTTTCAGAACTGATAGGATTTCAAAACAGGAAAGTCTTCAAAGCAGATGCATTTTTTGAAAAAAGAACAAACTATTTCTTCCCAAGGCAACATTCATGCTCTGGAAATAGCTGAGCAATCTCTCTGTTGACTTTTCCCCTTGTTCTGAAAACTTTAATGGTGACTTGGGTGCTATTCTATCATCCTGGTCTTGAGTAAATGTGGTGCCCTGAGTTTCAGTCCCTAAATAAAATTCTATAGTAGACACTATAGACACAAATTCTCCACCTTGAGAATGAAATGTGCATCTAAATTACAAGAGGGAATGGGCATGACAACTTTGCATTTTTCTAATTTGTGGAGAGGAAGGAATCCTATAACACCAACTATAGGTTTCCTCTACAAAACTCTTGTAATTCCTCTATAGACTGTCTCCTTTCCAGAATCTTGTGGCAACTGAAAAACTTAAAGCTATGTAAATGCAAAATATTAGTTGTTGGAAACAAAGAAGCTTCTTGTCTTCTTTCTCTTGTCTTTTCACTGTTGGGTTGTGAGCATTTGTAAATTTGGCTATCTTAAAACAGATGTGGAGTGGAAACAAGAATTGTAGTGTAGCAGTGAAGCCTTCCAGCTTTGTGTAGGACCACACTCTTCTGTTCCCATGCCTTTTCCTGACCTTCTCCTCCATGTTGGTATTGACTTATTTCCTCTGACACAGCTCATGTGAGACTTCATCCCACTTCCTGCTGGAGAAGAGCCTGTGCAGGTGTGTTGGAGGCTCTTCCAGTGGCTACCCTTTTGGGTCCTCAAGTAGCATTACTTTGAGACCTTGGTCAAAGGGCAACATTCCTGAGGAGAGGAGTGATTTTACAGTGACCTTGGTGCCATCTCACAGGTTGCCTTTTCTAGAACGCCTTCCTTCTTCTTCTTCTCTTATAGTACCATTCTCTTTTGTGTGCCATCACTGGACTCCATGAGATTTCTGTCCCAGCACCACCCAGCACGACTGGCTGCAATTACCTGTCTGTTTTCCGGACCTCCCCTACCCTCAACACATACTTGATTTTGAGCTCCCTGAGAATAGTGTTAAGAAACATCATTATTACCACCATCATCATCTCTAACATTTATAGATCATTGACTATGTGCCAGGGCCTGTGCTATTTGCGTTATATCATTGTCTCGTTTAAATTTTACAATACTTTTACAGAAGAGTAAACTGAGGCCCAGGAAGAGTAAATGACTTGCACAAATTGGTAAGTGGCAGAGCCAGGATTAAAACCCAGACATTTCTGATCTGGGTCCTGAGTTCTTCATCACGATGTTCTGCTTTTTCAAGACTTCTTCATCCTTGAATCTCCAGTCACGAATGCAGGTCATAGCCCAAAGTAGTCCTTGGCCAACATTTACTGAATGGATGAATGAATGAGAGTGTGGAGAATTGAGAGGAGCAGCCCAGGCAACTGAGTAAACAGAAGCAGGGCTGCTCTTGGCCAAGCGTGGAAGAAGGCTAATGTTTTCCTCGCCCCGCTTAAGGCTGTCTCCTTCTAATATTCTACTGGAATACCTTAGTCTTCCCATTTTCCTTTCTAGCCAAGCTTACTTTTATAAAGGATGGGATCAATTTATTGATGTAGTCAAGATGTGGCCCTCCTTCCAAGAGCAATGGCATTGAAATGGGATATCAAAATTTAAAGGTGACCCTGAAAAAAAAAACCTGGCCTTGTACAGCCCTGTTAGAACCAAGTGTATAGGGAGTTTCTTGGGGTTTTATGACTGCAAAGCTACTCAATATAAATGTTAAACAGCCTAGTTTCTCCTAATTATGCCTCACTTTAACTGTGTCCTCATGACACTAAGGGTTCCCCAGTAATTGGGCTGGGAGCAAGCCCCCACTATGAGTGAAAGATAAAAAAATTTGTTCAGTCATTGGGACTTGCTAGTATATTAAAAATTGGATAAATTAATGTTCAACCAAGTGTTTTGGCTTTGGCCAGCCAGACAAAGCCAATTTCTATATTTGAACTGTTTAAGAATCTGCTTCAGAGCGTCTTAATGGAGTGCTTCATGGACAGCCAGTCTTCACTCAAGTCCATCACAAGAGTCCTAAGATGCAGCCAACACCCTATCTGCACTGGTTCCTTTTGGAGATCTGAAGCTGTTGTGAAGTCGTTTTTCATAGCACCCAGGAGCTAACAGAACCAAATGACAAGTGAAAATCATGTTCCGTAGACCAGTGGTCGTCCACCAGGGGCCACTTTGCTCCCAGGGAACATTTGGCAAGTTGTGGGATGGTTTTGGTTGTTACAGTTGGAGAGAGGTGCCTCTGGTATCTAGTGGGCAGAGGCCAGGGATGCTGCTAAACATCCTACAGTGCACAGGACAGCCCCTCATAACAAAAATTATCACACCCGAATCTCAGTAGTGCTGATGTTGAGAAGCCCTGCAGTAGAGAAGTCAAAATCAGGAAGCAAAAATCTGTCAATGCTTAAAAGGGATGACTATGGGGCATAGAGTAAGAAGCAAAGCCAGAAGGTCAGAACACAGGTAGATTCTGGAGAATTGGAAGTGAAGATCAAAAGCAGCAGCAAAGCGAGAGAAGCTGAGACCATTACTATGAGCAAGGTTGTGTTGCCTGAGGTTCCTTGAACTTGTGTGTTGTGGAAGTGGGCTTGCCTGATTTCTAGGCATGGGGTTGGAGCACATGCGTCAATGATGACAGATGAGCAGTGCTCCAGGAATGCAATTGACCACTGGATGGGTGCTAACTAGCCTAGAGGTTTTAAAGGATTTGCACAGGCCATGAGGATCCACTACAGCCATTGATTAGCCATAGAACTGAGTCTAGGACATAACTATATGTTGACACCACACCAATTCAAAGCATTCGAATGACCTAATTTAATTTCTGGGTGGGATTTTTTTTTTTTTTTTTTTACTTTAAAGCATCATGTCCACAATGTACTGTGGAGGGAAGTGAATTCGCTGATGGTGTTCATCTTGATATATCTTGATAGGATCATGAGGCAATATGGCAAATAATTTACTAGTTAATAAAAAAAAGGAGCATCAAATTTCTGCCTTTTAGGGGAAGGACAGCACGAGTATTAGAGGTGAATAGCTTTTTGATGGAGTAAAATACTTTGATGGGGCTGTGTGGTTGAGAAAGATGAGCGTCTGTCTTGCTCTTTTGCCAACTTCCAGCAAAACCTAGGTTTGTGAGGGTGAGAGAGCAAGCTCAACTGCTTCCTCTAAGAAAGCAAGGATTTTGAGGGTTGGTGGGCAGCCCAAGAAAGAGGATGTGAGGGACCCAGCATGTGAGAAGAGGGCCCCAATAATATGGCGGGAGGCAGCACCTTAGGGAAAATCGTGGCGGTGAGAAATTTCCTGTAGAGGAGAAATATGGGGAACTATGCAAAAATGATGCAGTTGTAAATTAGGTGCTGTGTTTTTTCTGGTTGTACAGAAGTGATTTTGAAGAAACCACTTCTATTATCCCTAAAAGCCTCAGTGAACGGTCACCACACACAATCGCCTTGGGTAGTGTTGTTCGGGGGGAACGCGGAGGAAGGAAGATGAGTGGTGTTCAGAGGAAGCAGGGAAAAGAGGTGACCAGTAGAAATATAAACCCCATTCGCTCGTCCTCCCTATTCCCATTCTCTCAGACACTGGAAAAGTCTCTCTTAGTACTGAGATGGGCCTTGAGCCATGTTGTTTGGATAATAAAAGAAAATGTGCCCTCAGCAAGGCCGAGAGTACTGGGGACATCTGGTTTACGGAACTGAGTCAGTGAGAAGAATTGTCAAGCAATGGTGACATTTGCCAGTTCTGCAAAGTGGGCCCTGCCTTTTCACGAGTCTCCTTGGGCAAATGTTTCCTACACAGATATTTAGAAATTTTTCTCATGGCTTTCTCAAGGTCTTTTGGTGACACATGCAGCCTGAAGCTTTTCCAAGGAGATAGAGTCTAATCCTTTTTTGCTCAACCTGGCTACAGGAAAGAGAGGAGGGGAGACATGATAAAAAGTGACTCTGAGATGGTGTAGCCTGGGCTTGCATGGGCTGGATCCCAGGCTCTCTGCTGGCATTGCATCCATCAGAAGATGGATGAATTCTACGTCGTCTTCTGAAGTCTGTCCCCTGAAGATCTCTTGGTTTTGCTGCATTGCAAAGATCATACCTGCTGTGTCTCCCCTGCAGTTCTGGGAGTGCCCAGCTGCCAAACATGGCACAAGACGCTGTTGAAAAGGCTGGTTGCCAAAGATGAAGAGTTGGAGATGCCAAGGCATTTGCTGCAGTCATTTTTCTTGCCCAATCTTCGTCTTCTTCCATTAGTCAGGAGTACTAATGAACAGTCACGGAGTGTCCAAATGACAATAATTCACCTTTCCCCCAATCCTACCAAGGCTGTTTAAATGTAGCTGTAGAAATCATAGCGTTTGTGCATGATTGCTGTGCTCTAGGTCCCATAGACTTCTCTTTCTCCTGGAATTTTGCTCACTAAGTCAGCTCTAACACTTTCATCTTCCATCTCTTGGCTTTCCACTAGATCTTGCCCCTAGATCTTCACTCAGTTGGTTCCTCCTCCTTGCTCACATCTTAGTTCCATCTAACATGTTCACCATTGTATTCCACTGTCTTCCACTGTACCCTGCATGTAATAGGTTCTCAATAAATGTTCATTTAGTAAACGAACAGATGAATGAATAAGTGAAACTACTCTTTATAATGAATAATTTTATGGTCTTTTCTCAGATCTCATTCTCCTCAACGTCTCTGTCGGTTTCCCACCACGCTCTTATTTTTCCATGCATATGAGGCCCTACCTAATATGCATGGTATCTTTCCATCCTACCACTCTTTGCTTTGCTCTGATCACACTGTCTTTTCTGTTATTTGAACATGCTAAGCTTATTCTTGATGGTCAAGAGCACAGGCTCTGGACTTGGCAGAATGTGAGTTTGAACCCCAGCTCCGCTTGTTGCTAGCTGCGTGATGCTGGGCAAATTCTTTACCTTGTCTTACCCTCAATTCCTTCATCTGTAAAATGCAAGTAATGGTAGCATCTACCTCATAGGTGGTAACTAGGTGGGGCCACGTACTCAGAGAATTAAGGAAGTCTCAATGAATGTTAATTCTTATGAACACAGCATGGATTGGGTCAGGGTTGAATATTTCAGTCTGCAAGTCTTTTTCAGGGAAATAAAAAGTCAGTCATGGGTGTAGTTGAGTTCTCTAGTGGGACAAGTGTAGAGCAAGGATGCAGAGGGTCAAGGATTGAGTTGTGTGTTGCATCCACAGCAAAATGGAAAAGCCTCAGAGAGAAGGCTTCCAGAGAAGGTAGGAAACAGACCAGTGCAGCGGTGTGGGGAGCTGGGAGCAGCATGGGTGGCTGGAGTGTGGCTGCAGAAGACGAGGGATATGGGGTGGCGGCAGAGTCTGAAGGCACTGGAATGTCATCCAGGAGCTGGAGATGTCATTTGTTCTTAACTATTTAGGGTCACGGATCCATAGTGGATTGAATAGTGTCTCTCCAAAATTCATGTCCACCCAAAACCTCAGAATGTGACTTTGTATGGAAATAGAGTCCTTGCGGATGTAATTAAGGTAAGGGTTGAGATGAGATCATGCTGGATAGGGTGGGTCCTGACTCCAATGAGAGTCTTTATAAGAGACAGAAAAGGACACACAGAGACACAGGGAAGGTCATGTGAAGATGGAGGCAGAGATTCGAATGATGTAACCACAAGCAAAGGAATGCCAGGAGCCACCAGAAGCTGGAAGAGATGAGGAGAGATTCTCCCCTGGAGCCTCTGGAGAGAACGTAGCCCTAGGAACATCTTGGTTTTGGACTCCTGGCCTCCAGAACTGTGAGAGAATAAATTTCTGTTGTTTTAAGCTGTCAAGTTTTTAGTAATTTGTTATGGCTACTTAAGGAACCTATTCTAATCTCTTAGAGAATTTGATGAAATCTATGGGTCCTCTCTCCAGAAAAAGACATGTATGTATGCACACACATGTACAATTTTGCTTTCAGGTTAGTGGATGTTCTGAAGTTTATCCATGGGTCCCAAGGTTAAGAACTCTTCCTCTAGATATTGGGGGCATCATTTCTCTAGATAACAGGGCATCATCAACCCAATTGGGTCTGAATTTCAGAACAGTAATCATGGAAGCAACATAGAGATGAATAAGAACTAGGGAGATTTTAAATACTGAGAAAGAATTACAGTGCAATCACTTCCCTTTTCACACTTTTGCCAAACACTGCATTATTTTTTTTTTCTGGAATTATTTAAATACAAAAGAAAATTAATGAGGTTGCTTATCATGTGTCCTAGGGTAGGATTTTTAATAAAACAAAAAGGAACAATGATTTTAATTTCTGCAGTGTGCTTGAGAATGAAGGTACTGCTGTGAAGAGGAAAAACATCCAAGAGTAAATACTTGCCTAATTCACCGGAATTAGGAGGGGAGGGGGTGGGTGGGGGATGGGGTGGTTGAATTTTGCGACTTCTGGGGCCAGAGGTGAGGCTGCTGCTGAGAGTTCGATACCTGGGGCGAGGCAGGCGCCTGGTGGGGTTGGTGGCCATGACCCAGCAGCTCTGGTGAGATGCAGGGCAGAGTGACGCTCTGGAGCCGTGGAGAAGGGACAGCGCGTGGAGTGGGGCTCTCACCTCTTGGGATCCCACCTTCCTTACCAGCTCTGTGGCGATGGCCTCTCTGCCTTTACAAACTGGGGAAAAGATAAAGATACTGCTTGGAAGATTCTTTATATATTTAGGAAATAACTTTAGTCCTCATGCTGGAATATATTTTCTAAAGACGAGTGGTGTGTTTTTACTACCTTGCATGATCAGAAAGTGAGGAAGAGAAATAGGTTCAAATCCAAATTTAGCCTTGGGCACATTTGGATAAGTCACATATCTGAGCCTCAGTTTCCCTATTAGAATAAAAAAAGTTGTTTTTAGGATTAAATGAGGCAATATCTGCATGGTGGAGATGTGGCCTGCATGGCCACATTGTCTGCGGCCTACTCAGTAGGCTATACTTTTTTTTTGCTAACAGCATCCTAATTTATTCCATGATAACAGAACTCTATCTCAGCCTGGGAGCCTGTGACTTAGATCTGGATAAGGAGATGAAAGGGTAAGTTTGCCAAAGAAGGCTGATCTTCCAAATAAAAAGACAAAGTCTCAAAGGAGTAAAGCCTTTGCCCCTTCCTCTTCATTCTTCTTTGAACATTGGATGTGATGTCTGGGGCTGCAGCAGCCATCTTGTAACCACAACGATATTGGCAATTTGTGAATGATGGCAGAGCAGAAAGAATGATGCCAGGTCTCTGACAGTATCACCGAGAAGCTAACGAAAAGCAGCAACCACTAACTTCTAGGCTTTCTGCTATATGAGTTAAATAAATTCCTGTTTTCTATTGCAGACAAATGCAATCCTAACTGTGACTCCTCAGTGTGAAATAATATGTACTCATCTCAGTACTTGGCCATAGTGAGAGTCAATAAATGCCCCGACCTTTCCTTTCCCTCCCTTCCACTGGGTTGGTTTCAGTTTTGCTTTTCCTGTGTCATTTCCTGAGGACTCCATTTCTTTCTTTCATGCATACCTTCATTACACATTCAATTTTATTCGATAACATCGTATTTGACCAAATGTCACCTATCAACCAAAGCTACCTTTCTTCAACATAGCTGAGAATCCGGGAAAAACAAACAAACAATAAAACCCAATTGGTGGCAATTGTGCAGAAAATTAGATGCGGAAAACTTCATACTCTAAAAGTAGTACGAATCTAAAAGTAGTCAGAATCTAAGCAGAGAGCCTCAATGCTTACTCATAGCTTATATACTCTTCCTTTGGATACAATTTTTATCAAAACTTGGCTAAATGGTTGGAAGCCTGCTCAAGGCAAGAAAGTGATGCCAACGTAGGAGAACAAAAAAACTATGAAAAGCAAAAATATGAAGTGAGCCTTGTAGGAGCTCTAGGTCATTTGTGTAGCTACAGGCACCCTGTACACTTGCAAGTCCCCGAGGGGGTCCCTCCGTCACAGCACAGCGTGAAAGGTGGCACTCCTAATTATCCAGAGACATATCGAAAAGGTTAATCTATGTTCCATATATTCTGCCTAAGGCAGGGAAATGTTTTAGCTTCTTTTGAAAGATTTCCATTTCTTTTTTAAAGCTTTTCCTTGAAAACAGTAAGCTTCCCATATCTGAGACATTTCACTTTAAATATTTGGATACACATGTTATCTTGTTGCCTAGACATTTCACATGTTTAGAGATTATCCTTCTAAATTCGTCTTAATCTGTATTTCTGCTAACTCTTCCTATGGAGATAAAGCATTCTAGATGTGCAGTAAAGGCCTGTTGGTTTCACTCACCTTTACTTGTAGAGGCTGTTGGGCATTATAACTTCATCCATTTAATCTTTCAGCTTTACTGTCAAGAGTTTGTGTCACACTTAGAAGAATTCAAGTGACGGCAGTTGTTCTGGTTAGGTGGGTGGTCTCAGGATCTCAGGAGCCTTCAGAATGCTTTGTCTACAGGAGAAATAAGTACACTTTCAGAGCCCCACGTTACAAAGTGTGAACTGGCTAGATAATCCTCCCCGGCCCTGGCATGGAAGGAGGTGATGGGTTTTCATTTTGGACTCAACCATCAGTGCCCTTCAGGTAGGGGGAGGAACATAGACCCTCCCTCACCCCACCATTAGAGAGAATAAGGTGATGAGAGAACTGAACAGGCAAAGCGGACACAGATGTAGGACAAAATTCTGGTAAGAAAGATGAAGCATCACGCAGCCTGGAGAAAGAAGTAGAGACCCCAGCATGGGACATGAGGAGCCTCAAACTCAGGAAGAAGATCAGACCAGACCAGAGCAGAACGTGTTTCTCCATTTCTCTTGGCTGTCCTGGTTAAGAGAATTCATGCATTCCTTTGGAAGGACAGGCAGTCAGATCAGGAACCCTGCATATACTTCCTAGTATGATGTTCCTAATGATGGAGGATAAATGAATAAGTTCTCATGACAGACCTTGGGATCATTCATTCTCAAAACATGTTTTGTCAACTTAATAAAACACTAAGTTAAACAACCCCAGGTCTTGTTCTTCATAGATACTGAGTGGACCCAAGGCTATGACATCCAGAGTAGACAGGAATCAGGTGTACAGTTCTTCTATGCCAAGCGTTCTTCAGCTAGATGTCCCTGGATTGATAGT
This sequence comes from Diceros bicornis minor, assembly GCF_020826845.1. Classification (NCBI taxonomy): domain Eukaryota; kingdom Metazoa; phylum Chordata; class Mammalia; order Perissodactyla; family Rhinocerotidae; genus Diceros; species Diceros bicornis. Next base: position 30,407,119 of record NC_080771.1, on the reverse strand, counting down.
TGTCACTATGTGAGGTGATGGATGTTAACTAGATATATTTGGTGATCATTTCACAATATATACATATATTGAATCATTATGTTGTACACCTGCTGTATATATAATATGTCAATTACATCTCAATAAAAAGAAAGTCTTGAGTATTCTCTGTGTTTATTATTCTAGTTGAATTTTTGAAAACCTGTATTCATTTCCAAAAGGAAGTCCTATTGAAATATTGATTGGAATTGTATTATGTATGTATTGATTTAGAGGAGAACTGATTTATTTGCAATCTTAAGTCTTCTCATCCATGAACATAGTATATTACTTTATTTGTCCAAATCTATTTTTATTTTTCATAGAGTTTTGTAGATTTTAAAAAACAAGTCTTAAACTTAAAACTTATTTCAAGAAATTTTATAATTTTTGATACTTTTGTGAAATAATTTTCCCCCAGGATGTTTTATAAATTATTGTAACTAGTATATGGGGAATCTATTGTCTTGTTTCATATTTATTTTTTAATAAAATTAGAACTCTGAGCTCATTTATTTAATAGTTTTTAGTTGATTCTCTTTGGTTTTTGAAACCAAATATTTATATAGTGTTGTAGTTTACATATTATTTTTTTTTCTAACTTATTGCACTAACCAAAAATTCCAAGACAATACTGAATAATAGTGGTTATTTCAGGCATCATTTTCTTACTCCTGATTTTAGAAGGAGAGGAAATCTTATAAATGTTTATGAACTAGTCTTCTAACCCTAGTGTGGTAGGATTGTTTAACCAGATGTGCAGTTGAATTTTATCGAAGGGTTTTCTTTTCATCCTTCAAGACCTTCACAGGGTTATTCTCCTTGGATCTGTCACTGTGGTGAATCAGATTGATGATTTCATAATATTGAACTATCCTTGCACATCTGGAAATAACGCTGGCGGGACACAGAGTGATATTCTTTGAATATATATTTGTATTTAACTTGCTATAATTTTTAAAATGACTTTTGCATCCCTATTTAAAATTGTAATTTATCTTAAATTTCCTTTTTTGGGGGGCTATTTTTGTCACCTTTTTTTATGGTATCAGAGTTATAGTGATTTTATAAAATTAATTAGAGTCTCCCTCTTTTTCTACACTTTGGAACAGTTTCCAGAGTATAGGAATGAATCTCTTTCTTAAAAGTACCCACTTGAAATACTGCCTAGTCCTAAAACATGTTGGGAAAACTTCTTTTTTTTCACTTCTTACATGGTCAGTTGTGTTTTTGACCTTTCTACATCTTCTTAAGTCAACTTTAGCTATTTAGAATTTCCAACAAAATTTTCCATTTAATAAAGATTTTAAAATTAATTGACATAGAATTTAGGGTATCTTGTACCACTTAAAATATTTCAGAAACTGTAAATTTAAAACAATTTTGAAATTTCAATTTACAAGATCTCTTAGATGTGAACCAAGCCAGAGCAAAGGTGTCAACTCTGTCTGCCACCAACAGATGGCGATAGCAGTCACTTTATATTGTTACTTCGGATATAAGAACAAATGGACTTTGAAAGTCTTTCGGAACCTGATCTCTGCAGAACAAGACTTTCCACCATTCCTAACCTTATATGTATGCCTTGTTTCTTTTCTTTCCTCCCTCCTTCCCTCATTTCTATATTTCTCATTTCATTCCTTCCTCCTTCCCTCCATCCCCCTCTTCTCTTTTCCTTCTTCCTTCCTTCCTCCCTCCCTCCCTCCCTCCCTTCTCTCCTTCCTTCCCTTCTTCCTTCGTTTCTTCTCTTGCCTGGCCTTGGGATGTGTTAGTCTTTTCAAAGAATCACAGCTTAGATTTATTTTTTGACTGCCATTTATATCTTTGTTAATTTCTTATTTTTCAATTTCATATCTTTTTCTAGTTTTTTGAAATTTAAGTGCTTAGTTTATTTTCAATATTATTTAATAATGAAAGCATTTAACTCTATAAATTCCCTACTAATTAACACCTTGACTGTATTCTATGGGTTTTGGTATCATCTATTTTCATTGTGATTAACTTCTAAATCATCTGTCATTGCAATTTTCATATCTTCTTATACATAATTATGTAGGATGGAATTCATTTTACATTCCATGAAAGGGGGTCTTGAGTATCTAACTCCCTACAGTTATGAAGTTGTATAGGGGAGCAAAACTGTCATAACATGAAATGTTCACTGATAAATTAACCATTTATAAAATAGATCTCGTCTTAAAGGTCCCTTCACTGGTGAGACCAGGGCTTTTCTTGTCCATCTGGTCAGATCTCTTTGTCCAGTGCCCTCTAGCTGGTTGTTGGATATTTTCCTGATGAAAGAAAGCAAAAACATTATATTTGATCTAAAAAGCATGTAGAATTTTATAAGGTTGAAGGTGATGTTGGAGAGCTGCTGGACTCATCCAAATTTCTTTGACAAATAAGGATCTGGCAGAATGCAAGTGAAAGGAGACAAAAATCTCCAAGGTGATGACATGATAGGTTCAGAGAAGAAATATCAAAATAGAAAAGCATTGAAAGAATGCTTAGGAAACTGATGAAAACTTTGATTTTTTTTTTCAGAAAAATTACTTTCATTTATTCAAACATGAAGGATGTTGTATCATAAGATCCCAAATTTTGTCAGAATAAATATGCCAAAATCAATATTAATTTTTTGTTCTTTAATTTCATTAAATATGAAATAATCTTACCTTGAAAATTTTTTGTTTCATTTTTCAAGACAAAGTTCCACTCCAACTTTTCTTCAATGCTCATTGTGAAATTTTGAACTTCCTTATAAGGGTAGGATTATTACTTTAAGAGGATTATTCTCAAGATCAATTATCCTCAGGTAATGTTTGTTATTAATTCATAATTTTATTGAATTTTTGCATTTTATTATTACGTGTCCTATGTTTATAAATTTTCCATAATTGCCAGGAAAATGTACTCTCTTATCACTCCATTTTAGGAATTAAAGTTACAATTTTTATGATTATTTAGATCTTTTATGTCTTTGTTTACTTTTTGGCTAATTTATCTGCCAAAAACAATAATGGTATGCTAACGTTTCACAAAATCATAGTATTTGTGTCAGCTTTTCTTTGTATTTCTAACAGTTTTTTTCTTTATATATTTAAGTGGAATATTGTAAGGAACAGAACTGCTCAAAAAAGTTATATATCTTATTTTAAATTTTAGTAGTAGCTAGCGTTAAATGTTTCACATGCATTTTTTTATTGCTAAAAAGCTGTGTTGTGTTTGCTAAATATTGCACCATGTCTTCATTTTGAATTATATCCCTTATTACTATGTAAAACGTTCCCCTTTGTCCCATGTACTGATTTTACGTAGATTTCTTTGTCATCTAATATTCCTTTTACATTTGTACCATGTATTCTTGTCTTCTTTTGTTTTTTAAATGTGTTGTATCACTTTTATTTTATATTTATATTTTGTGAAAAACATGTAGCTTGGGGCCTGACATGTTTTTGTGGCCTAATTTAAGAGTCTTTGCCTCTCTTATGGGCATTTATCCCATTTACGTTCGTCATTATAATAAATGTTACCCCTGCCATCTTAACTCACATTTTCTGTTTTTTACACCTCCTTGCTATCTCCTTTATTTCCTACCTTATGTTATGTGAACTTTTATATTTGTTTCTGTTTTAGAGGCTAATATATCATGTAAATTCTAGTAGTGGTTATCTTCAGTGTCTCAAATTTGTTCTCTGATTTTTTTTTCTAATTCCAGGTTCAGGAGCAAAGGAGTATCTTTGGGGTCCCCAACCCTCCATCCCCCATTTAAGACAAAGTACTCAGTACAATTTACTTCCCCTTACTTCACAGGGGTTAGTACCAGATATTATTACATTGTTACTTTTACATTCACTTTCAGTTTTAAAACTAGATTTAAAACAGTTATTTAGACTTAGTTATTTTGACCAGTATCAGTGTTTACTTCTGTTCTCTTAATGATCATTCCAGTTCTCAGGCTTTTATTTTGATTGGTGTATATAATTAGGTGATTTTTTTCAACAAAAGTATGAGTTCTTATTAATATGCAAATATTATTGTGTTGCCTTTACACATAAAGGACCACTTTCTTTGTATAATATAGTTAACATTTTAAGTTTCTATAAATTGATAAATCTTTAGCTCATCTTTGTTTTCTTCTATTATAGCTTCAGATTTTGCTTCTGTTCTATTTTTCCTCTTCTTCAGTTGCACCTTTTTGTTATATCTTTGTTCTTCATTCTCCATCTTCCATGATTATCATATTTTCTCTCTTCATCTTACTCTTTTTGTCCTTTTTTTCTACATTCTGGGAGGTATTCTTAAGTTTGCTGTCCATATCACATGCTGTCATTTATTGTCAACAATGTTGATTTTAACTCTGCTACAACATTTTAAGATTCCTTGAAATTTTTTGTGTCACTCATCTCCCTTTTTATCTCTTTCCTTTGCCTATTCATCTCAATTTTTTCTCTTCTTATAACTCTCTGATCATTATTCATAAAGCCTATTATTTTTTGTCCTTTTTTTGAGAATACCAACCAGGTTTTGAAATTTTTCTTCTAAATTTTGGAGTAGCTCATCTTCAGAAGCAGGCTTTTCCCCAAATTCTTCCTCTTTCCAGATTTCTTACTGCGTAGGTATGCCTTTTCCTCAGATAATTTCCCTGTGTCTTTCTTACTTTGTGATAAAGAAAAGTGAAATTACAGCCTTCTAGATATCTAGAGGTTCAGAAAAATGTAATATTTCTCTCTTGTCTTAAAGAAGAGAAAAATATTCCTCCTCTTAGTGTATATTTTTAGCTATGCTGTTAATTGAAATCAATACAATAATACTTTTCTCCAGAAAAAAAACTTGCCTTTAATGGGCTCCTACCTATCCTGCAGAGATAATTGCTAAAGATGCTTTTATTGTATTTTATTGTCGTAACTTCGTTTTAAAAAAATAAACTTGATTTCTTAGAATAGTTTTACACTTACACAAAAATTGCAAAGATAGTAAAAGAGTTCCCATATACTTCTCATCCAATTTCCTCTATTATTAACACCTTACATTAGTATGGTACATTTGTCACAATTAGGGACCAATACTGATATATTATTATTAACTAAAGACCATACTTTATTTACATTACCTTAATTTTTACCTAATGTCTTTTTTTTTCTGTTCCCATCCAATACTCCACATTATATTTAGTCATCATGTCTCCTTACATTCCTCTTGGCTGTGATGATTTCTCAGACTTCCCTTGTTTTGATGAGTTTTTGAGGAGTACTGGTTGGATATTTTGTAAAATGTCCCTCAGTTGGGATTTGTCTGATGATTATCTCAATTAGACTGGGGGTTTTTGAGAGGAAGACCACAGGGGTAAAGTTCCATTTTCATCATGCCATATCAAGGGTGCGTACTCTCAGCATGATTTATCGCTATTGATCGTGGTCTAGATCACCTGGCTGAGGTTGTGTTTGTCAGGTTCCTCCACTGCAAAAGTACTCTTTTTCCTCCTTTCCATACTGTGCTCTTTGGAAGGAACTTGCTCTGTGCAGCCCACACCTAAAGAGTGGAGAGTTATTCTCCACCTCCTTGAGGTGGAGTATCTACGTAAATTATTTGGAATTCTTCTGCACAGGAAATTTGTCTCTTCTCACCCATTTATTTATTTAGTCATTCATTCATATTAGTATTGACTCACGAATGTTTATTTGATACTTTGGATATCTAATACTATTGCGTTTATTTTTTTACTCAAATTGTTCCAGCTGTGGCCATTGGGAGCTTTGTCAGTTGGCTTCTTGGACATTCCCCCATCATTGTGGGCTTATCTATTTATTTTGAGCACTTCCTTATTTTCTGGCACTATAAGATGTTCCAGGCTCATTTTGTTTATTTCCTGCCCTAGTCCTAGAATCATCCATTTCCCTAAAGAGCCCTGTTTTCCTTTTTTTTTTAATGGTATTAGAAACCGAGATCTGGGCACTACGTGTGCTCAGTGCTCCTAAGTGTCTTATTTCTATGCCCTCTCAGCTGACGGAGCAAGGAGATGTATGTATATATACTAACCTGTATACTAACCTGTATATATACATATATCTGTAAATATTTCTATCTATATTAAGCTAAATATATGTTTATACTGATGCTCCAAGTCCAACCCATTACCACATGGATCATTTTAGCCTCCTCCCATTGCTTCTCTGTAAACTCCCCCACTCCAGAACCTTGCTTTGCTTCTAAAATAACATTTCCTTAAAAAACAAAATATCTTGATTCTATAAATGTGTCTGTTTATGTGTATGTGTATTACATGCTCATTGTAAAACATTTAGAAAATTCAACAATGCCTGTGGAAGAAAGCCCAAATCTCCTTCTATATTCAATCACTCTTAACACTTTAACACACACACAATTCTATGAACAAAACTGTAATCACACTAGATATACTATTCTGTAATCTGCCTTTTCCACTTAAAGCATAATGAGCTTTTCCCTCATGTCATTAACTATTCTTAAAGGTCATGATTTTAATTATCTACAGAATATTAACCTTTTGGATATTCACATTTTAATAATTTTTGGTATTATAAATAACTATAATAAATACTCCTAAACATGTTATTATGCATATTCCTGATTTTTTATTTAGGATATTTTGTGGAAGTTAAATTACTGGGCCTTAGGGTATGACAATTTTATGGAGAATGATAAACAATGTCAAATTTCCTTCCAGAAAAGATAGCAACAATGTAGCTTCCTACCAACATTATACATGAGCATTTTCTCTACATCCTTAGCAATATTAGGTATTGGAATAATTTTTAAAAATCATCAATCAATTAATTAGAATGACATCTTGCTGTTGTTTTACATTGAATTTCTTTTATTACAAGTGTGTTTGAATAGTCTTTTCCTAAGTTCATTGCCGATTCATATTTCTTCATTTCTATTTTGCCTACTAATGCCCTTGCCCATTTTTTTGAATTAGGTGTTTTAATTTTTTTATTATTTCAAAATAACATTTTAATTTAGAAATAAATGCATACTCAAGATAGAAAAGTTTCAAAAATAAAGAAAAATAATTACCCATGATCTCATCATTCATTCTGATTTCATTGCTATCATTTTCCATTTTTATGTGTCTATTTACACACCAGAAATCAATATTTTACGTTTTATATATAGTTAATTAGAAAAATGATACACTGGACTCCTTGTTTTGTAGCCTGCTTATTAATCACTTAATGTTGTGTCATTAATATTTCCTTTTCTACTTAAAAGGAAAGACCTCTAATGAGTGTCTCCGCATCTATGCATCTTTTCTGTGACCTTCCTTCATCAGGAAGTCTGATACCACTCAACAGGTTGATAAAGACCCCAATCTGGACCATCTCCTCGTTCCATGGTACCATTCTCGGTGCCACAAGGATTTCTAGGGGCTTAGCGTTCACCCACGTCCTGGAATTGCCAGCCACTGCGTTCCCTTGAGCTGCCGCTGCTGCCATTCTTTTAGCCTTGGGGGCAGGGGTTGAGGAGGGACGGCTACTCTCTGCCTTATCACTACATTCCAATCATATACACAGGCTTGTCTCTGAATTTTCCATAGTACAACTAAGATATCGCTGTAACATTTCACAAAACTTGTCTAAAGACCTTGAGATAAAAGAGAAATTGAATACAGAGCAAGTTAAAACCAATTCTTGGGTTACTCTCTGAGACCACAGATCCAAGTTCCTCCACCTGAGTCCCCGGGTGGCACTGCCAGGGCCACTTCCTAGTCTGGGAAATTCTGGTAGACGTCCACCTCATTCGCCTCTCTTCTCCTATGGCTTCGTCTAACGCCTTTCTTTCTTATGGAGCCTCAGGTTCCCTCCCCACTGCAAGTACTCATTTGTCATCTCCTGATTGGTTCCCTGCCATGATGATTGACAGTTGCAGCAGCCTATCCTCTCAGAAATAAAAATACACCTAGTGCCCTGCCACAGGGGTGGGGCTTGCTTGCGGACACCCTCTCTCTCAACAGATTGTAATGATCAGTACATTTTCGGAAGTCAAATTATTCACCATAAAATTGAAATCCTCCTATAGGCTAGCAGAAATTCAAGAAGACACAAGCATAAAGCTAATAATTGCAGTACTATTTGTAACTGCAAAATGCTGTCCTTGAATAGGATGAATAAACTATGATACTGCCACATCATGTAGTATTATGCAGCTATGAGAAGAATGATTCTAAATAATGCTCAAGAATGATTTTCAAGATATGATCTTTAGTAAGGAAAGCAAGGTAGACAAAAGTGTGCATAGTATACTAACATTTGTCTAAGAAATAGGAGTATATGAATGTATGTGCATATTTGTTTATATTAAAAATTCAATAATAAACCATGAAACAAAATGGTTACCTATGAGGGTAGGGAGAGAACAGAGTAGAGGGAAAATGGTAGAAGCTAGACTTCCCTAAATATACTTTGTTTGTAGATTTAACTTTGGAACCAGGTAAATATTAACACAATTAATTAAATAAATAAATAAAAATAAAAATGAAATCTCCAAAAATCAAAATGAAAACAAATGAATCTAAATGTGTAGTGAGTTGGTAACTTAACCACGCATGGAGAAGTTATTTCAAGTGAGTTTAAAACAAAGTAATGTGACTGGACATCCCTTATGGGATATGCCCTCAGGACTAAAAGGCCTACAAAAAATTTCTAGCTTTGTCCATTGAAAAGTCCTGGAAACAATGACCAACCTATAGCCACAGGCTGGTGTTCACTTTATGGTATCTTCATGCCATTTCTCAGTAAAAGGAACCAGGCGTTATCCAGGTCTGGTGCAGGAAGTAGTCAAGACGTCTGAGCCTCTTCTCATATGAGAAAGCAAGGTTGTATTCAAAGACTCAAGAACCAACTGGAAGAGGCTCCTGCTGGCCCAAACAGCAGCACTTTGAGCAATTAGAAGAGGAACAGTGGCAATGGAGTGAAATGTGTTAAATATGTTAAAATTCATGAGTTCATAATGACACTAAAACACATACCTCATGATCCTTTGGAGATGTTAGAGAACCAACTCATGATTTGGAAAACTGATAAATAAAAGGAAAGAATGAAGCATTTAGCCAGGCTTACCTGTACAAATGTACCTTAGGGCAACCAAAGAGTTGATCAGGGAAGATTTCATAGAAGTATCCAGCTGATAAATAAGGAAGAAATGATAGATAATCACCATTTTGCAATCCCTAATTAAACAGATCTAGGCAAAAATCATTAGTGGCTGCTAAAACCACAAAAAGAAAGATAAGCAGACATCATGTGCCTTCTGGTGAGAGTGCACACAAACTACGAAGTATTCTTGCCCCCAAAACAAACCAAAATCTAGATCTAACTACCGGTGTATAGCAAATACCTGGTACAGAAGCACACACTGAGTGATACTACTGACAAATGATCTAGTTTCTTTAACAAAAAAATTGCAACAAGAAAAGGCATAGATGGGGAAGAGGAAGGAAGATATCTAAAGGTTACCAAAAATTGAAGAGACGTAGCAAACAAATGCAATGCATGGATGTTTGGATCCTGATTTATACACACAATTGTCAGAAAGTATTTATGAGACAACTGGGGAAATTTGGACATAACTGAATGTTTGATGGTATCAAAGAGTTTATGTTAAGCGTGATGGTGGTGGTGTGGTTACATTTAAGAGACTAGTCCTTACGTTTTAGAGATATATATTGACACGTTTTCAGATGAAATGATCTGATGTCTGAGACTTGCTTCAAAATAATCCAGTGTGTGGGATGAGGGAATGGAGTGGTAGAGAGCAAATAAGAATGGCTTTGGACTGGTGGTTTTTGTAGTTGGGTAATGGGTGCATGCAGGCTCACTGCATTATTCTCTCTACTCTTGCATAGGTTTGGAATTTTTCGTTTTAAAAAAAGGTAAAAACATTAAAAAAAGAAGGATAAGAAGAGGAAGAGGAGGAGGAGAAAGAGAAGGAGAAATCCCCCTGTAGGGCTTCACCAATACGTTTCAGTTGTGTTCCCTTAGGGTTCCTCCAGAAGCTTGTGGTGAAGAACAGCGCTCTCAGGTCCTGTGTAGGCGCCTCTGGGCCTCTTTTCCTGGACTCCTTTGGGGGAATTTCGTGAATGAAAACATGCACACTGACCTCTCAAGATGTAGGAACAATGCTAAGTCTACTTAGAAAAGAAACATTTCCACATAATCTTCAAAGATGCAACTTTACCCACAACAAAGACTGTCTTTTACGTGGTTCTGTAGAACTACAATTCTCAAAGAGTGGTCCAGGCAAGCTGGAGGCCCTGAAACCATTCTAGGAATCTGTACAGTCAAAACTGTTTTCAGAATAATACTAAGATAGTTTTGCCTTTTTCATTCTCATTCTTTCACCAGTGTACAGAGCAGTTTTCTTTTTTTCCCCGGCTTTATTGAGATATAATTGACATACAACATGGTGTAAGTTTAAGATGTACAATGTGATGATTTGATGCAGGTATATATTGCAAAGTGTTTACCAAAATAAAGTTAGTTAACACATCTTTCACCTCACACATAATCACCATTTTGTTGTTGCTGTTGTTATGGTGAGAACATTAAAGTTTTGCTCTCATAGCAACTTTCAAGTATACAATACAGAATTGTTGACTACAGTCACCATGCTGTACATTAGCTCCCCAGAATTTATCATCTTATAACCTGAAGTTTGTACCCTTTGATGGACATGTCCCTATTTCCCCACCCTTCAGTCCCTCAGAGGAATTTTCTAGAAGCTACGTGACTCTAGATAACTTTATTGCTCTGGCAGCTAACGGAGTGTGTGCTTGTGTGTTATTTTTATGTGCGTGTATTCCTGTGTTTTAAGATTTTTTCAACTTAATTTCTGATACACTGAATACCAATAGATATAACACAAAAGCTATTTGGAGTTTGCAATCATGTTGGAGAGTGCCGGTGGGTCCTGAGACCAAAAAGTTGAGAACCTCTGATACAGACAGCAGTTTAGTCTCTTGAAGCCACACTAATAGGCACATCTATTTCACAATAATGTTGTTAACTTACTATGTACAAACAAGAATCGCATTTTGATCTTCCTAGACAAAGCAGTGTTAAGTTCACAAACTTAAATCCAAGTTCCTTCTTCTTACGACACACACACACACACACAACTGAAAAATTGATATTGTTTGCTTCTCAGAATCCACCCACCTCCTACCCCAAGATTTCAAAGTTGCAGGACTAATTCTTAGACGAGGCTCAAGGCTAAACACATGGGTTTTCCTTCTCCTGTGATGGTCTCTGCAAGAAATAGCTTTTCCCCAAGCCCATTTCCCACAGGGAGTCTGAGCCTACTTATGGCAATAGAAGCTCGACATGCCCCTTCCAGAGCATATCCCTGGGGTCATGACCCTTTCTTCTTACATCTATAAAATGGGGCCAATGGTTCTTACCTTATTGAAACGATAAAATGTGGAAATGATACAACATGCATATGACAATTGAGTTCTGCCTACAATGCCTGGAAGGAATGGCAGGTTCGCTCCACTAAAAGTCACCGGAGACCATCAACAGTTCAACACATTACCTTTCTCTTCAATTAAGGCCATTCAAAGAATAACTTGGTTGGGTTTGTGGAAGGTTCTTCCTTTTGCTCCCCTGCACTCATTTCTCAGCCCTTTTCCCAGTCCCAATATCTGTGGTCATTTCCACCCCTCAGTCCTCAACCCAGATTCACTCTCTCTCTATCCTTAAGGTCTTCAAGGTCCTGAACATGGATCCTGCCTCCGTCCTGCTGGGACGACAGCAGACCCTTACACTGTGAGGAGGGGAAGCAAGAGAGAGTTGAAGGAAACAAGAGACAGTCACATATGGAAAGAATGGGCCCAAGGGAGTTGCTCATGGGTGGTAGCCGCCATTACTGACTGCACCATTTCAAAAGTCCTTGTCACTTGCTATAGTCCTTCTCACTCCAACAATCTTCAATTTCAATCCATTGACCAACAATTTTGTTTGTATCACCTCTACCCCGGCCCCCATGTCATCACCCCCCTCGTTATCTAGCTTAGGTTCGGTAACCATAATCCTCGGTAACCATAGTCCTATCATTATAATCACTTCCTTCTGTATACTCTTAACTCCTTCTCCCCTCTCTCCTTGCATTAAACTCACATGGCAAATCCTACCTTTGGTTCAACCCAACGCCCAGCATGCCCCTGAACACCTGAACGTGGCTGGATAAATCACAACCACGCTTACTGGTCTGACTGATCTGATTAACTTATGACCACAAATATTCAGTGGGCCTTCAGTAACTCCCAGCAGTGCCACTGTATTTTCCTAGTCAATCCACTCTTCTCTCTGAGTTGACTTTTCATATTTTAAAATCTGTCTTCCAACATCTAACACTAGAAAAACCATACATTTATTGTCTACATCTGGATACCCTGGGGAGTGACAGGGGGTGCTATTAATAGTTTTTTTGGGGGACAATAGACTAAACCAGTATTGTTCCAGGCAAATCACATTCCCCTGTCTGATACCTTTGCTTTTCCCTTACTTTCATCTGATGATTTCATGGAGAATATAGAAATGATAGAAGAGAGCTCCAAATCTGCCAATGACTTCATTTATAGCTACTTGACCTTCCTTGTTCTTCCAATGGATGGTGTATTAGCTTCTTGTGGCTGCTATAACAATTTACCACAAGCTTGGTGGCTTAAAACAATAAAAATGTATTCTCTCACAGTTCTGGAGGCTAGAAATCTGGAAAAAAAAGGTGTTGGCAGGGCCACAGTCCTTCCAATGGCTCTGGGGAAGAATTCTTTCCTCCTAGGTTCTGGTGGTTGCTGGCAATCCTTGACATTCCTTGGCTTGTAGACACATCGCTCCAATCTCTGTTTCCATCATCACATGATATTCTCCCTATGTGTCTCTGTCTCTGTTTTCTCTTCTTATAAGGACACTAGTTATTGGAAAGAGTCAATCTTAATCCTGTATGACCTCATCTTAAGTAATTACACCAGCAAATAAGGTCATATTCTGGGATTTCAGGTGGACATGAATTTTTTGGGGGAACACTATTCAACCCAGTGCAGGTGGACACTGTGTTCCTAAGTCCAGCTGCTCCACTTTGGCCTTCTGCATCCCCTCCATTGGCCTTTTCAAACATCTGTTCCTGCAATTCTCTCTTCTCTCTACCGCACGACCATTTCCTCCTCTTTATTGCATCATGCCTATCACTGTGCAGACATGCTGTCATATCGTCTATATTAGAAACTCTTCCTGCATCGGACGCCCCCCTCCACCTACTGACCCACTTCTCTGCTCTTTATAGCAAAAGGCCTTGGATGAGTCACCCGTGCTTACCATCTGTACTTCCTCTCTGCACAAACTCTCTTTAATTCGCTTCAATCTAGCTTTCAACATTACTGCTCCACCAAAACTGGTTCTGTCAGGGTCACCAGAGATCTCCACCTTGCCAAGGCCCATGGTCAGTCCTCTTCTTACCCAATCTCCCACTGACATTAACGATTAGTCCTGCTCTCTGTCACTTGGATTTGGGACACGACACTCTCTTGGTTCCCTCCTATTTCAATCACCCCTTCTGAGACTGCTTCACTGGCCCCTTACCCTCTTCCTGACCTCTAAATACTATTGCTCTAGGGCTCCCTTCTAGGCTCTCTTCTCTTCCAGATCTCTGCCCACTCCACCAGCGACCATAGCTAGTCCCTTTCCTTACCATCAATATGCTAACCATTCCCACTATATGTCCAGCCTGGCTCCTGACTCACATATCAAGTACTCGCTCGTCTCCACTTGAACATCTACCATGCATCTCAAAATTAGCATGTCCTAAAACCGAGCTATTGATTTCCTCCCACCCAGCCCCAATACCACCTGCAAAATGCACTTCTCCCCAGTTTTCCCCATCCCAGTAAATGGCACCTCCATTCATCCAGATGCTCAGACCAAAAACGTAGGATTCTTCTACTTTCCTCATATGCCATGTATCCCCCTATATGCCCCCAATCCAAACACTCCTCTTCATCTTGACACCTGTCTCCTTAGTGCACATTAGTAGGATCTCACACCTGGACTTCTGTAATAGTGTTCAGCATCCCTCTTGTCCCTCTTCATTCCATTCTCTTGCCAGGAGCCAAGAGATCCGATCATATCATTGCCCTGTTCAGAGCTCCCCCAATGACCTCTCATACCACATAGAGTAGAATCGAACTTCTTTACCTGGCCTTTGAGTCCCTATATCTCTCTGGCTTTTGGCTAGCTCTTGGACTTACCTCTTCTCGTGCTCCCTCATGCTCAGCTTCAGCCACACTGGCTTAATTGCTGGACCTTGAACATACCAAGCTATTTCAGCCTCAGGGCTTTGCCCTTGCTCTTTTCTCTCTCTGACATTCTCTGCCCTCTGATTTGATTTCTGTTCTCTCTCACTTTGTTCAGGTTTCAGTTCAAGCGTCAACACCTCCGTGAGGTCTTGCCTAACCACCTTCTCTAAACCAGTATTCCCTCCCAGCCCTGGCACATACCCGTCTCAGTTCCTCTCTGTCTCTATAGCTAGCTTTGTTTTTCTTCGTCATTCTTATCAATACCTGAAATAATGTTATACATGTATTTTGTTTTCTTGTTTTATTCTCTGTCTCCTCCACTGTGCTATAAGCTTCAAGAGGGCAGGGCATCATTTGTTTTGTTCAGTGAGAATAATAGCCGGCACTTTGTAGACACTGAATAAGTATGACTTTTCTTCAATTATTATTATTATTATTGAAGTAAAGTATTTTTAAATTAATGCTGAAAATAAAGTTTAATTAGTAACAAGAGTTTCTATATGGCTTGAGATCAATATTCATTTTGAAGGCTTTATTTGATTTAATGCCTTTCCATAGGAATCTTGAACATTCAAGGATATCAGTGACACATATCAAGTTTGAAACTGGTAATAGTAGTTGTAATAGTAATTATAACAGATACCATTATTGAGCCCTTATTAGTGGCAGGTGCCTTGTCTGGACTATCTCATCTAATTCTTAGAACAACTCTAGGGGGTATTTATCACCTCAATTTACAGATGTAGTGTGGTGGTTTTAAAATATGTCCACGATTCTTTGATAGCCCTCCCTTCAAAAGGTGAGGGCTAATTTGCTCCCCCTTGAGTGTGGGCTAGGCTTAGTGGTCAATTCTAAAGAATGGAATATGGTGGAAGTGACAGTATTTGGCTTCCAAGATTAGACGGTCAAAGGCATTATGACTTCCTCCTTGTTCTTTCTCTTGGATCACCCAATCTGAGTTTTAGTTTTCTTGTCCTTAAAGTGAGGGGTGTGGATCAGATGACATCCTCAGTCATTCAGTCTGACATCCTGCAAATCACCTCTGCATCAAATAGCCTTCTTAGCATGGACTGCTACAGCAGATTAATTAGCTGCTCTATGCTAGAAAGAGCTGAAGCTTTGACAGTTTCGTTTTACTTTGTTGGATTTGGGGGCTAGATGAGAATGGGACGAGGATACTCAAGCAAACCTATGAAGAGGCTCACATGGCTAGGAGCTGAGGCCTCCTGCCAACAGCCATGTGTGGGTGCCATCTTGGAAGTAGATCCTCCAGACTCAGTAAAGCCTTCAGATAACTGCAGTCCTAGCCAACATTTTGACTACAACCTCATATGAGACTGTAAGCCAGAACCACCCAGCTAAGCTGCTCCGGACTCCCCAACCAACACAAACTGTGAGATAAGAAATGCCTTCTGTTTTAAGCCACTAAGTTTTGGGGACAATTTACTGTGCAGCAATAAATAACAAACACATTTGGAAATTGAAGGACAGAGAGGTTAAGTCAAGAGCCTCATAGCATTTAGCTAGTAGTGATGATGCAAGAATTGGAATCTAGGCACTCTGACTCTAGAGCCCACACGTTCAACCACTACACTATACAGGAGGTCAGGATCATGTCTCAAGGAATACCAGAAGGAGAATATTGCCACATTCTAATGCCACTGTCAGAGTAGTGAATACAATCTTTCCTTGGATATTACACTGGCTGGTCTTGCTCCAATGTGAGGTCATGTTCTAGGCAGCCAACGCCTTTGCTTCTAAGTTCCCTATCTGCCCCAGGCTTGTTCCAGCATATAGTGGATACCTATCTTCCCGTATCCTTTCCTCCATTCCTTTGGGCTTCTGCTCATCCCCACTTCCAATTATGTAATTCTGATAAAGCAGTCAATCATTGTACTCTTCCTGCTCCAGAGGTGGGTGTATGACTTAAGCTGACCAATCATAGAGTACTATCAGTGACTGACTACAGTAACTGGGCCAAAACAAGAACATATGATTTACATAAGCCAAGCCCTTCCCTGAGAGATTTAGAAATACTGTATGAGGTCTTTAAGCTGGGATGATGTGAGCTGCTAGTTGTCATATTTTTAGCTGCATGGAGGAAGCCCATCTTCAACAGGAAAGATACCAGCATGTTGAAAGAGGCAGACGGTAAGAGAGGCCATTTTAAATCCTTTGAGACCTTGAATCCAGTCAACCCTGAGGGCAATTCCATCCTTTTCTAGTCTATGTGAGTCAATAAATTCTCTCTTTGCTTTAAATTAGTTTGAGTTGAGTTTCTATCACTTGCCCTTGAGTTATGAGTAGTATGAAGCATCTCTCCCAGTTTGTGGAAGATGGTAGGTCTCTTCATTCTCCGTAAGCAACAATGGTTCTATGTCATCTGAAGAACCTGGAGCAGAACTGTCCATTGGTTGGGCTGACCTTCCCACAGAGGGTGAAGAACCTTCCCTTCATCCTTCAGGAAACATCTGGCTTTTCTGGAAGCCAGTGATGGTCTAGGCGTAAGCTCAAAATAAAACAGTGTTATGACAGACGGGTAGCTCAGTCACTCAGTTTGAAACCTTAGTCATCTCTGTATCCTTTCTTTCTTTACTTGTTCACCTCCTCCCCCAATTCTCAGTGCACGCACGCACACACACACACACACACACATCCTGTTAGTCATCAAGTCCTGTTGCTCTGGATCAAACGCTTTATGGAAGTAGGTGGAGTAACCATAATGAAAGTTGGTGGCCTGCGGATTCTTCCTTCTGAACATCTTGCAAATCCAGTTTTTCTTCTTCATTTCTACTGCCACCACCGTGGACCACTGCAGTTGGTCTCCCTGCCTCTAACCTCAATTCTTGCGATCCATTTCTCATATTTCTTCTAGAATTTGTTTTCTAAAGCACACTTTTGACTGCCACATGCTTTTGATGGATTTAAAAGTCTTCACCAGTTTTCCACTGCTGACTTGCTAAATTACAAACTTCTTAGCTTGGCATTCAAGATTCTCCATGAACTGACCCATATTCACCTCCAACATCCTGTGACCTCCATGAAATCAATCTTCTAGTCTTCTCACACCCTTCCCATTGCCTACCAACTACCCTTACTTCTTTCCCCAAGTTAAAACACTGTTCCTCCTTTTCTATGAGTCTTCAAGATCCATTTCACTCCTACCTCCTCCATAAAATATTCCCGGAGCATGCCAATCCACAGTGAATATCCCCTTCTATGAATTCTGTAAACAATTGTTGTCTAGACTAGGGTTTTTCAAACTGTGCTCATATTCTCAGAGAGTATTTGGCTGGCACAAGTCAAGTTTGGGGAGTTTTTGTAAAACTACTGATTATATATTCAAATTTGGCTGAGCGTATTATTTCCATACCCAGTTTTTTTCTTGTCTTCTGCTTCCAAATTACATCCTCATGCCATGGTTGTGCATTTATTCCCAAGTACAAATTAAGGATCATTAAAATTTGTTTTGCGACCTACAGATAGAGAGCTGCTTATTATTAACGTTATTATTTAAAACCACGACCATTGGGAAAATAGTACGAAAAGGGAAGAGAACCGCTATAACAATTTCCACAGTTTCTAAACTAAATACACTTTATTATTTCCACACCCTAACCCTTTTTTCCCCCCTCACTGTTTTAGTATGGATTTTAACTAGATATTGGTATAAAATTTGTTCTATTGGCATAGCCTGACAAACAGTCATTGTGTACCTACTCTCTGTCAGGAATGGTGATAGATGCTTGTGATATAAAGATAAACAAGCTCCTGTGGGAAGAGGAAGAGTTTTCCAGATGGATTCAATGTGGAAGGACATTCTAGGCAGAGAGAACAGCATATGCAAACTCATGTGTCTTAGAATGAGCCAGACACGAAAACTGTGATTCAGATTCTGTGGAAGTTTTTTTAATTGAAAAATTTGGTGGCTTTTAAAAGTTTGACCTCTGGATTAAAACTTTTCTCTTTGTCATACATTCCTTTTTCCCATTTTGCTCTCCACAAGGGCAGTTCAGGGTCCAGATTCAGACACAGATAACCTTTATTGAGATCTGCTGGTAGAGGCCACTTACTATCTACATAGATCCTTTATCTAATTCTCACATCATCTTAGGTGTTTATCACCATCTCCAATTTAGAGATGTGGAAAGCAAGGCTCAGACGGGTAAAGTGACTTGTCCAAAGTCTCACAAATAGGAAGCGACCGAGGGATGACGTGAGTTATGTCCACATCACATCTGGAGAAGTGACCAACTGGGCATTTTTGGGGCTGGGACGAGGAAGATCTTTCTTCCAATTTCAGAACAGCCTGCCTTCCCAGGTTCTGAGTTAACTATATCTTTTATAGAGAGAAGCCTTTAAACAGAAGAGTGACCATTTATCCATGATATTATTGGGAAGAGATGACTTAAGAAGTTTGGATCTTAGAGATCTTCTCCAGTCCCTCTAGCTCTGGAGCTGGCACATAGTAGGAACTCCTTTTTGTTGAACAACTGAATCCTCCTCACGTGCATGTGGCTAGTCTCTCCTCTAGGATTCAAAGTCCCTTGTAGGCAGGGTCCCCGTTGTGCCTGTGCAGGGACACTGTGCAGGGACACTGGGTAGTCTTTGGAAAATCTTTGTCGAATAATGGATGAGTGAATGAACTGGGGGAGGGGTCGATGAGGGAAGTCCATGCTTGGCTCTAAAGACTTTCCAGGCTCGATGGGTGCTGTCCTGGCTCTTCCTAGTGCCTCCGGATGGGCCGTTTCGTCCCTCCTCCCTGTGGCCTCCACATCTTACAAACCAGACTGGAGGGAGGGGCTATGCAGGCGGGGAGGGGCCTCGCCGCCCCAGGGGCAGGTCTCCCAGGGTGGCGCCCACTGCTCTCTCAGCG
This sequence comes from Diceros bicornis minor, assembly GCF_020826845.1. Lineage (NCBI taxonomy): Eukaryota > Metazoa > Chordata > Mammalia > Perissodactyla > Rhinocerotidae > Diceros > Diceros bicornis. Next base: position 30,387,893 of record NC_080771.1, on the reverse strand, counting down.
GTGGTGGTCGGGGCGCGGGGGAGAGGTGAGGCCCCCAGGCCGGCTGAGTCTGCCTGGGGCCCCTTCTCTGCGACCTGCCCGCGCAGCCCTCTACCTGCCTCTCCTGCCGCCCCTTCGCAGCCCGCGGCCGGGTGTGCCCGGCGGGCACCTGGCCCGCCACCCCCCGGGGGACCCCGCCGGCCGCCTCGCGAGCCCGCTCGGGGCGGCGGGGCGGGCCCGAGCGCTCCCCGGCTCCGGGACCGGTCCCCCGGGGCGCGGCCGGGCCGCCGCCCCCGCCCCCCCCGCCCGGGGGCCGGGCCGGGCTCCCGGGGGGCGGGGACTCGCCCAGTGGCAGCAGCAGCGTCCGGGCCGGCGGCGGGCGCGGGGCGGCTTCCTGCAGGCGGCGCCGGGGCGAGCCGTTGCCCGCCGCAGCCACCGCCGCCGGGTGGCCGGGTCGCGGGGGCCGCGGCGCTCGGGCCGCGTCGGTGCCTCCCGGGCGCGCTGCGCGGCCGTCGCTGCTGCCCGCGCTCGTGCCGCCGCCGCCGCCGCCGCTGCCGGTTACGCCAGCCCCGCCGCCGCCCGCTCTGATTCTGCGCATAGGCAGCCCCCAAGCCTGTCATTCTGCAAAAACACAGTTTACTCAACACACCACACACACACTCGCACACACACGCGCGCACTCACACGCGCACACCGGCCCCCGCGCGCACACGCACGGAGGGCGCGAGCGAGCAGACGCGCACAACCGGCGAGCCAAGTTCCGCAGCCTGGCATGGCTTCTGGGGACCTTTACGAGGTACGGGGACGCGGGGGCGCGGGCCGGCCCTCGCCCGCGGGCGGCGGGGACCGGGCCGGGGCCGGGCGCGAGCCGGAGTTGCCGAGCCCGCGGCGGCGGCGGCGGCGGCCGGAGGGCGGCGGGGGCCGGGCGCGCCTCCTCCCGCCGCCCGCCCTCCCGCGGCGCCCGCGCCCGCTCCCTCTTTCTCTTTCTCTCGCACACTCTCTTACTCCATCTACTTTGCGGCCTTGGAGGGGAAGGAGGAAGCCGGGCGGAGCCGGGGCGGGGGAGGTAGCGGTCCCGGGGAGGTGTTTCTCGCCCGACGAGCCGCCCCGAGTGCAGAAAGTACAGGTAAAAGTCGGCGCCGGACGTGCCGGGAATGCGGGGGGCCGCGCGGCGGGCGGCGGGGCTGCGGGGCGGGGGTGCGCGGCCCGGGCTGGGCCGGGGGCGCGGGAGAGGAGGGGGGCGGGCGATGGGAGCGGAGCCCGGCCCCGGCGCGGCGGGGTCCTGGGGGGCTGGGAAGGGGGCGGCTGGGTGGGGTTTCGGGGGATACCCGCCAAACGCTCCCCGGGGCCACCAGGCCCCACCCTCCCCCCCCCCACCTGCTGCCCCGCCGCCGGCTCGGAAGCCCTTCAGGCCGGGGCGTGGGGGCGGTCCTTGCGGGTGTCGTGCTCACTGGGGGCGAAAGGGGGCGCTGCAGAGGGCCTTCGGTGGAAGGAAGAGAACATGGAAGCCAGAGGTGGGTGGTAACACGTTGCTGGAGGACCTGGGATGTGAGCCCTGCTCCCAACACTCTACGTCTCCCTCAGTGGATACCTGGCTCCAGGTCCACACAGGTAATGGCCAGCATCGGATACTTTGAAAGCGTCTCGAAGTGGTCAAGGAAGACATTAGTCTGGCGTCTTTGAAACAATGGAGAAATAGCTATGGTCTCTGGAGCTGGGTTTTTTAGCTAGCTCTGGACACGACTCTTCCTGCTTTTGGATTCCTGACAAGTGGACAAAACTAGAAACAACTCCCACTCCCTGAGGAGAATGCCCCCAAAGAGGTGTTGGCCCTCAAGAGAAGGTTCAGGGTAAGCAAGCTAAGAGACCAGCCATCTTTAACCAAAAGGCCTACTGATCGTCCGAGAAACCAGCTTGCGCCGTCAGCCTGGATCTGGACTCCCTGAACATGAATCCGTTAACACTAGCCTTGGTTCTCAAGGCTTTGGCTCAATTGAGGTGAATACCCCGAAAGGGTGGAATTAGCGTTCTGGGTAAGAGACTGCAGGGGTGATTCACCCATGAGAGCTTTTTTTTCTGGGCCCTCTGGGCATCTGAAGCTTTTTCAGAAGGATTTGCTGGCTGATGTGAGAGAGTGGAGAACGGGCAAGTGAACATCTCCACTCCCTGTTCCACCAGGGTCTCTTGGATATTCTGGACTTGGTGAGGCCCAGACATGGACCACTAGCCAGCGGGCTCAGGTCGGGCCAATGGGTAATCTTAGCACTCCTTGAAAGAATGATGCAAGTTGACTTCTTCTCTCCTCTACTGCCTTCCTCATCCCTACACTAACAAGGAAAATGAAGTTGGGTAGAAACCTGGTGAAGAGCTTCAGCAGATTGTGGCCAATGGGTCACCCAAGCCCTGTGATCTGTTTCAAGATGGTGGAACAATTTCTGAAACCAAAAGTTGAAGCACAGTAAATGGAAAGTTTGGTTGAGCTTCCTGAAGTATAACCAGCATTATTACGACGTTGGCCCAAGGTAGATATTGTTGAAGGGCAAAGCTCATCTCATTGGGAGCGTGGAGTTTCCTACATATTGATATCGAGTCATCTTAGAGCTGCTGGCCTTGTCTGGGTGAAAAGTTGCATCATGAAGGCATTAGGAGGATATATTAGGGAGTTGTCAGTATTTCTCCATTTAAAGTTTGGAACTTATGAACCTTCTGGGGATAATTTCTTGTTTAATGTTCATCTGCAACTGCCCTCCTTAACATTGGAAGTTATAGTTGCTTGATGAGTCTATTAAGAGGGGAGTTTTCATACCGGCTTTGGAACTATCTTAGCACATCAAGAGTTCTTACTGAAGTTCAGTAAATAAGACAATAATAATAATTACTTCTGTGATTGTAGGTAATTGTACTAGATGTAAAATAGTTTTCCTGTGGCTAATTATTTGCATAGTCATTACTAAAAGGGCTAAATTGCATTACTAGACTATAACCGATGTCAACGTTTTTATAGCCTGTCTACGTTACAGAACATATACTGAGGAATTTAATTTGTGACCCAAATTTAGCTTTAAAAACAATTAAGAAGTGCTAACTGTACATTAACATATATATTTCTAACTGTAAAATTGTTGTATGTGTAAAAAGATATTGATTTAAGGACAAATCTTGGAATATCTAGTACATTGATTGCCCTTGAAAGAAAAATAAAGAAGAAAACTGATCTCATTCTCCATTATGGTGTTACATTAATTAAATATTACGCTCAAGTGTATATAAAATGGCTTCTTGTAACCTTTAACCAAGAAACCACATTTTGAGTGGCCTAAGAACCAGTATCAATTTGTAATTGATATATTTCACCTGTGTGTCTGCTGACATTATCTTTGACCTTTTATGGTGAAGATGTGATTTGAATTGTAGAGATTCTTCATCTTCTCTTTGGTATTTCAGACAATTAAATTGTAAAGAATAAACCTTCCCCAAGTAGCATTTTTTAGGAATAAGTGCTGATTTTAAAGATACCAGGAAATGAAAACTTTGTTTATGTAATAGTACTCTTCAATCATAATGAAGAAATATGGGATCAAGCCCAGGTTCCGAAATTTTGGATTTTGGATCTTGATAGGTTGTTTTACTTTGTTTCTCCTATAGCAGAGTTCTCAGCATCTTCTGGTGTAGGATAGCCATCACCTATAGAAAGGTGATCGTAAATATTGGTTGGTCTTTTTAGAGTCAAGTACCTGGATACAAAATGAACTTCCTTATCCAGATGCTCCGGTCTACATTCTGCTAAACAGAGGGGTTGTAAAGTGGCAGTCTGTGAGCCACGTCTAGGCTATCTATGTATTTTGCCTTGCCTCGATGGTAGATAAGAAAAATGGATTTGAGTACCTTTAGATGGAGCATGTGATCTCTGGTTTGTCATTGTCCCACTGCTCCCTATTGCCATGCACTCATTCTGCTTCACTCTTACGTTACTTATCTGGCTCCAGTTGGCATTAGAGTTTGCAACCTCAGGATTCCGTCCATCACTTGCTAAGATGTTTGGGTATCAGGAAGACGTAATCAGTACAATAAGGAGCCCAGTTCTCTTGTCCATTTCTGTGATGTAGCTTCTTGCACATTCAAATACTTGTTGACTGAATTGGTGAAGGGAAAACTGAATTAAGTACATTAGTCCCCTTTTATCCGTGGGGGGTATGTTCCAAGACCTCCAATGGATGCCTGAAATGGCAGATAGTACCAAACTCTATATGTACTGTGTTTTTTCTATACGTACATACCTATGATAAAGTTTAATTTATAAATTAGGCACGTGGAGAGATTAACAATAACTAATAATGAAATAGAACAATTATAACAATATACTGTAATAAAAGTTACCATAGATCTTAGCAACCTCAGCATGGGATTTTTTTTCTTTCCTTATTAAGTGGAGAACTTGCACCTTTTCACTTAAAGGAAGCACTTTATGGCTTCTCTTTGGTATATCTGAATTGCCAGCATCACTACTCTGGGGCTTTAGGGCCTTTATTAAGTAAAATAAGGGTTCCTTGAACACAAGCGCTGTGATCCTGCGACAGTCGATCTGATAACCATGATAACCCTGATGACTACTAAGTGATTAAAGCCTGGGTAGTGTATGGAGTGGCTACACTGGACAAGGGATGATTCACGCCCCAGGTGGGATGGAGCCGGAGGGTGCAAGATTTCATCACACTACTCAGAACCATGTGCAGTTTAAAACTAGTGAATTGTTTATTTCTAGAATTTTCCATTTAATATTTTTGGACCTTGGTTGACTGCGGGTAACTGAAACTGGGGAAAGTGAAACCGCGGATAAGGGAGGACTACTGTGTGTATAAAGTACCTTGGGTGACCTTTGTTATCCTTGTGTTGAGTGTTACCCTCTGTTCTCTTTTCTTCCCTGGCTCGTGGTCTGTTGGTGGTGGTAACACCATGTGTAGGGGTGACTCTCTGGAAGGAAATGTGGCTGAGTCCCTTTCCAGAGAACTAGACTCTTATTCGTTAGAAGGATTGAATGTCAACCACGTGGCTTTCCCTGAGGCTGTTGGGTGGTATTTCACACTCCCTCCCTGACGTTGTGGAGGAGGGCTCCACTTCATTGGCAAAAATGTTGAAAGGCAATGCTCAATGACTATAGAGAAAGTCAGCAGTGGCCAAATTGAAATTTGTTGAGATGGACTTGACAGAATAGTTCCTTTGTGGTTGTCAACATTCAGTTTATTTATACTTCCCAAAGTTCTTTCTTAAAAGGATGAAATGTGCCATATGTTTTTTTTAGGATTGATATACATGCATTTAGGTGTGTGTGAGTATGTGTATGTCTGTTATGTATATATTAGAAAATACTGCTTTAATTTCATTCCAAGTAAAATAAATAACAATAGGATAATTTTAGTTTTGTTGAAAGAAATTTACTTTAGTTAAAAACCAACTCTGCTACAGTGATAAACACAGGCATTTGTGCTATAGCACTATATATGCATCTTGCATTCTGCAAAATCACACACTAAAAATAAGAGGGCTTATGGGAAAAACAGGATTGATTCAGACCACTGAAAACCTATGGAACTTTGTAACCAGAAACAAAAACAAAAACAAATCTAATGAAAACACAGCTCTGTTAAATCTCTTCCTGGCTGGTGTTTGCCCTTAACAGTACACTCCATCCTTTACAGTATTCAGATTGAGCCTATGCTTCCTTCATCTCCTGTAGATCACAGAGGGCATTTGCTTCTAATAGAGACCATTGTCATCAAAATTAAGTCTGGCCCAGGTCGTTGCCCTCTTCATTCGTCTGTATAGGGAGAAATGCTTCCATAGCTTCATCTGTGACTTGCAGCTTCGTCAGGCAGGTTAGCATAGTGGAAAGCCTAGTGGTTGCTGAAGCCACCATCAGCCACTATTCACATTAAAAGAAGGCGCTTGAGTACATATCCAGCTTTGTTCTAAGGTCTTCATCTATCATTAAGTCTTTCTCTTTCCTGGAGAGAGAGCTTGCCTATGATTGCTTTAAAATATTAACAAACTAGGAAAAATCACATAAGAATCTGCACAACTTACTTCCCACACAGACTTCATTCCCCTGTTTACCAATCATGTCTGAGGTAATTCCTGTTAAAGAAACGTGTGTAGTGGGAGAACAGACGGTTAAGAATATAACTTCTTGAATCTCTGTACCAGTATTTGAAGAGGTAAATATCTTTAAAGAAAATACATCGGTTGAATTGCATTGATTTCTTGGCACCTAGTAGGCACCTGATGGATATTGAATGGGCGTACGATTCTCCCATCTTTTGAAAGTTATTTTAAATTATCCCCTGTGGGTAGACAACAGCTTATTTTCAACTAGACTTTTATGTCAAGTCATTCCTCACTGCATAAGATCATTTCTTCAGGGGCTTAAACTATCTTGAAAGGAGTTTATATAGCTCCTTGCAGCCTGATCAATTGCTAAGGAATGGGTTCAGGAAGGGTAATTATGAAAGATCTTATGTATTGGAGGCACATATTTAGATTCCAAAGATATGAGTCTTTCTGCATCTCTTGGATGGTGAAGAGAGGTGTAGATGTGGCTGAATTCATGGCACTATCATTCATTTGTTAATTTCACATTAATAGAACACCAAATATATGCCAGCCACTAGGGAAATGATGAGATTGTGCTTTCAATGAACCTGTGGTCTAGTGGGAGATATAGTTAAGAAAACAGACAATTTATAGTGCAGTGGGAAAAGTGTTAGTACAGGGGAAAATGGGGTTCTCTAGGAGCATAGGGAGATCCAGCCTTGGGGGAATGGGAGAAGGCCTCCCAGAGGAGGTGATGACTATTGAGGAGTTTAAATTAGGAAATGAGCATGATCAGATTTGCAGGACTTAGTCAGAATATTTATCTTTTCTGTTTTTGAAAGCAATTTGTTTATTGTTGCATCTTTAAAAAATATGAACAGAAAGAAAATAAAAATTATAATACGCAAGGTGACTATTACTATGCATTTAGCACACACTTGAGGTTCAATAAATACTGATGTGATATCTGCATTAATTAAAATGTTAGCTTTTTTAGTGCAGATACAACTGTAAGAGTGAAGTTGTTTTCTATACATATTTATGTAATTAAAAAACCCAGATTGGAACATACTGCTTTAAAACTCATTTTATTTTCAGATATATATATATTTATATGTAATATAAATATAATGAGCATTTCCCCATATCTTAAAATACTATTCTATATCATGATTTTTAATGACAGGTTAATTTTCACTTGAATAGATGCACCATTTTGTCTGTAACTAATCCCCTGTGGTTGGACATCTAGACTATTTCCATTTATAAACCATTATAAATATTGCTGTTATTAACCTCCATGAACATAATTATTTGTATGCATATCTTATTATTTTCCTGAGGATAAATTCTGAGAAGTGGAATTACTAGCTTGAAGAATGTGAACATTTTTAACATTATTGATACATAATCTCAGATTGCCCTTCAGAAAAGGACAATGGATTAGATTGGAGGAAGAATAGAAGCAGAGTGAGCAGTTAATATGCTGTTTCAGTAATTGAAACAAGCGATATTGGTGGCTTGAACTAAGGGAGTGGTAGTAAGTAGAGATGGAGAGAAATGTATAGAATTGAAAGATTTAAAAAGATTCAGCACATTTGTTGCATCAGTCAGGATTATGTTTGTCTGTATATAATAGAAAATATACAGTAACAGTGGCTTAAACAAGGTTTATTTTCTTATATGAAGTAAGCTTGGAGTTAGGCAGTCCAAGGTTGGTATGATGCTCTTTGAAGTTCTCAGGATACCAGGCTCCTTTTGTCTCATCTTCAGCTGTAGCTTCTGTCCTCAGGGTCACTGCTTGGTCTAAGGTGGCCATGGAGCTCCAGCCATCTTTTTCGTAAGAGGTTGGAGGAAATGGGAAGGAAGAAAGGGCAAAACTTAGGTTATCCTCTGTACGCAGCTGTCTGGAAGTTCTGTACAATCCTGCTTTCATCTCATTGGCCTGAACATAATTATGTGCTCACACCTAGCTGCAAAGGAGGCTGGAAAATGTGATTTTCAGCTGTACTCTCCCCACCTCCCCTCAAATAAAACTTGATTGACGGGGTGTAGGGATTGAGGGAAATGCAAGAGTTGAGGGATAGATTCTTGGTTTCTGTTTTGGTCCAGTAGATGGATGGTGGAACTAGTCATGAAGATAGAGAACCCAGGAAGAAGCACTGATTGAAGGAAGTGGGGGTAGTGGAAAGAACAATGAGTGCAAAGTATTTGTGGGACATTCAGGTACAGATGTCCATAGCAGTAGGTCATATGAGCCTGAAGCTCAAAAGCAATACCTGGCATGGAGGTAGAGATTGGGAATCATTAGTGTATAGATTATAATTAAAGTCAGAAGACAGTGGATAAATATGAGGAGGGTCCAATGATGGAGAACTGGAGACAATGGACATTTAAGGGATAGAAGAAGAGAAAGAAGATCACATTGACAAGGAATAGCAAGAGAGGTAGAAGGAAAAACAAGAGGCTTTGCTGTTATGGAAGGCAGTGGGAAATGGCATTTCAAGAAGAAAGTTATGGTCAATGGTGTCCTTTGGATTTAATAACCAGTAAGTCATTGGTAATCTTAGGGAACATCTATTCCAAAGAGTGTGTTGGTGGGTGGGGGAGGGCTTGATTGCAGTGTGATGATGAGTGAGAAATGTGGGGAATGTGGCTGTAGAGACATCTTATATGGGCAGCACTTTTAAGAATCTCCTGGATAGTGAGGAGAGAGTGAATGTGATATCCACGGGTGAAGTGGAAGAATGGATCAGCCGTCTCTATTCCCCTAGTTCTACACATGCTCTGCTTCTGTGGATGGCTTGGATAACAAAAGATTGTGGTGTAGCCTTTGGGTTATTGGACTTACATTCCTAGAAGTGATTTTCCATAAACCCTATAAACCCGTCTCCTGCTGACCTATGACAGTTGGGTTCAACATCTTCAGTAATTTTAGCTGGAGAAAAAAAAGTAGAACATGTATGATGTAGTCATACAGAATCTTTCTAAATAAAATGAGGTCAAGGAAAAGATCTTGCTGAGTTGAGGACAAGGAGATAAAGTTCTTTGTTAAGAGTTTGTCATACTAGCATTTCTCTGAGAGGATAGGGTGGACAGACCACCGTGGTGCTATTGATAAACGAATGTGATGGTGTTTTATGCGTCAACTTGGCTCGCTCCAATCCCCAGTTATTCCATCGAACACTAATCTAGGTGTTGCTGTGAGGGTATTTAGTAGATGTAATTAGAGTCCATAATGAGTTGACTTGAGGTAAGGGAGATTATTCTAGATAATCTTGGTGGGCCTGATTCAGTCAGTTGAAAGACCTTATGAATAGAACTGAGGCTTCCCTGAAGAAGAAGAAATTCCATCTGTAGATAGCAGCTTCAGTTTGGAAGACTTCCAGCTTGCCCTTCCTAATGATCTGCCCTATGGACTTTGGACTTGCCTAGCCAGCCCCACAATCATGTAAGCCAGTTCCTTGCAATAAATCTCTTAGTGTATAGTGGTTCTGCTTCTCTGGTTGAACACTGATTGAAACATTCAGGGTTCTAGTCCTCACTCCACCCTAATAACAGTATGCCACCAGATACGTCTTTTTAAACCTTGGTGGCCTCTGCTGTAAAATGAGATCTCTATTTTTGAAATTTCTGCTTTTGACTAAGTCTGTTACTTCTTCAGATAAACACCTCACTTGTTAGTAGCCGTCATCATCTTGTTTGTATGCATGTGTGAAGAGGGGCAAGCCTAGAGTTCCAAGAACCCCGCTAGTCCTTGGTGTTTTCTCGCACTGGAGTTGTTCCTGGGGCCATGCTCGGGATGGCAGGTAGAGGTAGTGTTGGACCTCTAGGGTCTGAAATTCACCCTTGCCTTGAGTCAGCCTCCTGCTCTGGTAGTTGAGTGAATGATGGGGGTTGGGGAATAGCTGCTCTCCATCCCAATCCACCCCTTCTTGTCCCTTCACTCAGCTCATTGTCTCCCTCTGACATTGCCTGGTTAGACTTAGCCAGTGGATAGAAGCTGCTGCTTCCAGAGGTGACATCACTCCAGTGAAAGGCCCATCGGTTGAGCAGGCCTTAAAAAGCAGTGGGTTCCTCAGAAGCCTTGGAGGGCCATCGGTTTGTCATTTTATGTCCCATTTCCTCCTATAAATGGCACTGCTCCCAAGTTATTCCCTTGACTCCAGTCACCCCATCTCTTCTAGAATGCCCCAGGGGTGATCTATCACCATGTTGCTTTATAAATGACTTAGAGAAGTATCAGCATGGAGACTTTAGGGACACATCTGTGGGACTGGGGCTCTGGGCCACACACTGCCATGCCAGGAATTCCCCTGCCGAGGGGCCACCGCCCTATTCTCAGATGCTTCATCGGGGAATTTTCCTCTTTGATTTTCATTTCCTTGTCTTCCAGTCCAGTGTTTTAAAAACTAAGTCTCAAGGGGTTTACTAACAAACCATGGATCTTATGCAAATACTGGATTTGAATTTTGTTTAAAAATAGTCATTTGCTTAATAATCCATCAATCAAATATTTATTGTCTGTCAACTGTGTGCCTAGAACTTTGCGAGGTACCGGGCTGCAGCTTTGAATGTCTTTGTTCAGAATGTGATAATTAAAAAACCTAACACCCAGAAACGGTATATACCACATTTTTAACACATTGGAGTGTTCAGTACATTAAAGAGGGAAGCCAGGTCAACTCTTTTTAGTGAGCAGACCTCAGAATACAACTTTTCCTGCCATCTCTGGACTTATATATTTGAACTTCTGGTAAATGCACTGTTTTAGCAATGTTATAGGTCTGCAGTGTTCCTGGAAAATTCAGGCCTATTCATATCTCTTCACATAAAATTGTACAAGCAAATATTCTTTGCTTTGCAACACAATGCAGTTTTGCAACACAATGCACCCCACTCAGTGAATACCACTGGTTGGTGAATGGTCTAGACGTGGTGTGATAATCAAATGTGTGATAATAACTGAATGTCTAACACTTTGTCTCCTTGTCTAAAAGGTAGTGTTGGGGTTTATTGAGAGTTCTAGATCTTTTTTGCCCTGACTTTTAAATTTGAGAGAAGGAATATGAGCAATTGTTTTAGCTTGGAGGTTCAACCACAAGGCAGACATGTCCTTCGTCTCTTCTTTTGGACTCCAGGATCAGTTTGAATGAAGAATACCCTGAGGTTGCAAGACAAGATAATAAAACCAAACCAAACCTGATACTACTTACAGCCACTTTTCATAGCAAATCGAGGATTGCTGTCTTATTTACAAGCAAACCAAATGCAGAAATAAATTGCTGAGGCTGTTATAGGAAGACGGCTAACATCCTAGGACCTCATTTAAAAATTTTGATATTAATCAAAATGGGCTTTATTGCTCTCATGAGTTAACTCACTGATAAGAAAGTGTCATAAATTAAACTTACAAAAGACATCTACACTAAGAGATTATCACATGTATCTGATTTTACATGTTTGGTCTCCTGGAACCATTTTGATTGGGAAAAGCATTCCATTGCTGAGCCCCGGCATTTTCCATTAGACTCTAAGCTCTCTGAGGCAGGACAACGTCTGTGTTAGTCATGAGGTATTCCCAACTCGTGGCACTTTGCTGGGCACGTAGTAGCTTTCCAGTAAATATTTGTTGAATGAATGATTGAGAATGTTTGAAACTGATGCTTCTAGGCCACCTTGGCCTTCTCTTGAGTGAGCTTCCTTTTCTGCTTCCTGTGTGATGTTACTCTCTCCCTTTTCTGAGAAGATTCCTTCAGACTGTCCTTGAAATTCAAGTTTCCGTTTTGCCTTACACCAGATCTTGTGTAGATTTATTAGGTAACAATAGTCCCTTAAAGTGAATTGAAACATTCAAGCCCTTGTCCCTCATTATGGGTGATGACTGGATTGAGAGTAGCCATTCTCTTGAAAGTCTGCATGTGACAGAAGCCCTTTTACACTGACACACACAAAGACCACCCTTTGGTTTGCACCTGCCTCTGCCCTTGGCAGCTCCGCCTCTTTACTCTAGCCTCAGTGGCTTGGCCCAGTTTGATATACACCATCCGTTTTAGGGTGGGCTGCCTGGAATCAGACTCTGAAATAGAGAATTGTATCCAGAGGCTTTACTGAAGAATGCTCTTAGGAGATACACCTGTAAGGAAGTGAGGAAGGCAAGATTGAAGCTGACCTGCAGTGACGTTACAACTGAGGTCTCAGCTGATCCTATGGAAGGCTCTGGAACTGGAATGACCTTTCAGAAATGTCCCAAATTGAGGCCAGGGAACTGGACCCTCATATCCCTGCGTCAGCCAGTCATTGCTGGTAGGCTGCCCCAGGGGAGGGAGTGTATTCTTAGGGAAGTTCCCTGTGGCGGAGGGCAGTTCCCTACAGGGGACACATCTGTGAGCACCAGAGATATTCCTAGAAGCTGAGGGGATGGGCACATTGACCCTGAAAAGGGAATTTGGGTGGAGTGTTGCATCATCCACTAATGGGTGCTCTCAATCCTCCAGAATATGCATCTGTCACCTTGGTTGTATTTTAGGTTATTGGTGCCTCCATTGAAGACATAGTTGTCGTTTGCCAGCTTCTTGGGGCAGCCTGGTCTTGAGTACTGACAGGCAGGCTGTGTGTTAGGATGGTCTAGTGATTCCCTTGTTTCCCCATGCAGCATGTAGCGTGTGTCCAAGGGGGCCAGATATTTCAGAGGCGGTCATTTCTGTTGGATCTCTGCCTCTTGTTCTTGAAACATTTTCCTCAGTCATTCTCCCACTCTTAAGTTGCCTTTGTGTCCTCCTCTGCTGCTGCCTGTTCCTCAAACTTGGGAGCTTCTTATGGTTTTGTCCAGAGTTCTTCTGTTCTCTCATTGTGCTACAGGGACTGTATGGATCATTTCCAAGTCTCTGACACTTGCCTGGATTTTTCTTCTGAGCTCCAGAGCTATCCATCTGGCTCCACGGTGGCTCTTTATACTCAAAATATCAAGAGTTGAACTTATGATCTTCCTATGTAAAACTTGCTTTTCCTTCTCGGTTCCTAGACTCACTAGTACCTCCATCCGACTGTTCCTTAGCTAGAAGTACGGCCTCTTTCATTTTGCCCAAATAACATGTATGTTCTGTTGAATCAGCATCCTGCATGTTTCTTGAATCTGCGCTTTTCCCTTCGTGTTCGCTCTCTTCACTTCAATTCAGGAGACAACTCCCATTGCTTGGGTCACTCCAAAACCTCTTAGTTTTTCTCCATACTGTACTCACAGGATCTTTCTAAAATCTCCATTTTATCTTGTCTTTCTCCTGGTGAAATACCTTTAAGTGATGTATAAGCTCTTTGTGATTTGATCCCTTCTCACCTTCTGCTATTTCTCCACTCACAGCATATAGTCTCTCCAGATAGATCTGCTCTCAGTTCCTTGAACGTTCCATGCGCTCCCCTTTATCACACCCTTCCAGATGACGGGGGCACTTTCCATTACCAACCTGATTTTTGCGTACTCATCCGTTACGTCTCAGCTTTGATGTTGCTCTTGGCAAAACTGCCCTAACTCATCAGATTTTCTTTGGTCTCCTGTAGAACCTTGTTCTCTCATTATGGCACTCACTTTAATACGTTGTAATTTATTATTTTCTGAATCTCCCAATGGGGTGTAAGTTTTGTGAGGACAGGGGTTCTCTCTGTCTTGTTCCATATTTAGCACCTAGCACAGTGCAAGACTCAAAATAAATCTGTTTAATGAAAGAATTAATATATTTAGGTCTTTCATTTACATGAAAGTTGAAATTGTCTCAGATATTTTTACAATCTGTTTTGTATGAAGCTTGACGGCATTCTCAGTCTTTCAGTGTTCCTAAGGGCATATAACTCCTGAGTCTATTTTATTTGTCTTTATTGATCAGTTAATGAGTGAATATAGGTTTCTTATAAGCAAAATTCACTGACAGCTTTCGGCTTTGTATGGTTAATAAAGCTAATGCAGTCAAAGGATTGCTGAATCTTGGAGTTGGATGTGAGTTTTGAAGTCATCTGCTTAGTCTTCCACTGACATCTCCAGCAAGTGATCAAAAGTGAGGACCTTTTTCACTCGGTTGAAGGAGACAAATGCTGGAGATGCTAAAACTGGCTACTTGCCTTCACTAAAATCTGAGTGTGTCATACATGAGACAGAGACAATATCTTCCTGGACTATTCTAGAGAGTCGCCTTGAAAATCTTGATGTCATTATTGCTTTATTATGCAAGACTTAGTAAAGGAGGCCAGTGAGGCTCAGCACAGCCTTGAGTCTTGTTTAATTCTCTTGTTGATGAAGAATGGGGTCAGGAGCTCCCTCACTGACTGAAACCAGAGGCCTTGACATTATGGGGAGCACTTGAAAACTAAACTTTTTCTGGAAATCCAGACTCATTTATGAACTGTTGGAAATCAGATCAAGTATGGAATCCAAAGCACCTGTTGTAGTAAAAAGTGAAGGGGTAAAATTTTAGCGTCTTGAAATTTACATTGCTGTATTTGCTTGTCTGCATTGCTACCTAAAATCACACTTTGACAAATATGGGACCCATGGAGACCTGTGAAACAGACTTTGGTAAGGGTCTTGTAGTTAATAGAAAGAGAAAGAGAACCACCCAGTGGCTGCGTTTGGGATGGAACAATGTACAGACCTTCTTCAATCTGTAGACCTAATTTTCTCTCTGAATTGTTGTATATTTTTGTACTATATAGAAAGTCATAGGTTGTCTTCTCACCTTGCTTATCAAGCATGGCAGAGTTAGAAGAGTCTTTGATATCTTGAAGGATTTCTGTGGTTTATTATCCCCTCCCCCCCGTTGTGTGGCCATGTCTATAGTATTGTGTAAGGGAAGCTGGTGCAAACCCCATTTGCTTTTGACTTAATGAGTTGCTGTATATCTTTTGAAGAAATATAATCTCTGATCCTGGGTGATGCATAAAGAGGTTATTGAAGTGTGACTTTCTATGATTCTTGTAGAAAATAATCTTAATAATAATAGTAAAAACAGTAATAATAGCATTTAATGAGTGTTTCCTGTGTGGCAGACACTGTCTAAATTCTTCACTTAGTCCTTCCTTTGGGATGGGTACCAGTGTTGTCCCCATTTTGTTATTTGGGAACTGAGGCTCACAGCCACCAGATGGTAGAACCGAGATTTAAACTAGGTCATCTGAGGTAACACTATTCATCTGATGATAAATTATAAAATGTCCGTGGTTCCACTTCTTTCTTCCCTCCTTTTGTTACTGGGTGGTATTTGTACCATGTAACTCTCTCTTGCACCTGTGCTTCACACAGAATACCAGGTATAGGTCAGTGAGTGTTGCACAAGAACAAGAAAATCTTCCTGCTTCTCCACGCTTATAGCATGAAAACACAATTGTGTATGTCGTATTGTTCAAGAGAAGGGTGACATATGCCAGCCCATGTGTTGGCGTGTGAAGGAGTTCCTGTGAAATTAGTTAATCGGGATGGGAAGTCTTCTGTTTGAGTTTGTCTGAGTAGATGTTTGTCACATTGCTTTAAGCTGTGCTGCTTCAGAAAAAGTGATGGCTCTGCCCACCTAGTAATTATGATGGAGAACCAATTTCACTTTTTTTTTTCCTGAGGAAGATTTGCCCTGAGCTAACATCTGTTACCAATATTCCCCTTTTTGTGTGGGGGTCGCTGCCACAGCATGGCCACTGAAAGATGAGTGGTGTAGGTCTGCGCCCAGGAACCTAACCTGGGCTGCCAAAGCGGAGTATGCTGAACTTAACCACTGGGCCACCAGGGCTGGTCTGAGAACCAATTTCAGTGGTGTTTGTGTTGGTTGGCCTTTATTCAGGCTTTAGCATTGAGAAGAGTGTTTATTTATTTATTTTTTTGGTGAGGAAGACTGGCCCTGAGCTAACATCTGTGCCCATCTTCTACTTTATATGTGGGACGCCACCACAGCATGGCTTGATGAGTGGTGTGTAGGTCTGCACCCAGGATCCAAACCTGCAAACCCCGGGTCGCTGAAGCAGAGCACGCCAACTTAACCACTACACCACTGGGCCAGCCCCGAGAAGAGTGGTTTTGAGGGCATTTGGTAGCATTTCTTGGTCAGTCTTATTTCATCCTTTCAGCATATTTGTGAGCCTCAGTGCATTTTTCCATGTGCTATTTATTTAGGTTGGCATGGTGTTTGAGTCCCTTCATGGTTGGAGTTGGCAGAATAGTGTTTTTGTTTTTGAAGCTCTTTCTGTGGTACCGTATACTGTACTTACAGTTTGGTGCCTGGTGGACAGTGGTGCCTTGGTTATATGAATTTATGCTCAAAAAAGCTAGGCTTCCCATGGTGAGGCAAATAATCCCAGATCCTAGCAAACGGGTGTGCACACTTGGCTTTTAAAAAAAATATTAACAGAGCATACATATTACTAATCTTTACTAAAATTAAGATAACATGTTCAAATAAGTAGAACAATTCATACCAATACTTAAAAAAATATAAAGAAATAGAAAGAGAGATATGATAGTATTTTTTCACATCTGTGTGACAAACTGTAAAGTACTGACAGTAATTTATCAGTGTACTTTTCTGTAAGAAACTCAACTTGAATAGAGAGGAAAACTGAGATATAAAATAATACATATACATACACAAACACGCACAATTTATTTCTCTCCTAGATATTTTACATTGAGTTGTCCAGAGGGCCTGATATTTCTGTTGATTTTAGCAAAGAGTCTTAGAGGTTGGAATATCTTAGATGTCATCTAGTCTGATTCCTCACCTAGTGTAGACATTCTTCACTTATGATCGCTCACTTCCTCCTAGGAAACTTTCCAAGGAGACAGGGTGCTCCATGTTGAAGGGCAGCCTCTTTCCTTTTGGTGTAGTGTGCTCGCTGTTGGAAAATGCTTTGTTATAGTGAGCCAAAGTTTGCCTTCTTGTGCAATTTCTACCTGTTTGTAAGAGTAATGAATTTAGTCACCAAGAACTATTAGTTTCATTTCCTAGGTAGCTCCATTTTCCCTGCTACTACCCTAGCCCTAGCCCTAGGGCTAGGGCTTCTCTGTTCTTCTCTGTTCTGGAAGAAACAATAGCCTCTTAACTGGACTCCCAACATTTCTTCTTTGTTATCTTCTATTCTCATACTATATGCAAAGTGTTTGTTTGAAAAGGTAATTCTGAACCTGTTACTTTCTTCCCAAAGTCTTCAGTGGCCTCCCGTTGCTCTTGGGCAGAAGTCCCAAATACCTGCTTACCTTTCCAAACTCCGTTAAGAACGCTCTTCCTTTTCTTCT
This sequence comes from Diceros bicornis minor, assembly GCF_020826845.1. NCBI lineage: Eukaryota > Metazoa > Chordata > Mammalia > Perissodactyla > Rhinocerotidae > Diceros > Diceros bicornis. Next base: position 30,370,561 of record NC_080771.1, on the reverse strand, counting down.
CTGGGTACCACACTCCCTGCCTCTTTTCAGTTCATCCAAATCTCCTTTTCCTCAGGACCTTTACTCATCTTGTTTCTTGCGCCTGGAAGGCCCCTGGCCCTTTCTCCTCCTCCCTCATTTTTCAGCTCTAAAGTTGATTTACCAAGGGCATCTTCCCTGACCCCCAGACCAGGGTAGACATCCCTGTCACGTATCCTCCGAGCATCCTGTGCGTCTGCTTCACAGCATTGGTTCTTGTAATCAGTCAGTTATTTCTGTGCTTATTTAAGGACTGTCTTCTTGAAGGCAGGGCACATCAGTCAGTTATTTCTGTACTTATTAAGGACTATCTTCTTGAAGGCAGGGCACAGTGATGTATCTCCAGCACCTAAAGCATGAGAGGTGCTTGTGGAAGTCTTTCAAGTATTCTAGAAAGCTCTGGGCTACTAGAAATTAGGACTGTTTTCCCCACCAGAGTAAGCATCACTGTCTTTTTTTCCTGCTTTTATTGGATATGTTTCCCAACCTTCACTCTCCTGGCTGTTCTTTCCTGGCTATCTCTAGTCTATTTAACACCCTGCTTTAAATGGATTACCTAGAATACATCTCGGTTTCATCAGCAAAGGTCACGTCTCGCAATTTGGGTACTGCACTTTTTATTAATTTAGTCTTAGGAAAAACCAGAAGCTGAATTGCAGAATAAATATTTAAAAAATAACATGAATGAAAACAATGGTCTTAGAACTTCTGGGCAATGAATAAAGTGGGGTTAGAGGAACATTCATAACCTTAAACACATACATTAAAAACAAAAAAAGAAGAAACTCAGCATTCATCTCATAAAATTAAGAAAAAGAACAACAAAATGCATGAAAAGGAACCATAAAGAAAGAATAAATGCAAATAAAAGCAAAAATGTTGATAAAGTAGAAAATAGAAAAATAGTAGAATAAGTGTATTAAGATTGCATTAGCTTATTTTGATGTCAAAGTTTTACTTATATATATATTACTATTTTTTTATTGTGGTAAAATATATGTAACATGAAATTTGTCATCTCAACCATTTTTTTAGTATACAGTTTGGTGGCATTTAGTATTTTCACAGTGTTGTGCATCCATTACCACTGTCTTGTTCTAGAACATTTTTTATCATCCCAAGAGGAAACCCCATACCCATTAAGTAGTCATTCCCCATTTCCCAAGCCCATGGCAACCACTAATCTGCTTTCTGTCTTCATGGATTTGCCTATTTTGGATATTTCATATAATTGAAATACAGTATATGGCCTTTTCTATCTGATCTTTTTGTTTTTTTTAACTTACCATAGTGTTTTCAAGGTTTATTCATGTTGTGGCATGTAATCAGAATTTCGTTCATTTTTATGGCTGAATAATATTCCATAGTATTGTATGTATACCACGTTTTGTTTATCCATTCATCTGTTGATGGACACTTGGGTTGTTTCCACCTTTTGGCTATTGTGAATAATTTCGCTATGAACTTGGCTTACAAGTACCTGTTTAAGTCCCTGTTTTCAGTTCTTTTGGGTATATACTCAAGAGTAGAATTGCTGGGTTATATTGTAATTCTATGTTTAACTTTTTGAGAAACTGCCAAACTGTTTTCCATAACATCTGCGCCATTTTACGTTCTCACGAGCAATATATTGAGGGTTGCAATTTTTTTTGCATTTTCAGTAACGCTTGTTACTTTCCATTGTGTTTTTTTTTTTTTTTTATTGTAACCATCTTGGTAGTTAAGAAATGGTATCTTATTATGGTTTTGATTTGTATTTCCTTAAATGACTGATGATGTTGAGCATCTTTTCATGTGCTTATTGGCATTTGTATATCTTTGGAGAAATGTCTATTCAAGTCCTTTGCCCATTTTTGAATTGAGTTGTTTGTCTTTTTGTTGTTAAGTTGTAGCAGTTCTTTTTATATTCTGGATATTAAACACTTATCAGATATATGATTTGAAAATATTTTCTCTCATTCTATGGGTTGTCTTTTCACTCTACCGACAGTGTCCTTTAAAGCATAAAAATTGTAATTTTGATATCTATTTTTTCTTTTGTTGCTTGTGGTTTTGGTGTCATATTTAGGGTAGAACTTCCAGTATTATGTTGAATAGAAGTGAAGAAAGCAGGCATTGTTGTCTTTTCCTGATCTTATGAGAAAAGCTTTCAGTCTTTTACCATTGATATGATGTCAGCTGTGGATTTTTCATAAATGCTCTTTATCATGTTGAGAAAGTTTCTTTCTGTTCCTGGTTTTCTGAATGTTTTATTACGAAAGGGTGTTGGATTTTGTCAAATGCCTTTTCTATGTCAATTGAGATGATCATGTGTTTTTTCCTTCATTTTATTAATGTGTAGTGTATTACATTTATTGATTTTTATATGTTGAACCACCCTTGCATTCCTGGGAATAATCCCACTTGGTCATGGTGTGTGATCCTTTTAATATGCTGCTGGATTTGGTTTGCTAGTATTTTGTTGATGATTTTTACATCTATATTCATAAGAGATATTGGCCTGTAGTTTTCTTGTAGTGTCTTTGTCTGGCTTAGGTATCAGGGTAATGTTGGTGTTGTAGAATGGATTAGGAAATATTCCCTTCTCTTCAGTTTTTTGGAAGAGTTTGGAAAGAATTGGTGTTAATTCTTCTTTAATTATTTGGTAGAATTCACCAGCCATCTGGTCCTGGCCTTTTCTTTGTTGGTAGTTTTTGCTTACTGATTCAATCTCCTTACTTGTTGTAGGTCTGTTCATATTTACTATTTATTCTTGAGTCAGTTTTGGTAGTTTATGTGTTTCTAGGAACTTTTCCATTTCATGTAGGTTATCCAATTTGTTATGTAGGGATCCAACAAATTGGATAACCCACATGAACAATGCTATTTGTTCACAGCATTCTCTTATAATTATTTTTATTTCTGTAAGGTCTGTAGTAATGTCATCTCTTGGCAATTTGAGTCTTCTGTCTTTTTTTCTTAGTCACTCTAGCTACAGGTTTGTCAATTTTGTTGATCTTTTCAAAGAGCCAACTTTTGGTTTCATCGATTTTTCTCTATTGCTTTTCTGTTCTCTGTGCTGTTTATCTTAACTCTAATTTTTATTATTTCCTTCCTTCTGCTAGCTTTGAGTTTAGTTTGCTCTTCTTTTACTAGTTCCTTAAGGTATACAGTTAGGTTATTGATTTGTGAGCTTTATTCTTTTTTTTTTTTCTGAGGAAGATCAGCCCTGAGCTAACATCTGTTTCCAATCCTCTCCTTTTTTTTGCTAAGGAAGATTGGCCCTGGGCTAACATCCGTGCTCATCTTCCTCTACTTTATATGGGATGCCGCCGCAGCATGGCTTGACAAGTGCTGCGTCAGTGCGCGCCGGGATCGAACCTGCGAACCCTGGGCTGCTGAAGCAGAACATGCACACTTAACTGCTACACCACTGGGCCGGCCCCTGCTTTATTCTTTTTTAACGTAGGTGTTTATAGCTATAAATTCCTCTCTGAGCACTGGTTTCACTACATCCCATAAGTTTTGATATGTTTTATTTTCATTTGTCTTAAAATATTTTTTGATTTTTCTTGTGATTTTTTTCTTTGAACCATTTGTTGTTTAAGAGAGTGCTGTTTAATTTTCATGTATTTGTGAGTTTTCCAGTTTTCCTTCTATTGTTGATAACTTTTTTCCTTTCCTTTATTTCCTTCTATTATTGATTATAATTTTATTTATGTGGTCAAAAAAGATACTTTATGTGATTTCAGTCTTTTAAAATTTATTAAAACTTGTTGGAGAATGTACCGTGCACTTGAGAGGAATGTATGTTTTGCTGTTGTTGAGCATTCTGAATATGTATGTTAGGTATAATTGGTTTATAGTGTTCTTCAAATCATCTGGTCCCTTATTGATCTGTCTGGTTGTTCTATTCATTATTAAATATGGGATATTAAAGTCTCAAACTGTTATAGAGCTGTATATTTTTTCCTTCCATTCTGTCAGTTTGCTTCACATATTTTGGGGCTGTGGTGTTAGGTGCACGTGTGTTTATAATCATTATATCTTCTTGACAAATTGAACAGTATTGGCATTTTTAAAAAGCCATTTTGCTATTTCATTGGGTCATATGAATCTTGAAGTAAATTAAAACCTCCTAGATTTTTTGGAGGTCCTCAGTTTACTACGTTTTACTGACCCTACCCTTGTGTTATTTTAATTTTACAATCTTATTCTAAATTATATGGAAGATTTTGTCAAATGCTTTGTAGCTTTTAAGGTATTGTACATCTGTATCATTTTCCTTATGTACAACCCTGCAAATCCTCTTAAAGGAGGAAGTGATATTGCTGTGAAGGACTTGCTTGTGGTAATGGTTCCATGTTGTTATGGATAAATCATTTCATACTTTCATATAGACCTATAAAATAACCTTTAAAAAATCCATTTTAGGATTTTTACCAAGAATTCACAGAAAGCTCCTTAGTTAGCTGTTTGTAGAACAGGAAAAGCAGGGTATATGTCTCTGTTCTGCACACAATTCTTATTGTTCAGGATTTTAAAAAATTGCCAGTCATACTCTACAGCTTTCCTTACAAGATTGTTTTCAGGCCCTCAGAGTATAGTAAGTTTGGGTCTGGAGGTTTGAAATCAGCTAGAGTAATAGAGGCTCATGTGTCATCTTCTTAACTATCTTAACTCAGTTTCTTCTCTCCATTATATGTTTTCTTAATAAATACATTTAAAAAATCAGATTATAAAGCAAATACATATTCACTGTCAAAAATTTTTTAAAAATAGGAAAAACAGGAAAGAAAACAAAATAACTCACAAATCTTTTATTTAGCAGTGTCCACTGCTGACATAGATGTATGTCCTTCTAATCTTTTTTTCTACTTACTTAAGGCATATCCAAATGCATATGTAATAACCTCAGAACACAAAATTATGGCTATACTACACAAAATGTTTTGCAACTCTTTTAAATTATATATTATAAGTATTTCCACTTTATTTAGTAGTGTCCTGTAACATAATTTTAATATGCTGTATCATATATTTTATCACCTTGTTGTTGTATATTGGATTCTGTTCTTAGCTTGTTTTGAAATTTTCAGTATTTTAAATAGTGGTATAACTAAACTTTCTTTAGAAATCTTTGTGTATGTTGCTGATATTTCTTTATGATAAATTTCTAGATGTGGAAGTTCAATGAGTATGCCCTTTATAAAGACTTTTGCTAAAACTGCCAAATTGCTCTCTAGAAAGGATTTGCTTGCCATCCAGAAAAAATATTGCCAACAGTGACTGGCATGTTTATTTCACTAGGCTCTCAGCACTACTGGTATTATTGCTAGAAAAATGCAATTTGAGAGATGTTTTTCATTTCTTATTGATGTATAAAGGTTTAAAAAACTCTTAATGGGTTTAATCCATAGCATACATTAACAAAAATATTTATTTTTCTTTCTGATTAGTTGTTAATTTTGCCTATTGTGATTTTTTTACTAGGAGAGTAACTTAAACTTTTATACTAAACATATACAAATTTATGATTCCTTCTCGTCTCTGTCCTTCCTACTTCCCTCCTTCCTTCTTTTCTTCCTATTTTCCTTTCTTGGAGTGGGGAGAAAATCTTCCATGTGCTAGGTGTATAACTATTGATCTTTAGTCTTTCTATTTTTTGTGGCATAATTTTTGCACATGTAAGTGTGCAACATTTGTGCATTTAATATAGCTGTAATTTCTTTTGCTGTACGGTGTGAAGTAGGGATATGGTCACTGCCATTGTTAATCTATTGTTTCAACACTGTTGAATAATTCATTATTTTCCCTCTGATTTGAAATATCAGATTTATCATTGATGAAACTATTACATATAGTAATATGAATTTGTTTATGGGCATTCTACTCTCTTCTGCAGTTTTAATTATTGTGCTTTTAAAAAAATTATTTGGTAATTTGAGTCTACTTTCATAATTCTTTTCTCAAAATGTTTTTGATTATTTCTTTTGATGAAGTGCCAAAATAAAATCCAGATGAGATTCTTCTCTTAATTGCACTAGATTTACAGATCACTTTGGGGAAAGTTGACATCTTTGCAATTTTGAGTCTTCTCATTCAAGGACATAATATTTCTCCCTATTTATTAAAACTTTCGAGTCAGCCCGTGGCTTGGCGGTTAAGTGTGCACGCTCCGCTGCTGGCAGCCCGGGTTTGGATCCCAGGCACGCACCGACGCACCGCTTCTCGGGCCATGCTGAGGCTGCGTCCCACATACAGCAACTAGAAGGATGTGCAACTATGACGTACAACTATCTACTGGGGCTTTGGGGGAAAAAAGGAGGAGGAGTGGCAATAGATGTTAGCTCAGAGTCGGTCTTCCTCAGCAAAAAGAGGAGGATTGGCATGGATGTTAGCTCAGGGCTGATCTTCCTCACAAAAAAGAAAATTAAAAAAAAAAAACAAAAACTTTCTTTTATGTGTGTTAGTAAAGTTTTCTAGTTTTCTTGATACATATCCTAAGTTTATTACTAGATAGTTAACATTTTTGTGGCTTTAGTGAATAATTGTTATTATTGTTTATATATTAGAAGAGTAATTTTTTATTGTTTATATGTTAGAAGAGTAATTTTTTTTGGATATTTGTTTATATAGTAGAAGAGTAATTTTTTTTGGATATTTGTTTTTAACTGTTTTCCTTCTGAATTCTTATCAGTCTAATATAGTTCATTCAGTTCTTTTTGGAATTTTAGACGGTCACATCATCCTCAAAATATATTATCTTACCTGTCCCTTCTATTAGTTATACACTTATATTTTTTCTACTCTTATTAGCCAGAATTTGCAGCAAGTGCTAAATAGTAGGGTCATAGCTGGCATTCCTGTCTTATTTCTTGTTTCTGATTTTATTAAAAACTGCCCTTTGTTTCACTATTAACTAAGGCAGTGGCTATTGATATAAGGCAGATATTATTTTTCCTGTTAATTCAAGTTCCTATACCTATTTTACTGTTCTTTTTCCTTGTTAACAAGGAATGGATGTTACATTTTATTAGGTATTTTTTGATGCTTACTGAGGTGATCATATAATCTTTGTCCTTATCATAACTTGGTATGATTTAGAAGCCAAGTTCCTAAGACTGACTTTCCATATTTTGAAATAAGCACACTTGGTGATGATGCAGTTTTTATGTTACTATTTTGCTAGGTTCAGCCAGCTGCTGTGTGTGTTCAGAATTTTAGTATCGATATTCATAAATATGATTGGTCTTTTGTTTTCTTTTTCTATCTGTACTAATTTAGTCAAATTTTTAATGTCATGATAATGCTGGTTTCGTGAAAGTAATTGATTAACCTTTTATTTTGTCCCCTGTTTTCAGGAATAGTTTATACAGCATGTCGATTAAATTTTCTCTTGAATATTTTTTGCAAGAAATAAATTGGTTATGATATTTTCTATGTCTGGAATATTTTTTGAGACAGTTTTTGATAGCATTTTCAATGGCTGTTAATTTTTTTTCATATTTCTTCTTCTTGAGTAATTTTTGGTATTATATATAATAAGAACATCATTCATATTATCCCTATTTTAATATTTATTTGAAGAGGTGCAAATAGTTTTCTCTTATATTTGCAAAATATCTCTTTCATATATTTGGTGATGCTCTCCTTCTCTTCCTAATGTAGCTTTGTGCTTTCTGTCTTTTTTCCTATTTTTCAGATTGCCAGCAGTTTGTCTCTTACATTGAGTTATTTTTGTGAAATCAACTCATAGCTTTATTTTCCCCTTTCTCTGTTTTCTGCTCTATATTAATCAGTTTCTAATTTATCATTCATTCTTTCATCTATTTATTTTTTCTACTTTTTTTTTTTTTTTTTTTTGTGAGGAGATCAGCCCTGAGCTAACATCCGCCAATCCTCCTCTTTTTTTTTTTTGCTGAGGAAGACGGCCCTGGGCTAACATCGGTGCCTATCTTCCTCCACTTTATATGGGACGCCGCCACAGCATGGCTTACCAAGCAGTACTTCGGTGCGCGCCCGGGATCCGAACCAGCGAACCCCGGGCCGCCGCAGCGGAGCGCGCGCACCCAACCGCTTGCGCCACCGGGCCGGCCCCTATTTTTTCTACTTTTAATTATGAAATATGCAAAGATGTACATAATGTATATGTATAATTTAGTAATAGCAATGATAATAATAATAATGATGAGTGTATTAACCACATTTAATTTAAAAAAATAGAATATCTTTGTAGCCCTTTGTGTGCTCTTTTCTCAGTGTATGCCTATCCTTCTCTCCAAGGGGTAACGATTCTTCTGAATTTCTGGTTAATTATTTCCTTCGTTTTCTCTATAGTTTTACAACATATTTATGCATCCCTAAAATTTATGTTGCTTGGTTTTCCTGGTTTTGAACTTTATAGAATTGGAATCAAATTGTATGAATTCTTCTGTGTCTTGCTTTTTGCTCAATATTGTGCTTTTGAGATTTATCCATGTTAATGTAGTTCATTTTTACTGGCATATATTTCTTTATAAGAAAAATAGAAAAAGTATTTTCATATATAAATACACAGAAGTATTAAAAATACAATATTTTATGGTATATAATATACAAATATAATATATGAAGATGTGTGGAATTTATCTATTCTATTTTGGATGGACATTTGAAATTATTTTAGTTTCTTTTTTGTTTTCCTGCTTTGCTGTTATAAACAGTGTTGCTATGAATATTTTTTGTAGCTGTCTCCTGGTTCGTTCATGCCAAAGATTATTCATGATAAATACTTAGATGTGGAATTCCTGGGTCCTAGTGTGCTCATATATTCAACTTTACTAGATCATATCAAATTCATCAGATTATTTCCAAAATATTTATGTTTTCTTTAGGCTAATTTGTTCCTAATTTTATAGCTCCTTGAGTTAAATGCTTAACATATTTATTTTCGTATTTGATATTTGAAAATAAAAACATTCATAGCTTTTAATTTTTTCCAGAATACGGTTTTAACTACAAAAGTTTTATTGTGTAGTCTTCTAATTGATATTTTTTCCTAAATAGAATGTATTTTCAGTTGCTATTTGTTCTTTTACTGGAGTTATTTAGGAGAGTGTTTCTAAATTTCCATATAATCAAATATTTTTTGATTCTCTTCTTGTTTTTGACTTCAAGTTTTTATGCATTATGGTCAGAAATCAAGATACATATTTAACTCCTTTTTGCAGTGTTATGAATTTTTTGTGACTTAATATGTGATCAGTATTTTATTGATATTGGAAAAATGCATAATCCCTGGAGAGCACAAAATTTGATGTCTGTATTATATGAATAAGTATATATTGATAATTAAGATATATACCTATTAAATAAAGCTGATTAATTATATCAGGTAAATTCCTTAGATCCTTATTGGTTTTGTCGTAAGATGAGAGGTAGTTCGGAGTCTCAAGGTCTCCTTGTAAATGTATTGGATTGGTTTCCATGTGGATGCAAATAGATAATATTTATTGTGAATACTGATCTGTTTGAAATTATTTACGACATATTTTATATTTTCTGTTTATCATGCTTTCTTATTTTCTTGCTTTTCTTGGTATTGATTATTTATTTTGTGACATTTCTTTTTTCTTTTAGTGTTCTGGTAGTTATATATGTGCTTCTTATCTTTGTGATGGTTGTCCTTAAATTCTTAGCAAACACATTTGAAACTATTTTTTCTATTAACGTGTAGAGTTAAACAATTGTTATAGCCTCCCTCTTGAACAAGGTAAGCGACTTAGCCACTCTTTATTTCATCTCTACTAGCCCCCTTTCCTGCCTTTTAATTTAGTTATTTGAATTTTAGATACAGATTTTGTTGCTATTGTGTTTTTATACTGTACCTACTTTCATAGGCATTGCATCTTTAACATTTCCTTAAATATAACAGTTAAATTATCAATAGTTATTTAGATTTAAGTATAAATTTACTTATGTCCTCACTTATTACACTTTTATATATTCCATAATTTTCTTTTGCTTGGACTTGTGTCTCATGATGCTAGAGTATTTACTCAGGTAGCTCTTTTAGATAGAGACCATGCGTGCAAAATCTTCTGATTCCATGAATATGTTAGAATTATGTAATTTAGAAAAAGATTTTTTTCTATTGAAATAAATCTTCCTCTTTTAATCTGATATAATTTTGCAACAAATTTCCTAACTCTCTATATTTTGGATAAGTCCTACTTGGTGATGGTATGCTTTTTTTTTTGAATACTCTGATAAATTCAGCCAGCCGCAATGTTTCTTATCCTTCCTATTGTGGCCTCTGCCTGTATCTTACTACTCTTACCTTTATTTTCTGTGCTTTGTCCATTCTAGCCTTCCTACTGACCTTGAATGTACTATGTTTCATCTTACAAGCTGTTCAAAATACTCTTCAGTCTTTGCCTGGAATGCTCTCCTCCTGCTACACTTATTAATTCGTATTCATTTCTCACTCTTATTTCAAATGTCTCTTCCTATAGGAAGTCGTCTTTGACATCTAAGACCAGATTAGATTTCCCTGTTTTATGTTCTAGTACCTTCTCGTTATTCTTTTCATAGGACTTATTATGGTTTAGAATTTGTTTGCATGACTGTTTGGTTAATGTCTGTCTACTCTAAAGATCATTAGGGCAGGACTGTGTTTTTCTCACTATTGTTTAATCCTGGCCCCTAGTACAGTGAGTGATACATAGCAAACATGCAGTAAGTATTTATTGAATTAATTCTGCTTTGTCTTGGCCTCTTTTGGTTTCTTTCTGTTTCTATTTTTCTTATATATTTTATCCATTCTTTTAATTTTATGCATTCATTTATTGCCAAATTATAAATATATACTTTAATGACTTATAGTGAATACCTGTCTCATTATCACCAGGTCTTTATCTTATAGAACACTGCCAGCACCCAGAAGTCCCCATGTATATGAAGTTCTTAATATTCTCCTACCTTTGCAAGCTTTGTAGTGATTCTCCTTTTTCATCTCTCAGACTGCTTATATTTATCCCCGCCTCTTTTTTTCTTGATCATTCCTGTCAGTGGTTTAATCTTTTTAATGCTTTGGCTAACTTTGGGCTTTGTGAATTTCTCTATTGTTTGTTTTCTATTTCATTTATTTCTGCTCTTTATTATTTTGTTCCCTCTATTTTTTCTGTGTTTGTTTTCCTTTTGGTTAAAAAAATTATGGATGTGGTTGTTTACTTCATTAAATTTCAGCCTGCGTTTTACCCCAACTATATAAATTAAAATTATACACTTTTATTTAAGCACTGCTTTAGCCATATCCCATAGATTTTAGTATGTAGTCTTTTCATTATTGTTGAGTTTAAAATATTTTATAATTTCCATTTTGATTTAGAAGTGTATTTCTTAATTTCCAAACATGAAGATTTTCTAGATTATTTTATGGAGTTTTAGATTAATTATATTGTTAAAGGACATATTCTGATAGTCTCACTTTAAAATGCATTGAGACTTGCCTTATCACTTAGTCTGCGGCTATGCTTTGTCAGCGTTTTGTGTGTGTTAAAACACTTGTATTCTGCAATTGTCGAGTAGAGCATTTTTTGTTTGTCTTTTATGTCAAGATTATTAATTATATAATTATATAATTGTATAATATAGTAATATTCAAATATTTAGCCTTGCTGATGTTTTGGTTTGCTTTTTCTATGATTCATTGAGAGGAGTGTATGAAAATCTCTGTTCGGGTTGTGGATATGTCTTTTTTCCTTGTAATTTTGTCATTTTTATATTTTGATATAGTTTTATAAATTTTTACATTGTATATTTTGAGTTTATGATGTTAGGTGTATACAGATTTATAATTGTTATATATTCCTAGGAAATTGATCCTTTTATTATTATGAAAGAATCCCCCTTCTTAACTCCAGTAAAGTTTTTGCTTTAAAGAGTACCTTGTCTCATATTAGTAGAGACACATCATATTCTTTCAATAATGTTTGCATGGCATTTATTTTTCCATCATTTTAGTTTCAACTTTTCTGTATTCCTGTGTTTTAAATGTGTCTTTGTATATGGCATATACAGATCGTCCTTGACTTATGATGGGGTTACATCCTGATAAACCCATCATAAGTTGAAAATACCTTAAGTTGAAAATGCATTTAATACACCTAACCTACTGAACATCATAGCTTAGCCTAGCCTACCTTAAACATGCTCAGAACACTTACGTTAATCTACTGTTAGGCAAAATCATCTTACACAAAGCCTATTTTATAGTAAAGTATTGAATATCTTCTGTAATTTATTGAATACTGTACTGAAAGTGAAAAAAAGAATGGTTGAATAGGTACAGAATGGTTGTAAGCATGTCAGTTGTTGTTCACCCTCGAGATTGTGTGGCTGCTGCTGCCAGCATCATGAGAGAGTATTGTACCACATATCACTAGCCCAGAAAAGATCAAAATTCGAAATTCGAAGTACAGTTTTCTAGTGAATGCATATGACTTTTGCACCATTGTAAAGTTGAAAAATCATGAGTTGAACCATTGTTAAGTCAGGGACTGTCTGTAGTTAGATTTTTTTAAAAAATCCAATCTGATAACCACTATATTTTAATTGCAATATTTAGGCCATTTATATTTAATATAATTATGCATATATTTGGGCTTAAAACTATCATTTACTGTATGGTTTCTCTTTGTCCTATCTAGTCTACATTCCTCTTTATCTTCTTTCTTGCCATTTATAATTTATTATCCCATTTTCCTTCTATTATTTTTCCTTTCCTTTTAGTGGTTACTCTAGAGATTACCATACACACTTGACTTAAATTCTAATGTTAATTGGCTTAAATTCTAATGTTAATTGGCATTTTACACTCTTATGAGACAATGCAGAGGCCTTAGAAATCTTTATGCTCCAGTTTATGTTGTTTTTGTCTTAGATGCTATTGTTTTTGAGTGTTTTATTTCTCTCTCTCTCTCTCTATTTTTTTTTTGTGGGGAAGATTAGCCCTGAGCTAACGTCCGTTGCCAATCTTCCTCTTTTTGCTGAGGAAGATTGGCCCTGAGCTAACATCTGTGCCCATCTTCCTCTAGTTTATATGGGACACCACCACAGCATGGCTTGACAAGCGGTGTGTTGGTCTGCGCCTGGGATCCGAACGTGCGAACCCTGGGCTGCCGAAACGGAGCACATGAACTTAACCGCTACACCACTGGGCTGGCCCCTATTTCTGTATATTTTAAATCCCATGGAATATATTATTATTATTTTGACTTGCCCTTATTTATTATTTTTGTGGATCTGTATTCCTTCCTCCATCTTCAGCCTTCCATCTGAAATTATTTTCTGAAGAACATCCTTTATTATTTCCTTTAGTGAGGGGCTGTTGATAACAAATTCTCTTCGCTTTTGTTTGTCTGAAAAATCTGTATTTCATATTCATTCTTTTTTTAATTTATTTTTTTATTGAGGTAACATTGGTTTATAACATTATATAAATTTCAAGTGTACATTATTATATTTTGAGTTCTTTGTAGATTACATCTTGTTCACCACCCAAAGACTAATTACCATCCATCACTATACACATGTGCAAATCACCCCTTTTGCTCTCCACTCTCCCTGTTTCCCCTCTGATAACCACCAGTCCAATCTCTGTCTCCATGTGTGTGTTTGTTTTTGTTCTTAATCTTCTATTTATGAGTGAGATCATACGGTATTTGACTTTCTCCCTCTGATTTATTTCGCTTAGCATAATACCCTCAAAGTCCATCTATGTTGTTGCAAATGGCAAGGTTTCATCTTTTTTATGGCTGAGTAGTATTCCATTGTGTATATATACCATGTCTTCTTTATCCATTTGTCCCTTGATGCGCACCTAGGTTGCTTCCAAGTGTTGGCTATTTTGAATAATGCTGCAATGAACATAGGGGTGAATATATCTTTACGTGTTCCTGTTTTCATGTACTTTGGATAAATATTCAGCAATGGAATAGATAGGTTGTATGGTAGTACTATTCTTAATTTTTTGAGGATTCTCCGTACTGTTTTCCATAGTGGCTGCACCGGTTTGCATTCCCACCAGCAGTGTATGAGAGTTCCCTTTTCTCCACGTCCTCTCCAACACTTGTTATTTCTTGTCTTGTTAATTATAGCCATTCTGACGGGCTCATATTCATTCTTGAAGGATATTTTTTCACTGAGTAAAGAATTGTCAGGTTTCAATGATTTCATTGAAATGCAGTGGATTAAAGATGCCATCCCATTGTCTTCTGGCAGTCATGGTGTTTATTTGGCTACTTGATTTATAGAGTTGATATTTTTCATCAATTCCACTTAAATGCATGTTAAACTCCTTTACTGTATGCTTTTTGTCTCTTAATTTTTTGTTTCATTCATAGTATATTCCAATTCACCCTCCAATTCACTAATTATTTAATCATCTGTGTCTAGTTTGTCTTAAAACTCTTCCTCTGTGGCTTTAACTTTGGGTATTGTATTTTTTAGTTCTAGAAATCTGCCGTGTAATTTTTCACTTTCCATTTCTGTCTTGAAATTTTCAATGTTGTCTTTAGCTCCTTGAATATACTAGGAATGGTTATTTTAAAGTCTTTGTTGGACATTTCAACATCTGAGCCCCTGTGGGTCTGTGTGTCCTGTCTGATATTTCCGCCAGTTCTCATTAGCATCTTCTCTCTCTTGTGTTTGTTTATCTTTGATTGTATTTGGAAAAAATGTCTGTAGAACTAAACTGAGGCCTAGAATGATTTTACTTTCTCTAGCTTGGATTTTCATCTGCTTTTGTCAGACACTGGGGAAATATAGGATCATCTTGAACCACTTACAGGGAGAGAGATTTTCCAGGCCATCCAGATGAATCAAAGCTTGTCGATGGTCTTCATGAGGCTAGTTTACTTACTATTTCCCCTCCTTCTAGAATGCAGCCCTTCAGGGTCCCAGTACAAATTCCCAGTAGGTCCAACTTTTGTCATCCTCTCAGCTACCTCTTCTGGTTCAAGAAATGCCCTCCCATGGCCCCAGTTCTGGGTTCACTCCCTGGCTCTCAATTTTCTCCTAGTTCCTGGCTGGGTAATTGGCCAGTACCTTCTAAATTCTCCTGTTCCTCTATTTTTCTTTGGCAATAATGAAACAATTTTTAGGGGTTGTCTTGTGTGTAGCCTTTTCCCCAGTTTTTGTTGGAATAACTGAAGATTTTATATTTGTTTTTATAGATTTTTAAATATTGTATCTTATTTAAAGGAAGATTAAAAATTAGCTTTTATATAGCTACATTGACAAGAGTTAGACATCAAATCTAATTTTTGCTTTTATCTTTGCTTATCATGAATTATTTGATGGCACATCTATTCAAGCTTTTAAAAATTGTTTTGATTCACTTTTTGATCAGTAGTATAATTGTATTTTTTTTTTCTCAGGAAGCATATATGTATGGGTGATGTACTTTCTGGGCTCTTGCAGATCTGAAAATGGAAAATGTATTTTTTTTATTCTTCAACATAAATAATATTTAGCTTGGCTGGTTGTGAAGATTTTGTTGCATTTTTTTTCTCTGAAAACCAGGGTGTGGAGGAGAAGTCTGAGGCTAACATGATAGAAAAATTAATAACCTTTCTTTCTGGTTCTTGTAAGATTTGTTCTTTACCTTTGAAATTAATAAATTTCAGAAGTATATATCTATTATACAGTTTTCGTTAATATAGGTTGGTACATAGTCTATTGATCTGTAGTGAAGTTTTTCGAAATTCTCCTTTATTGCTTTCTTAAATCATGTTACATTGGTTAATGTATTGTAGTTTTGCTGGATATGTTCTCAATATTTCTATCATTTTGCTTATCAGTTTTTCTTCTTCCTTAATTCTCAGAAAATTTTTTTTCGCTAGTCTTCTAATTCACTCATTCAGTTTTCTGCAGTGACCATTGTTGACTTCATTTTTGCAAAATAGTTTCATTGTACAAAGTACCTGGTACTTTATAAAGTAAGCAATACAGAAACATCCATTTTGTTTAATACTTTTGTAGTTATCATATTCTTAAACCCCTCTTTCCTTTTCATGGGTACGATATTCTCAGTATCATTGGGAATATATATTGTATAATTTGTAAAGTCTAATGACATTTTTTCAATACTGTTGTACTGGGAAATGATGAATCTGATTCCTCAGTTTAGTGTCCTTGATTTCATCTATGCAAATATGTTTGATTTTTTTTTCTGTTATCCATATAAAGGCATGGTTATTTTTCCAGTGTTAGCAATTGAGCTAAGATTCTACGAGTAAAAGTATTGGTCCCTGTTCAGATATTTCAGGCTGAGATGAAAGGAGCTGGGAGTGGTTTATGCTTCCTGCAATTTTGCTTTGCCATATTAGCAGAAGGAGCTGCAGCCAGAAGTGTTGACGTGACTGGGAGCTTCCAATCTCTGTTAAAGGATTCCTTCATATGTTCATGGTGACAGCCTAATATTAGCAGGTGCAGGATCCCTTCCCTAACCAACTCGTTTGTCCTCATTAGGAGCTAGCCATAGAGTGACTCTTCTTTTACTTAGCATGCCAAGACTAAGGGCTAATAATGGTGTCTACCTTTTAGAGCTTGTGAAATAGTTGAGACAAATGCTTTGTGTTAAGCTTTTGTGTAGTTACTTGCACATAGTAAGTGCTCAGTAAATGTTGGCTTCCACATCACTGCCATCAGCTTATGCTTGGGCTAATTGTTTTTCTAGCTTTACAACTTTTTGACCCATCATCTCAATCACATAATGACTTAATACATTACAACTGATTAGAATGTGGCCATATCCCTGAATACACATGTTCTTAGGCCCTGAAACACTTCATTTTCTTCCATTTACTCATGAAACATGGAGCCATTGGCTCTGGGCATGGCTGGAGCCCCTGGTTCTGGAGTTGTAGGGGTTGATAGTATAGTGGGTATTTGGTGTCTGCTTGATGAAGGCCATCATATTCTATGCTCAGAAGTTTGGACTTTATTCATAGTAATAGGGAGCCCTTGAGGTTTTAAGTTCGGGTCTGGTGGTCAAAACTATGCTTTTGATAGCACAGGTTTTATAAGTATAGAATCATATTAATAACAACAGGTAACATTTATGAATTCTTACATGCCATTTGCTCATCTAAGTGCTTTATCTGCATTATCCCTTTTAATTCTCAAACGCCTTTTACAGACATGAAAACTGAGGCACCAAGAGGCTGAAAAACTAAGTTACAAATCTAGTAGACACAGGAGGCAAGGTTTGAACCCAGGTAGTCTGCTCCTCCCACCTTTGGTTCATGTCCCTTTGGAGTCCAAGCTCACCTTCTCACACAGGTCACATTCTTCTGTAGGTACTTTCTTTTTTTTCTTTCTTGGGATTGCCTGCACTTGCATGGTCAGAATTTCACTCTGGAGGCTCTTTTGAAGTTTGTTTGAACCGTCTTGCTTCTTAGCATCCCTGACAGTAGACATAGCCTTTGAATCTCAAAATGTTTTGACTCTGCTTTCCTCAAGTTGGGGATCTTAAATGGAGGTGCACATCTAAATCACCTGTGGGGTTTCATAAACTACAGTTGCCCTGGCCTTGCCCCAAACCAACGGAGTCAACAATTGCAAGGGGTATAGACAGGTTAGAAAAGTTCCATAGGTGATTATGATCTATGGGGGGAGAGGTTTGAGAGCCAATTGTATTGAGAGCCATGGTAAAGATGACAATAATTAAAAACGATAACCATCAAAACCGCCACCACCACCATTTATGGTCCCTTTACTAGGTGTCAGGTTCCTTATTAAGCTCTTTGTGTGTTTTAATCTTACAAGATTTGACATCTTTGTCACCTTTGACATAGATACATGAACCCAAATTTACAGACGAGAACACAGAAGCTCATAGTAGTTCAGTAACTTTTCCAAAGTCACATAGCTCCTGGGTTCAGGATTGCCTGCACTCGCATAGTCAGTGCGAGTTCAGTCGGGTGAGCATGCGCCAGAATCCCCTGGAGGGTTTGTTAAAGCAGATTACTGGCCCCATCCTGAGTTTCTGATTCAGTAGGTCTGGAGGGGGACCCAAGAGTTTGCATTTCTAACAAGCCCCCAGGCTGGTGTCCTTGTACCTTCTTTGTTGGACTGAGCCTCTAGCTTTTCTTTCGTTGACAACCATCTCAATTCTGAACTCTGCATGGCGTGGTCCATCACTGTCACCTGCCCAGTTAATTTGCTTTCTAACCCTTGTGTAGTAAGTCTGCAGAAGCACCTGTCCTCTATGATCCTTTTAACCTTTTGAGAGAGAACTTGTCATCAGGGTGAGTTCAACCCTGAGTCTCTATGATTTAGGGAACACAGCCCTGGATAACTGGTCACCTCTGAAACCTCTTGCTCTCATTTCATTCCTCCTGCATTCCAGATGAACTACCCGGTGTTGTAGTGTTGTAGTTAGTGATCTGTTCAGCTTATAAGATTTTCATCCTCCTGCCAATAATAGAAGCCTAGGTGAGAAGATGCTTGCAAGGAATATACCACTATTTTAGGGCTGTTTTTAGCATACCCGAGGCAATGCACTTTCTCCGGTAAATAGCAGGATGCTTTCTTAAGTGTAATTTCTATTGACATTAAGTTCTTGCCTAGCTTAGGTGTGCCCTGCCTGTACAATAGATGAACATGTTCCCAAGTCAGATGATATTGTAATTGCGTGAGAGCAAACTGCTGCTTTAAGGAGTCCTATAGCAAACTATCTTTGTAAAGAGAACAGTGACACCCAATTTATAAATCTGGATTTTCACCTTTTCCTTAAAATGAAATATGCCTACAGGTTGAATCACTGGTCTCTGAACAGAGTCTCTGTGTTTCCATGGTTAACTGACCCTAAGACAGTAATTTCTAGTAATTCCAGTAATTCTAGTAATTTCAAAATAGTCTGAGTCAATTCTCGTAGAATTTAGTACGAGACATCAAAGAAAAAAAATACAGTTCAGGATTTTTCCACATGTTTCAGGGAATCTTAGATAGTTTCCTGGCCTTAGGGAAACTTTTGCAAGTGTGGTTAGACTTGCAGTGGTTTGTGCAGTCCCTGAATTTGTCATTATTGTAAGTTTGTGTCTTTAGTTTTTCTCAGTGCGGTTCCTCCGATGCAACTGCATCTTTATGGTTACGCATTTGCTTCCAGGTACTGTCTCACGGTTCTGAGTGTGGCCTGTTTTGCTGTCTTCAAGGGGAGGGTGGGCTCTTCTTATTCCCTCTTCTTATCCACAGTAAGGCGCAAACACTGTCCAAAACCAAAAAGAATAATATGATTGCTCATAACCATCATCACAAAAGTACTCCAATATTTCTAATGATTATGATGTATTATTTCTTCCTGGCCATTCTTTTGAAAGCATGTTGCTTTAAAATGAGATAATATTCAATTGGTATGTGGGTCACAACTCTAATCAACAGTTAAAATCAACAGTTAAACGAGACTACACATTTGAGGCCAGTTCATCTTGAAAGCCTTGCCAAAAAAATCACACTACTTAGGACTAAACTTTTTTTGCATATTTAACAATTTTTAACACATATTATATCATTATAAATTATTTAATATTTATATATTTTATTACATATAATTATGTAATATATAATAAATTATTTTATATTCGTATATTTTATTACATATAATTATATAATATACAATTATGTAATATTTAGTTATGTATAATATATATTATTTTTATATATTAGTATATATTATATAATTATATAATACTTTGATTCTTATATTTCAAGATTTTATTGACTGCACTAGCCCAGTTATCTTACATATGAATGTATGGAATCAATTTTCAAGTGAAATAAAATCTTAGTAGCTGGGATTAGAATGGTATTTAATTTACTATTAAACTTGGGAAGAACTGACTTATTTATAATAGACCAGTTGGCTTATTCTCTGATTGGCCCTGGTCTCACTGATATCTTTTAGTAATTTTTTCATTTGTTTTCTTCATGTGAATTTTACATAGTTACATTTTTCCTAGGTATTTTGTTCTGTTCAGTTTTGTTTTTGTTGGTATTGAGAGTATGTCTTTTTCTATTATATTTTTTATTAATTTATAGGGTAAGTTATTGATTATTGAACACTTATTTTATAACCTGCAATGTTTTTCACTCTCTTATTAGTTGTTATAGTCTTCTGCTTACTTCTCTTACATTTTTTAAGTTCAATTTTATCTTAAGCAAATAATGGTCAATTTCTCTGTCCTTTCTGATAATGGAAGCTCTTATTTCTTTTACTTGCTTTTATTTGCTAGTGTTGAATACTTCTAAATTTCTTTACCAGTGTTAAATACTAGTTGTGATAGGAGCCTTATCCATGATTTTAATGGGAATGCCTGTATTACATCACCTTAAGTTTTATGTTGGCTGGTAGTTTAAGACTAGGAATGTCCTTCTGGTCCTAGTTTGCTAGAAAAAATAGGAAATGACTTATCAGATGCTTTTAAAAATTATTGAGATCATGTGATTTTTTTCACTAATTGACATGATTTTTTTTTTTTTTTTTGGTGAGGAGGATTGGCACTGAGCTAACATCTGTTTGCTTCCTCAGCAAAAAAGAGAAAGATTGGCTCTGAGCTAACATCCGTGCCCATCTTCCTCCATTTTGTATGTGGGACACTGCCACAGCATGGTTCGATGAGTGGTGTGTCAGTCTGTGCCTGGGATTTGAACTTGCAAACCCTGGGCCGCCGAAGTGGAGCGTGTGACCTTAACCACTTCACCACTGGGCTGGCCCCTGTCGTGATGATTTTATTAATATATTAATATTTTTTCGGAGACAAATCCCTGATGATAGAGGTGTATTTTCTTTTGTTATACTAGTGGATTTCAGAAATACTGTATTTAGAATTTTTTCATGTGTATTCCTAAGCAATACCAGGCTGTAGTTTTAGTTTGTGTGTGAGTGTGTGTGTCAGATTTTTCTGTCAAGGTCACGAAATGTCACAGAATGAATGGAGAAATGGTCATTTTTCACTGTGTCTGGAACATTTTATAAAGCTTCAGAGAGCATTTTGAACAACTTTTTCAAATTCATGTATAGCTTTTGCTTAATTTGATGTTCTTAATTTTTAAGTCAATTTTGTTCATTTGTATTTATCCAGAAAATCCTCTATTTCATTGAGAATTTTCAAATTTATTAAGTTTTAAGTAATTTTCCCTCATTTTTGAATTGCTGCCTTATTTTTTGTTAAATACCCGTTTTCATTCTTTATTGTGTCTATTTGTGTTTTCTCATTATTTTCTTTAATTAGACTAGATAGAGGTTTGTCTGTTGGTGGTAGTTTTTGTTGATAGTAGTATTTTTCAGAGAACCAGCTCTTGAATTCTACTGCTGTTTTGTTTTTAATGAATTCATTTCTGCTTTTAACCTTATTCATGCCTTGATTCTCTTTTTCTTAGGTGTTATTTTGTTGTTCTCTTTCTAACTTGCTGAATTGGATTGTTGGTGCATTTAGTTTTATACTTTCTTATTTAATAATAAAACCATTTAATAATTTTCTTATGATTATAGTTTTGGTCATATCTCTATTCTAGAGTATTCTATGTGGTATTATCATAATTGCTATTTTTGAACTAATTTGTAATTGCATGTCTTTACCCATTGTCTCAATAATTATTTGAGTCCTTCCTAAGTGGCTGAGGGTTTTGTTTATATGTTTGTAATTTCCTTATAAATCTGTGATGAATATTTTGCGTTTTTCTATATCTAAAATTATTCTTTGGGTAGATTTCCAGAAGCAGGTCAAAGGTAAGACTGCTTTCTAGGCTTTTGGTAGATATGGCCAGATTATTTATCAGCCCTTTGGCCATCGAGGACAGCTGTGCCTTTTTCTGGTTGTAGCTATTAAAAGTCATTCCGCACGGATGCCAGGTCTCTGTAGACAAACAGGGAAGCACTGAGTGTGGGTCTAGTTCCACACTGACTTCTCCTCTTCCTGGGTCCTCACTCTGTGGTGAGGGGGTTGGGAAGTTCTTCCTGTTCATCCTCACATAGATCCGAGATGCTCTGACTCCTGGGTGGACTAAGGGGTAAGAATTCACAGTTACCTCTGCTCTCCAAAGGCAGGCCATCTCCAAGCATCCCTGCTGACACGCAGAAGTGTACTGACACTTGCTGAGCAGCCAGGAAATATCAGGCATTTCACATATTTTGCCATCTTAAAATACCTTTACGAGTAAAATAGAATGCGGGTGAGGAAACCAAGACTCAGAGGGGACGTGAGGGCTGAAGTCAGGTCAGCGCCAGTAAGGGTTTGAGCACAGCTCTCTGACTCCCACCCCTGCTCATTCCACTTGACAAAAGTGCAGGCTGTGTTGGCGGGCCCTTGCACCAGTTCCAGGAGTGCAGTTCTGAGGATACCTCTCCTGGGAAGTCACGTGGGCTTCTCACCCAACCAGCACGTGTCCACCTTCCCATCTGAGACCCTGCTCTTCCCTGGTGCAGGAGAGGCCCGTGGGAGCCTGTTGATTCTCCAGTTCGTTAATATTTGGGAGGAAAGAGAGCCAAACCTCATCATACTCCAAATGAATTTCAAAATGAATTTCATAGTAATTTATTGAGCTCATACTCCATGCCAGGTCTCTGGGTGGATTCCCCTGCTGAGTCCTCCCTGATGGAGGGCCCTTGTCATCTCTGTTGTACAGATAAAGGAAATATGGCTTAGAATGGCTAAGTGACTTGTCCAGAGTCACACCACGGACAAGCTGTGGAGCCATGTGGGCTGACAACAGACT